>NC_052131.2:50929622-51280855 GCF_016086655.4 Lepeophtheirus salmonis | reverse complement strand
GCCCGGTATTTTATAATCCTTCTATGAAACGTAATGTAAAAGATAGATAGTAGAAGGCTACCGGGTGGTCCATTGAAATCTGAACACTTACTAATTCAATAATTAATCAAGGGTGAGTAATTAAAATTAATTCATACTTCGATATATATGTATGACATTGCAGTAATTCCTGACGATATCATTGCATTACTTCTTTTCACGTCAGTTTGCAGAGGATCTAATAGAACGTCACGAAAGGTAAGCTGCTTTTTTGCAAGCATTTTTTTTACATTTAACATACCGTCAGGACATATTTAACGCATTTATTCAAATGCATATCCCTTATACATCGGAGGGAATATGTCATAACTCTTTAACATAAAATATTATAATAATATACACATCATCAAACAAATATACAAATATTATGTTTGTAGAATCATTCTACACAAACTATAATTGATGTACAAACGTCTCCTCATCTGTTAAAAGAAATAGGGACAATGAATCTACACAGAAACCTACTCTCTTTTATATATCTAAAACACATGAAGCATAGTATTATTTACAACACTAGCTGGTCTAGTACATATACATATTAGTTATATATTTTAAAAGTCATTAATTAAGTTGTTAAAATAAATGACATGATCATCACTCATTACATATATAACATATAATATGTACGTTAGACTGTTTCGGTTTCAGCTGTATGTATATTTTTCTCCCTTTGCATAGTTATCTTTTCTTCTTAAACCAGTCAAAAATGTCACTTTGGCAAAGTTACAGGTAAGGTTGTGCTTCAATTAGCTTTAATAAATAAGTCAATTTTCTGAGGGTTTTTTTTAAGTGCAATTGCAGTGTTTTCCAATGATTTTTTTTTTTACGTCACCAGGGTGATACAGTTGTATTTGAATTCCAAATAGATAAGGGCTTCTTATTGATCAGGAAAAGTGGTTTTATGCACCAGACAGGATAAATAAAGGAGGGAAGTGGTTCTGTAGATTATGGATTCAGGTCTGCAACTAAGATTATCGAGTCTCTATAATATCATAACTATAATAATTAATAAGCCAGGGTTTCCCAATCTTTACAATGGCAAGCCATACTCTAATATATTTTTAGCTGATGCCCCATTTATACGAAAAATATATACTATATATATATATATGTAGACTGAAAGCAGTCCTCAATTGTCCATCTTCCTGTGCTGCTCCCACTATCCTCCCCTCGCAGACCCACTTTGAAAAACATTGTCTTAAGCAACCATAGTCTTCTGGGCCCTGCTTGAATTTGGGGAACTAAGCACTCTGGATATAAGGAAGCTGCGGCCCTGTTTGTATCTAAAATTATTTCCTGAGCCAGAATTTTCTAGCGGCACCTCCTATTTAAAATGCCTATTACCAAACTGAGTCTGTATCAAAAAGAACCCAGACGGAAGACCGGAACTGAGACAAAGACTGAAACCGTTGAATGAAAGACCGGGGATGTAAAACCGCTAAAACTGAACCGCCACAACCTTGGTTACAGGTCTTTCATACCATTTTTGGCCTGGTATAAGGCATTTCAGTTAGAGAAATTGTATTTTGAGGCCAAAATTGGCCATTTTTAGGCCTCTTTAGGCCTCTACTGTTACTGTTGTGTCAGTTCTTATAAAGGACTGAAGACTGTAGTCCTGTCCAGTTCAGTCTCAGTCTGGTACGGTTCATTCATGGATATTAGTCCTAAAACACATAAAGATCATTCCTTCATTAAAATGTATCCCTCTTTTTTTTAAATCAGTTCTAATACTGACATTACGAAGAACCACCAGTTTTAAGGACTAGTCCAAAGACTGGACTTGACTGGACCGAATAAATGAGGGCCTGACACAACTCTAGAGACAATACGTCCCTGATCTTCTGCTGATTTTGTAAGTTTGCCCATTGACAAAGAAAATAGCAGTCCATCATTTGATTGGTAGGTTTATTTTAGCAGTGAGAGAAAGAATGCCCGGGTGGTCTATTGAAATCTGAACAATTAATTCATATTTCGATAAATTAAGCATATAGAAACCTGAGCTCTCTTCTCTAGTTTACGTACAAGTATGCTAATGGGAAGGGACGATTTCACTGTATCGAAGGAAGGATGGATCTACCGAAAAATCTTGCATGACACCCTCCTTTCGTCAGACCATTCTTAACGGTAGGAATGGTGATCATGGGGTTAAAATCATCATTTTTGTTCTCACTGTATAATTCCCACCGTCAAGCATGGTGTTGTAAGCCTTTTGTTTTGAGGGTTTTTCTCTGCTAAATTGACAAAGAAAGTCTTGACCGCATTAAAGAGAGAATTGATTTTTTCGGGGAAATCTTGGATTACAACAGGGTACTTAATATGTGTCGCATAATGGGTCTTCTAGCACAACAAATACTCATAACATACGACTATGGCAAGAATAGAGTGAATCAAGAAGAAGCGCATTAAGGTCTTGAGTGGCCTAGCCAGTCTCTGGACCTCAATTACATAGGTAATCTTTATACTTGGTCACACTTACAAAATCGGGAATGGATCAAATACTGCAGGGGGCTGGAAAGGCTACAGCCCTTCCAGCCCCCTCCTTATTTCCTACAATGTATAAGTCAAAAATCGTACTATATACACAGGGTTGACCTTATCTAGTGGTGCACATTTTTTTTTTTGAAAAGTAAAATTTCAACAAAGGTTTTGCGCGCATATTGATTTAACAAAATCACCTTAAAAATAGTACAAGGTACAATTTTTATTCAATATGTGAGCCCTCAGCTCTAATAATTGTCCTAATACGAGGCCAAAAACCCTTCGGACCTTTACTATATAGTCACGTTAGAGCTTGGTACACTTCTTCTGTATGGAAGCCTCTAGACACTGGACAATCCCGTGAGGAGTAACACACACCCTCTCCTCCAGACGTGTCTGGATAGAGTATTCCAAGGGGTTCGCATATGGAGAGGAGGGTCGGCACATGTTAAGGTCCCAAAAGTTAGGAAAGTTGTATCTCAGGAAGACCTGACTCATAGCGGTGCTTAAAGATGTCAAACAAAAATCCCATTTTTTCGAAATTAAAATGTATTGTACCACCCCAAAAGGGCTTTAGAGGCCACTAACTTTGCCAAAATGAGCCTTTTGATTGATTTCAGTAGAAAAGGTTTTTGAGCTGAGAAAAATGTATATTAGTCCGACAACAAGACAGTCTAATTTACAGTCTACACACTCAGTATGAACACCCAAGAGAGCAGCGCGAGATGTAAGCTTGTAGTTCATAACAATATACTTTTATCTAGTATAAATGATTGTACATAACTATGTACTTCTATGCATTAAATGCCTACATTTAATGACAAATCTACTCGAGGCATTAAGAGAAATAAACACAGCGTCTTAATAGTCTTAATAGCGTTTCGATTTGGTTTAATTGTTATTATATCGGGCGGTCCATGGAAATCTGAACACTTACTAATTCGATAATTAATGAAGGTTGTGAGATTGAAATTAATTTATATTTTGATATATTAAGGCATAAGCAATTAGTTACAAAACAACATAAATAAGGTCTTTGTAGCTTACGAACAAGTCGAGAAAATCAGACTTGAACCTGATCGACAAAATTTCGGCACACGCACTCCTTGGCGCTGGAAGAACCCCGACAGAAGTGCCCAACCATTTGAGCATCCCCAAGATCACCTTCTACGCCGTCAGCAAGTTGAAACGTTGGGAGGAAGAAGGGCTCTGTCAAAAGGTCAAACTGGATCCGGAGGAGTTAAAGAAATCATCCCATGCAAATCTCTTGAGTTCATGAGAAGAAAGAAAAGTGCTTAGTATTATTTGGACAGGTTACAGAGATGGAAGCATCACTGGGAGAATTGTGTAGAGTTACAAGGACACCCCTGGTCTCGTAAAACTATTTGAAAAAATAACCACGTGGTCTATGACGAACCCCATATTTGATTTACCTTTAGACTCAAAGATCTTTGAGTCTCCCGTTCAACTTTCTACAGTAAGCCTTTATTATCAACCCAAAAAGCACAGCCACAAAACATTAGAACCTTATTAAAAGGAATTCAATATATAATAATAATGATTATCCCTCATTAATTACGACAAACATCGACAGATGTACAAACTATAATCTATTTTCATAATGGATGGCAAATGAGAAATAGTTTGAGCTTAGTTATAGAGACTATCAGCCTCTATAATCTATCTTCATCATTATCATCATAAACCAAAGAGAGAGAGAGAGAGAAAATTCATTAATTTTTTATATACATATATCAACAGTGTTTCTCAAACCATGCACATTGATATATTTATATTGCTTAGTGTCCCCCATACGTTTTAGAACACATTCAATCACAATTAATTCGTGTATTTCTGTTGGGACAAAAAAGTTATTATTAAGAGAAGTATATAATTAATTTAAATAACTGTGAGCAACCCCAGTGGAGACTGGCATCAATTTTCACAACTGCTCGGCATGATGAACGCATGTTTTTTTCGTCTAAGTTGCGTCTCATAACGAGGGGTACATTCAAATCTGAACACTTATAATTTTAAACTCCAACAAGATATAATTTATTAAATAACAATAGAGATTCAACAAAATTAATAGATGTGGGTCTGAGCTCTCATAATCATTAATGTAGCCGCTCTTAGCTGCAATAATGCCCTCCAGGCGGTGGAAGGCCTGGAGCTTGCTGTAGATGTGGTTCTTTGTCATGGCGTCTCCATCCTGGCTGGCAATGGCTTTGAAGGGGCCGGTCTTTTTATGAAGGATACTGCAAACCTTCCTCTCGACATGCAACCAAAAGGTTTATTCGAGAGGGTGGGTATCAGGATGAGTTTCTTTCTTGGCTGGTGTCAAACTTCCGCTTAACCCTCACAAACCTCTTTCCACACACTGGTCTGAATAATTGAATAATACTTCCATTGTTGTGAAGCATTGGTTGACTACCAACTGATTTTGGACCTTTTTTCTATTTCTTTTCGTAGGAAAGGTTGTGTGATAACTTAAAGGTAACGAAATGTAATAGGAATTGAGTACTAGGAAGTGTAAGGAGAAGACAGGAGCGAATATTTCCTAAAAATTAAATTTTTTGCCAATTGCTGCAGATTTTTGTGCTTTAAAAAGAAAAAAAAATTTAATTTAATATTTAAAAATTTTCATAAAACAACTGTGGATTTTTGATTTTTTTTTTCAAAAAATTAAATTTTTGAAGTTTTTTGTGAATAGTAATTGATTCTTTGAATTTTCTTTAAAAAAAATAATTTTTTTATTCAAAAAAAATTCAAACCCAAACCTAATTCACAGAAATTCTTTTTTTAGAGAGAGATGTTCACACCCCGACGACCTATTAAATAATGAATAAAACAGAAAAAAAGAGCCGATCCACTTTTTTTAATTTCTAAACTAAGTTGATTCTTTTTTAAAATCCCTTTTCTAGTCATTAAAGTTCCCTGGCCTTAAAAAAAGTATGGGAAACATTGAAAGAGATAATTATATCGATGATGATAGAGGATTGTTATCTTGTTAGTTCGAAGAAATTGGGATTTCCATTTCTACGCATACAATATATGTATAATAATACAAAATACAAACACGATAGAATCCAATTCGATAATCCCCTTACTTAGTACATAATATACACCCTAAGCCTTCATTATCTATTTAGAAAGAGAAGCAATGGAAGAAAAACACAAACGTATTTAGTAGACAATATGAAAATACAACAAATCATACGGTACCCCTGCTGTGATAATATAATTAAGTTACTACATACAATAACCTAACAACATTACGATATGAATGAGTAAAAAAGGAAAGAATAAAAGAATTCTGGTTCCGCCCGGGCTCGAACCGGGGACCTTCTGCGTGTAAAGCAGACGTGATAACCACTACACTACGAAACCACTCTTATATACTTTAGTAAAATTAGTAAATAATATACATGTAATATATAAAATGTTTATTTTGATAATATGACTTTGTCCATAAAGAATAATTATAATTATATGTTATTATCATTCACAATGAATATTATGAATATAAATGACATCTACTACACTATCATTAGACATCATTTTTTTCCCCCTCTGGAATAAAAATATACACATCTTTTTGTGATGGAGGAACTATTATTTATTTTTTGTCATTGTTGTGATATTTTGACCAAGTTGTTCCTCCCTCGTAAGTAATATATGGAGTAGGGATTTTAAATTCAAAACATGTTTTGATAGACCTCAATATCTTCACAAACCTGAGATTTATTTTTATCAAAGTGGGTTCATCAGATTTGTCAGACAAAACTGTATAAGGATAAAGATATTTTTTTTTTAATTTAACTTCAAAATCCATACTAATTCTCCAAAAAATTCAAAATTTCATAGCTGTTAGATTTCAAGGTCTTGTGAGGCCCCGAACTTTTCTGTCTAGGTGTTCCTACAATGGCTCTATTCGGTTTCAAATCAGGAGACTGAGCTGGTTATTGCATAAAAGATCAGATGTGAGAGGTTTGTTTCTTTTACAGTAAGTTTTTACAGAGCTTGGATCTATGTTTTGCATCCTCATCAGGATAGAATGATAGCCATTCTGAAGGAAGGATCTACTCATCTCTCAACCTTGCCAGAGAGAAACATTAGATATGAAATTAAGCCTGGGCAAAACAGGTGGATTTTTACAGGGTAATAATTAATAAATATTATATGGATCTATTTTTTTCATAATAATTTTCATTGGGTTAAAGTAATTTGTTGAATAAAGTCATAGACATTGATAAAAATGTCTAGGAAGAATTCTTTTTTTTCCAAACTTTCCCTTGCATATAAATCAGGGAACACTATATAATAACACCCGGTGTTGTCTTTTCATACAAACAGCTATAAGAGGAAGAGAATAAACAACCCAAATGGCATTCTGTCTCTACACAGTTATTATTTTGATGTTGATCCTCAAATGTTGTACTCTGAGTCTAGCAAGAACTTACAATTGTCACTAGTGTTGTGTCAGTTCTTTTTTAGGATTGAATACTGATTGTATACCTTTAAAATTGATTAAGAGCTACTCTTCTTCCTCTTTTGGCTTTAATTTGGCTTATTAAATCACCAAGGAGAACAGTTAAAGACACGTCTCAAGGGCTTATAGATCTAACACTGATACTATGACTGAACCAAATGAATAAGAACTGAAACAACACTTCTACCAAACCAGGGTATATTTAAGGGAAAAAATTGAATAGGATTTGTTCTTCGTGATGTACAACATGTATATTTTTGTCAGTTTACATACAAATCTTTCAAAAACAGAGGGAAAAAAAACGAAGAAAAAATAAGATCAGAAAAAATGTCAAAAATAAATTGATAGATCCTCCGTCATTGGATATTATTAAAAATATATGAAAGAAAATGATGGTTTGCGTGGGGCCATATCACTAATTCATCATTGAGCTGAAGAGGAAAATAAAAATATGTATTATATTAAACATAAAAGAAACATGAATGATCGTTTATAATGTGGTAAAATACTTGAAGCATAGTTGAGAGTGACTGAGTAAGAGAGTTTAAGGTCTATTGATATCAAAGAGAGCCCCGTCCCAAGGTTGTTTATACCCCTAGGAACCCATGGGATTTCACTACTAAGACAAAAATGCACAGTATATTTTGTAGTCAGCTGTCAGTGTTCTGAACGTTGATGAGTTGAATTTGAATTCGTATTTGTTCAGCATTGAGCATTGAACTAATGCATCATACAGGATTGATCTTATCTAGTGGTGCACTCAATTTAAGTTTAATACATCAGAAATTTATTCGTTTATTGTCTTCAAACTCGGTGAAAGATAGTTTTTGTGACTCAAGACGACTTATGTAGAGTTTCGTTGCAATTAAAAGCAAAACAAGGGAAAACGAGTCAAATGGAGAAACAAAGTAATGAAATTTTGAAAGTAAGTGCTACCTTAAGCCAGAGAAACTTTTGGGGACAAATTAGTTTTCACTCCAGACGAAGCTCTTTGTCAGTACACTTTTAAGACCAAGGCTTTCCTGAAGGACAACTTTGAAGACTTTAACATGTGGCCGCCCTCCTCTCCAGACGCGAACCCCCTGGACTACTCTATCTAGGCACGGGTGGAGGAGAGGGTGTGATTTACTCCTCACGGGATCGACCAATCTCTAGAGGCTTCCATATAGAAGAAGTGTACCAAGTCTGGAGGTCTGGAGGGTTTTTGGCCTCGTATTATTTATTTAGACTTTTTTTAATAGCAAATTGGATCTCTCGGAATTATTTTTATTTGTATCGTAATGTATCTTATGGAGATAATGTGAGAGATTTTAAATAAAAATATTTTGTGTTTGACATTGGCAAGAGGAGTATTAGATACTCAGTTATAAATCGATTATTATGTTTCCCCTGTGGCAATAAGAGATGAAGCCTCTTAGCTCAATGCATGAGCACCTTTCATGTTTGCTGGAGAAAAAATCAGAAATTTGTATACAAGTTACTCTAATACAGACTAAATAATCACCTCAGATCAGTATAATCATATTAGGATAAAGATATTCTAATCAAATTTTGTTAAAATGATCTAGAAATGCTAGATAATATGTTTTAAAAAGGTTATTACTTATCAATATTATATTTGCAAAGTTTATCTGTTTTAATAAATCTTTAAACCAAATGAAAGGGTATATTATAGTCCACTCTGATATATGTTATATGAACAATGTAGTCGTATTAGTAAAATATTGCAGGCTTATGTAATTAGCTCGGAGGAGCACTGATTTGTTTGAATTTCGTTTGTGAGTGCTCTAAAGACTAAGGTTATCATATCATGTTAAAAAAATGGTAATGATATTTTATTCGGATAAGAAACAAATCGACAGATACTGTAATATCCAGAGCGACAGATCTTAACACTAAAAAAGAGAGAGATTATATCCCATACGTCTTTAAAACTAAGTTATCAGTCAGTATCAGTACCCTAAGGATCATTGGGAGCAACGGCAGTGCCATGTCCCCATCTTCTTCGAGATAAAGGCGAATGTGGGTGCCGAGAGGTACTTCGAACCCCTGTCTTTCCAAGTGATAACTTGGATGAAAGTTATGCTCAATGGTGTCAAATTCTTGTTTCAAAAAGACTCGTCCCCTCTCACAAGGTCTGCAAGACCTAAAACTTGAAAGAAGAAAAGGTGTCATTTTGACACTCCCAAATCTGGCCCTCTGGCTCCTTGTATATGAATCACATGGATTATTTCTTTTATGAGGAGTTAGAGAGGAATGTCTCTGCCAATTTGCACATCAGCATCGACTCCTACTGGGACAAAGTCTCCCTTGTAGACGTGGTCAAGGCTTACAACTACTTTAGGCCTCGTATCGAGGGAGTGATTGGCAAAGATGGCGGACACTTTCAATGATTTTTTTTCTTTTGTATTATTAGAACTTGTAAATAAAATTTAAAACCTCTGATTGATCAGGATTCAGGTAAAGTAAGTCGGAATTTACCAGAACGACCCTGTAAATTAGGAATATTTTCTCATTTTCTTGATGTCCGTTTAAGAATTGCTTTTGTGTTGACGCGCACCAAATACAATTGTTTGCTCACATAAAGTCAATTTATAATTATATATTTTTTTTTTAGTCAAATCAACGCCCTAATTCATGGAGTGAGGTGAAGATTGTCTCTTTATTTATTGAGTCCACATTTTTTGTTCTCAAAAAGAACTAAAAATCAATTAAAAATTCTTGGAGCATATTTCATTAATATTCTATATCCGGATTCGATCCACTTCATACCTAGTTCGTTTTAAATATATGTAGATAATATATATGAAAATCCATTCAAGTTCGACACATTGATTGATATCAAAGTGTGGTCTTTATTTTATAAACTAACTGACAGAAATAAAGTGGAAATTTACGTGACAAAATATTAAAAAAGTTATAAATTATGTCATTAATACAACTATGTATTGTCTTGGTGGTTGGTACAAATATCATATATGATATAATATATCATTATATGAGGTAGCGATACAAAATGGACTAGAAATGCTTATTTGGCCGTATCCTATTAAAGTGATTATTTGAACACAATGTGATTTAATGAATACACGTTGAAGTTACACAATTATATTTAATAATATCCATGATACTATTACGGAAGAGTTGATTCATGGAAAATTACTTTTCTAAGATTATATTTTTTTTTGTATGGGGTTGTAAAAATATGACATTTGACGCGTGCGACATTTGTTGTATCTAGGTAGAATCTGAAAAATGTTTTTATATTTTTCCAAAACTGTTATCATTATTCTTTGATTCTTGAGGTGAGAGAATATCTAATTATAAAGTAACTGTAATCATTATAGCCTGAGGGGCATAGGGATGGTATTTTTGTAGCAAAAAAAAAAAAATAACGATTGATGCGAATGCTCAACGTTATGATTGTTGGACTCATAATACAAAATGAGTAGGAATAACTAAAACTTGCAGTAACATGACTAAATTACGAAAAATCAAGGAAAAACAACTCAAAACTAATTTGCAATATATATTTAGCTATATTTTGTATTCGTTATGTCCTCCTTTAAAAGTAATAAAAGCCTCAACACGCTGACGAACAAATTGGCAACTCTAGACAATGAAAGTTGTATCCATGGCGTATCACACTGTGATGATAACAGCTTGGAGCGATTCCAAATTTGGATGAGAGGATTTGGAGGAGACATTCTTCTCCAAGATGGCCTAAACAGCAAAGTCTAGGGTGTTGTTGAAAGAGGTGAATGAGTATCAAATGGAGGCAAGCCAGAAGTCAGACATGTTGTTGAGGCAGAAGCTTTGGTTCCTGTTGACTGTATGTGGTTTTAATGGACTTCTTGATGTTTGGAAGCATTCCGGAAGGATATGTCAACGGTCTCTGTTTCACTGTTTGGATGAAGGACTTCGTAGGGCATTAGGTGCCCACAAGTGTCAAAAAAGAGCCGAAAAGAACTCAATCAAAACTCCTTCAAAAGAGTCTTGCAACGGAGGAGATGGGCTTCTTTCATTACTGAGTATTTAGATCTGCAGATCCGATCTGATCGAATCTGATAAAACGTGTATCTGTCCTATTTTTAGTCATAGAAAAATAGAGAATGGGATTTGAGTGTGCATTTCTGTTCTATTACTGCTTATTACAGCTAATATATTAAAAGGAATTTACAACTAAGCTCCTCTTGTTCCAATGAGTCTTCATATCGTCCGGTTTACAGTTTCCTTTTCCCCGTTTCTATTCTGTTATATACGACTGCTCTAAACTATCATCCCCCACGATGAAGTCGTCTTTAATAATGATACAATTTGTGACGTCATGTATAAGCTCAATACCCTCAATAACTCTTATACACATAATTATAGTTATTAGTCGCGATTGACTATTAAACAATACACTTACAAAAACGAAATGAAAACTGCCAAAAAATATTAATACGTTCAATATATATATATATGTATTTTGCTGTCAGAATAAATATGTTCCCTTATCTCTCACATACTCACATATATCTATGAATGCTGTAGTTATTAAGTTTTTTAATGACTCATCTAATTGGACAAGTCATTTTCAAATATGAACACTCTTCTTAATTGAAAAACATTTGGGGTGTCGTTATATGTAAGTAAAGTTTGAGTAAGTTTTGAATATATGTACATTATAACGGATGATGATGTTCAAATGGACATACTTCAGCTGTTTTAAAAGATAAGAGGTGTAATGAGGGGTGGGGGCACTCCTCAAATGAAAACATTTTATGTACGACTATTCGACCATTGATGACTTCAAATTCAAGAAGAGCTCAATGTCT
This sequence comes from Lepeophtheirus salmonis, assembly GCF_016086655.4. Classification (NCBI taxonomy): domain Eukaryota; kingdom Metazoa; phylum Arthropoda; class Copepoda; order Siphonostomatoida; family Caligidae; genus Lepeophtheirus; species Lepeophtheirus salmonis. Next base: position 51,269,026 of record NC_052131.2, on the reverse strand, counting down.
TTTATTACAGAAGTTAACACCAAGGTGGTACAACGAAATCCGGCACTTCAGACTTACAGATTGTTCCGGCATATATGATGACGTAATTGCGTACTTTATTTGTAGTTAAATATACTGTGCAGGGAAAACTACCCAGGGAAAATCGCCCGGGAGAAAATTGCCTGTATTTTGTTAACACTTCATGATGAATAATAACACATTATAAATTGCAAATTTAAAGAAAAACTATTATTGATATGAATTTGAAATACAATTAATATTATTTGTAGGTATCGTAGTATACTTATGGATGGCGTAAAAAAACACAGAAAATATGTAGTTTTCAATTTGCAAACCGATGGTTTTATTTATTTTTTTGCTATTAAAGGGATGTATTGATGAATTGACGGTGGTTTTATGATACCCCAAGTATTCCGCACAACCTGAGAGCATTGAACTATTTTTTTGTGATTAGAGGGATTCCTTGATGTCTTGCCGGTGGTTTTAGCAACCCTGCACTACTCCGGGCCAATCCGATGGCGGAGGGTATTCAACCATATTTAAGAGGCTATTATCCCTCCACCCTCCTTACTCATACTATAAATCCATTTCTTAGATAGAAGATTGGATTAAATTTAACAAATGACAAGGAAATTGCAATGCAATAATATTACTCACACTTGAAGATATTCCCTCGGGGATGGAACAAACAAATATTAAGCGAATTTATAATATGTTATTATTAAATTTGAACAAAATACTGGCAATTTTCTCTAGTTTTTTTTTTTTTTTCCTAGTACCGAAATATACATATAAACGTGTCACTTTGCAGTCAAAACACCCCCATGAAGTCAACAAAAAGAAAGATTTGAATCCTTTACATTTTCAGATGGAGAACGCAGGTGCGTCTGAAAGTTATGGTATCCGAATATGTACGTCTACAGATCTGAACCAACCAAGATCCGAGAAAATGTGGATCTGTCCGATCTTTATAGAACATATCATTTGTCGTTGTGAGAGAGTCATTGACTCTCAGTGCTCTTCATGGAAAACGTCTTCTTTCCAAAGAACCATTATTATATTATTTACATATATACATTAAATATTATATATACATAATAATATTTAGGTGCTAGAAACGTAACCGAGACGTGAAAATGAATTACGATCATATATTATATAATTGAAAATATGTGAAATAATTTTTGCAAAAATAATCATAAATAAGTAACACAAGTGAAAAACATAAATAATGTTTTTAGCACAATATATATTTACCAACATAGGTATATGTATTAATATAATGTGTAGACTCCTTCGAAAAAACGATAATGACTAGTGGTTGTATTCAAAGTGGATGGATGCTAGTGTTGGGATTCGGTTCGGTTTTAGTGAACCATACTCATTCATTCTTTTAAGGAGTTTGGTATGGATTGGACATCGTCGGAGTCCTTCACAGTTTCTTTTTTTTTTTTTTTTTTTAATTTCAAAAGTCCATAGATAATCTCAAAAACTATATTTTTATGTAAAAATTTCAAAAATCTAAGCCTGTTTATAAAAAATTAAAATTTTCAATATAAAATTTTTTTAAATAATTTTCAAATATTACGTTTTTTGAAAAAAATTCAAAAATCCACAGTTATTTACAAAAAAAAAAATTTTAGGAAAAAATCAGAAATTCTGAGGTGTTTACATAAATTCAATTTTATAGAAAAAATTACAAAATTAAATTTCAAGTACTAAATTTTTTGGAAAAAATTTCAAAAATCCATACTTATTTTCAGAAAAATATTTTTTTTGGAAAAAATTCAAAAATCTACAGCTATTTATAAAATTTCAAAATTAAATTTTCAATTTAAATATTTTTTCAAATATTACATTTTTGGAGAAAAATTTCAAAAAACCATTTTATCTGCAGACAATTTATTTTGGAAAAAATTACAAAAATAAAATTTCAAGTATTAAATTTTTTTGAAAATTAAAAAAATTAAATTTCAAGTATTAAATTTTTGCAAAAATTTAAAAAATCTACAGCTGTTTATAAAAAATTTCAAAATTAAATTTTCAATATGTTTAATTTCCAATTAAATTCATTTTCAAAAAACCAAAAGATAATTAAATTTTTGGAAAATTTACAAAAATTAATTTCAAGTATTAAATTTTTGGATCTAAGCCGGGTATAAAGAATTGGATTTTTGATTTTTTTTAATTAAATTAAATTTCAAATATTAAATTTTCTTTCAACATTAAAAAAATCAATTTTTGGGGGAGGGACTACAGCCCTTCCCCTGGCTGGAAGGCCCTTGCTAATTCAGAATGTTACTCTACCCTTTCAGTTGCATCCTTACGACAACATACCACGTCTTCTTTTAATCAGGAACAAAACGTTATGCATTTTTGTATAATTTAAACGGTAACAATGGGCTATAGCGGTCGGATACATAACTCAATTCGTCCAAAAAATTCAGAAAACGTGTCGGGCAGGAAAATGAGGACACACTAACAATGATTTCACGGAAGCCTTGTGACTTGGAAGCTGTCAAAATCGACCAAAAACTCTGCTTTGTTGAGTAAAATATCAACAACAACAAAAAAAGAAGAATCCCGGCAAATTGATGACTGCGATCCCTAGCGTTCGGTTCAACAGTCTATCGTGTCATCAATGAAGACTTACAGTACGGTGGCTATGCATGTTGCATGGGACAGCTTTAACCCTGTCTAAACGAGAGAAAGGGGTCACCTGAGCCATGGCTTTGATCAAGCAAAAACTGTAGCCTCTCGTGAAAGATATTGTCTGGTTCTGGTCTGTCAAACCCCGAAGCCCAGCTCGAGGAACAATAGGTGGTTGTTCCTAAGTATTTATAACGTCATCTGGACAATGAAGGCCAAGTACCTACAGCAAATTAGGGTTATAGGCCATAAGTTTTCCCCTGGATCTGCAGCACCATTTAATTTGGTTAATTAGGGTACGTATGGTTAGAGCAAAATCTATGGGAATGTAATTGATAATGAAAAAGTGATTAACACTTCTTCGATTAGAATCGCTGTCGAATTGATGTATCATTAATTCAGTTAAAGTACAACAATGCTAAAGGTTCTAAATACTTACATTCGAATATTATTTATAAATATAATTAATAAAAATATATTTATGTGTAAGAAACCTCATTAATTAATTTAACCTATATGACATATATTGCATATGAACAATACCTATTGATCGTATTATCATTTTAAATTGAATTAAAATCTTATATATCAAATATTATTTTTCGGGCAAATGTCTGTTCAGCAAATTGTAAAAATGTACATTTGGGAAATTATACTTCGGCGAAATGTCTGTTCGGCCAATTGTCCTTCAGCGAAATGTTCGTTTGGCCAATTTTCCTCCGGGATAAATGTTTTTTGGCAAATTGTCTTTGAATCGTTTTTAGTTTATAATGAGTCGGAATAGTGTTTAGCTTGTATTTCCTTCATTTCCCAGCTGCTTTCAAAAAATCTAAAAAACCTGATAACAGCTAAGCTGCTCTCCTACAAAACATTTTTCAAATTGTCAGGGTGACCGCGTTACGTTCTTGTGTATCTTTCTTTTTTTTTAACAAACCGGCATTTAATATTATGATATATTTGAATCTCTGCTCCTATTTTTAAAGACCGAACCGAAAAATTCGATCTTGGACCGAGCCACAACACTAATATATACACACTCTATGTGGATATCAAACATAAAAACCGATTCCTCTCACTTTTTGATATATTATCTTGTTGTTTCATTTCTATTTTTTTTTCTTCTTTGAAATTCAACACCTCAACAATCAACCAACCATGTGTTATGCTTAATCAGTGGCAGGAGAAAATTACACATCTATCATCTTCTAGTATAATTCAGTGATTCCCAATCGGGGCTCTCCAAGGTTATTAAGCTTTTTATATCATTAAAAAAAAGTAGTCCAAAAATGCTTCAAAAAATTCATAGATTCAAATATTTGGAAATAACTATCTGGTCACCCCCAACTCCAACCAAATACATCTATGGGTCAGTGATTAATTGATTGAGAATCACTGAATCACTACAAGCAAAGTGTACAAAGTGAAACTCAAAAATATGAGGTGAAGAAGTTTAAACGAAGAATTTCCCGTACATTGGATGAGAATAATCGATAGGTCAATGATGAAATACTTGACTATTTTAATCAAAATTACTAATAGGTAGAGCTGGACAGCGTACCATTTTTTGATACTTTATCGATACCTCCGTACAAAGAATTAATGTGGGTTTTTTTCAGATAATAATTCCGTATTACGTACATATCCACCTCCATATCGGTTTTTTTAGATAGTGGATTCACCCAAGATTAAGATATCATAACGTTTCTGCGACTGATGTTTTACTTCCACTAAGCTTTTCAATAGTGACGTCATAGAGTATGATTAGTTGAGTGTTAAAGCGAATCATGTAGTAATTAAATAAGGCATTTTAAGACAAATAAATATCAACTTGTACAATGTGCTTAAACAACTTGCATCTTGTATACGAGATATTATATATATATATATTAGTGTTGAGACTTGGCCCAACACCAAATTATTATTTTCTTTTTTTCGGTTCGGTCTAAAGTGATTTTTTCCAGTCCAATTTTTCAGTCCAGACCGCAGTCTCGGACCATGAATCGATTCTTTTCGATTGAACTTTGTAGACCGATTTTGATTCGGTCTCACTCTATGGACCGATTTTTTTCGGCCTCATATAATATGAAAGAACTTTTTTTCTAGATCAACTGTCATTAATTTTTTTTCCAAAACATCTCAAAAGTACACGATAAGTTCTAGAACAAATGTGTACATATAAGAGATGGTGGGGTCAAAGTTAATCCGAGCTATTACTGTTTCAACTTTGTGAAACATCATTGTACTTGAAAAAATGTCATGTTATAAACAATTTATCTGTAAAATCGGTCTAAACTGATTTTTTTGGGACCGAACTAGACGGAATTTTTCCTATGTAAAGATCTAGACCGAATATTTTTCCTTTAGACAGATCTAGACCGAATTTTTATGTGAGACTGGTACAGACTGAGCTTTTCGTTGGACTGAACTAATTGGGTCCATCAAAAATATAATGATATCAAAACAGATCTAGGATTTACAGACCGAACCCCAACACTAATATATGTATTTGACTTGTTCCTTACATTGTTGGATCTACGGTACTAATCACATACTCTCGCTAATAAAGATTTATGTACGTACCATATGCGAAATATATTTTTATGGTTTTAAAAATGGTTAAGAAATTTCAACATCCCTCATGTTCATCGTCAATCCTAATAATTATAATTTTTTTTATTAATAATAAAATTGTTCTTACAACACTCCTTTATTCCGATCAGTCTCATCGCTATATTACGATATATTATATTATCCAAACGAAAAATTTGGTCTCTAGGACAAAATGTTCTTTGTACAGGGTCAGTCACTGCAACTTATGCGACTGTAGTAGACTCCGTACTTCAATTGGGCCCTGCATTGAATTGTTGCCAACCGGTCATTTTCACTCAAAGTATTATTAAAATTGTCACAAATATCATCAAAATCCGTAGAACTCGCATAATCTGTAAAAACAAAATAAAATAGCTATTGTAGTCCTAATTCTTGAAAAAAAACTGTGGTTATTTGAATCTTTCGAGAGGGAGAAGGAGTTGTCAATCAACATTAATCTGCAACAAAGAAAATAATCATGAGGAATATTGAATACCCATAGATCTTGGAAAAGTTAATGGATCGATCCTGTTGGAAGGCTAAATCCTAAAAGTTTCCGTTAATACCTATCCTTCATCTCCATTTATGTCATCATAAGCAATGTCGGATACTTTCGCCTTGAACTATTTCGCTTTAGGACATTTCGCCCTAAGTCAATTTTGCCCAAGGATATTTCCCCTAAATATATAAACAAATGAGATTTTTATATAATTTTGTTTATTTTTGTTTTAAATTGATGTTCCCCTTGAATTTGTATGGATTGTTTGGTAGTCTTTGTACAGGAAAGAAGGTTCACAAAGACCATTATTCTCATCTTTCTATTGCGATTCCCGATTGCTCCAACCACACTGAGTTTAACATTTTTCCTTGCTCCTATACGACCCGGAGAATGAGTGCCTCGCCGAATCCTCTCAGTGGTTTGCCTCACCACATCTTCTCTTTTATTGCACATCTTGGAAATGAAAATCCCTTTTCTTGCCTCATATTATGATTGTTCATTAATCCATGAGTTAAATAATAATGACAACAGCTGAGGAATAGAATATCCATTCAACAGATTACGAATCCCACCCCCCAAAAACGGACAAGCTTAAAAAATACACAAAATTTACATCACTAAATATAGTCATCACATTGTGGTGTACGTTCGGATAATATCCAAAGATATATATTGTACAGCAGAGAGGCAAAGTAAGAGAGGTGGAACTGAGACCATCAGTCAATCGAGATTCTGATATTTGTTGTTTTTTCATGCTTTATGACGTCACATTTCATATTTCTCCTTATCCATCTTCCTCTATCAAATATATATATGTATATTTATAAGAATTATACATCATGTTGGTTTTACCTTGAAATGATGAAAGAGGTTCGTTCTTATACTTTTTCTAGAGACAGAGAAAATCCATCATTAGGAATAAGTTGTCATGATCAGTCTTATTCATGTCAACTCCACATATATATACATACAGTGGAGAGATAAAGGAAGAGAGAGAGAGAGAGGCAAGAACCTCTCTCATAGTCATATAATAATATCTGAGTCAGTGTATTTGGTCCTACGTGGTTTCATGTCTAAAGATAAATTAGTTCGATATACTTTATAGTATTAATAATAATATTATATTATTTATTATAAGAATGATGTTGAATTTTATATACATATGTATATTTAAAGGACACATGAAAAATGGCGCCGAGTAAAGGAAGAACAAGAAGAGAGAGAGAAGCGGGAAAATTTAAAAATATATATATATTTATGACATATTATTAATGTGTTGTCATTTCATATGAGTAATGAAGGCGGGAAAATTTGAATTATGATTGTATTTTTTTTTTTGACATTTTCCATCATGAATCATCATCCATTACCTTGTCAACCACGTGAAAATAAACTTTTTTTTACAAAAAATTTAAACCCTTTCTCTCCTAATTTTCTTCTTCTTTTCCCCTGTATTCTTCTTCTCCTTTTTAACTGTCCCGAACTTTTAATTTATATGTGTACACTGGTGTACATTCTCCCTCATCAATAATCATCGTTTATAGTAATCAAAGACAGGAAAACTCCCGTCAATAATAATCATGATCATCCATCAAGGGTCTCATGTGGAGAGGAGTAAACCTAGACTAGGATCCTTACTCATTATCTTGAGGGAAAGAAGTAGAAAATATAGAACACTACTATGTTATAACTTAAAGGTAGATAATAATTTCTTCATATCAACCCACGTGGAAAGCGCCATTTTGAAGAAAAGGGGGAAATATCAAAATGGACACTTACTATTAAGATGTAATGAGAGCAAAGGAGGGGTGAGTCCACTGTTGCTTCTTCCACGGCGTTACTTTATTGACATACAAAAAAGTACATTCTATTGAGTGCTCAACTGTCGATATTTCTGCTTTTGACAATCTTACCGATGTTATCAAAGTTGATTGGTTGAGTTAGAAGTACCTCTTCTTAAGATCCTGTGAACAATTGAATAATATTTCCATAGGCTAACAACTAACAACTATTTTGGGTACTTTTTCTATTTTTTGAAGATTTTGCGATATCCTATACCACTAACGAGGGATTGCTCACTGTTGCTTCCTCCACGACATTATCCCGCTAAGATACCAATGTATTATTTATTAATTTTTCAGCTGTTGATTTGTCTATTAATTTTTCCCTTATTAGTGTTTTTAACAATAATATTCGTTGAATGCAAATAAGGTCTTGTTAAGTCGGGCAGACAAATTTCCCACTCAAATGCTCTAGTTTTGCTCTTCCAATGACTTTAAAACGTTTTGTACAACTACCTTGTTTCAATTACTTTAAAACGTTTGTTGTCTTGTGGTGTGGGATGTGTGTACGTTTATTCAGCTATTAATCCAGATTCCAAAATTTGAATCCGAATAAAAAAATCTACGCTGTTGTAGACAATATATTAAAATCTATGCCAGATATCTTGAAGATGTACTATGGAGCCAGAAGTGGGTTTAGCATAAGCAGGTCCTCTGACACGCTCATAGAATGCAGATATTATACAGGGTAGGGATTTTAAATCCAGAAAATTTAAGGATAAAGTTTTTTACCATTATATTACCAAAATTAATTAAATATATTCAGTAATCTTTTACTCTTAAATGACGGGTCCATTAAAGTGAAGTCAATCACTCTAAACAACCACCTTCATCCTCAACCGCAGCCTCTAACTTGGCCCTGAACCTGGTGCAGACCTTAATCAAGAACTCCTTGCCCATATTGGACACTGCTCAAGAATGGAAGCCTGCAAGGAGTCAACAGTGTTAAATGCATATGGTATAAGACTCTTTCTCCAAGATTCCCCACACATAGAAGTCCAAGGGCTTTAGATCCAGATAGCTAAGAGGCAACATGTACTTCAACAAAAACATAAAGGACTTAATGATGTTGATTTTCGGGAATAAATCCAGTTCCAATTACACGATTTGGACAAATTAAACCAATTTAAAAGCATAACACCAGATCAATTAACATCAATTTATGCTTTCTAGTCTAATTACCTATGGAGTCATATGCGTCCTTGGACGTGCATCTGGCACAGAGGCACACAATACTGGCTCACGGTGTTTCTATTTGGAGGACATCTCCAGGATTTAGTATCTTTCTTATAGACTTTTGTAAGTTGTATCTGTTGAGCAAGCCTTTAAAAACATAGATTTCAGGTTTACCAAGATGTTGAAGTCTAAACTTGTTCCGGATTTAAAACTTCACCCCGTATATATATATATTATTTTAGAGGATTTGAGAAAAGGAACGTCTAATGCAATCAAATAAAAGCCAAAACACCGTGATTTTATTCCAAATGCAAATGCTTACATTCAAATCTTTCTGACGGTTATTGTAGATGGATAAATATAAATTATTCAAATATACAGAACGATAAAATAAAGCTTACGTAAAAAGATATACTTTGTAGCTGTACAACAATACTGATATGGGAAAACTTATGGACCGAGAGGAGTGATCGTAAAATGGTAGAAAATAAAGGAGAAAAAAGAAATCCTAGCTAAATAATTAATAAAACACATTGTGTGAGAAACGCCCTCTAGTTGTGTATGTATGTATATTATTCTCTCATATTACCGGGTGCGTCGTGGGAATATGAACACTGCAGCCACACTTTGAGTCTTCAAAAATATTCTACCCTCTGTAAAGAATACAATGGGTAAGTTGAAATATCATTTTCCATACCTTTTAAAAATAAAGAAATAACTTGCCCAGATGAAGCAAAGCAATCACGAAAGTAGATTTATTGGTCTCATTAGTGCATGGTTATTATGCCTCAAGGATATTTCGCCTTAATATATCAATAAATCAAATTTATGCGTTGTTTCTGTTTATTTTTGGATGAAATCAAAAGATGTAATATTTATTACTATAAAGTGCATTAAATATTTGTTTCCTTTTGGAATAATCGTGGAATTATGCTCTTGCCTCATATTTGTCAAGACTTTTTGTCAAGCCAAAAAGGTTGTCTTTTCAAGTATGATAATCCAGTATGTATTATAATAATTACTAACGAAGAAGTGATTAGCAATTCTTCTATTCGAATTGTTGCCCTGTTTATTTATTTTTGGTAGTGTGCAAATCCGTGTGACAAATTTGGGTGACAAGTCTTGTTTATCTTGCCCCCCAAGAACCGAGAAGGCCAGGGGCAGCCATGTTTCCCTTCCAAAAAAAATACTGCACATTTGGACGTATTGGCGCCGTCTTGGGCAAAAACATAGTTGTTCCTGGGGGAACGTTCTCTTCAACCATGGAAAGACATGCTACCCGATCACCTTGTAGTAGACGTCTGTGTTGACTTTCTTGTTGGCCTTGAAAAAGTAGGCATCTTGGTTTCCGTAGGACGCCACGATCCCGAGGACATTCACCTGAGCTAGATATTTGTTCCTGAAGGGTCCCTCGACCTGAAATCTTGATTCAGCCATGAAGGGATCATTTCTCCTGTTCAGAATAGGAGATTGAACACCCTCTGCCATTTTGTTTGTTGCTTGGATATTTTTGATCGCTCAAAAACAAAACTAACATTAAATTGTAGCTATTTGTGAGCTATTTCGAATGGCATCAATTACGAAATTGTCAGAATTTTAAAACTGAGGTTATACGGCCTCGAAGAGGATTCTAATTTTTAAGTCCTCACCGTGTAGATCAACTCAATCCTGACTATATGTAGACTAAAGATTCTTAGGACAGAAGTCCATAATGTCCTTGTTTTTTACAAGCAACTTTTGAGTAGGCTTTAGCCAATGTGTGCAGGTGTCCCATGTTGCTGTAGGGCAACATTGCTATGAGAGATTTTTATCTTGGAACCCTTCTTAATCCTCCAGATCTCTGTCGAGATATATCGATACTTTTGTCTGGCTGTGTGCTCATTTTTTATGAAAGCTACAGCTATTTTATAGTATAAGATATAACAAAAGTATATACCAATCTCTCTATATAATTCAAAGAATGACTTTATGGTTTTCCATGAGACACCCTGTATAAAATGGCGGGGGGGGAGAAAAGAAATAATATTAATAAAAATTTATGAAGTGTTATTAAATAATGTTTGTTTCTGTTTATGGTATCATTGAAATTTAACTGAGTGTAAATTTAAATGACTAATTTTATCTATAAATATTGTTATAGTATATTTCTGTAACAATAAAAAAATAGAACAGTATTAATTCCTTCCTTTGAACAAAAATAAATATGTAATCCTTTTTTCAAATGTAATATGTTATGACTCTTGGAAAGAAATACACATCCAAAATGAGAGGTAAAGGATCACCTAGCGGGGATTTTATGAAGTTTCCAATATGTCACTACCTTTTATTTTGCTTCATAAAGATTTTTTCAAAGGCTCTAATTAAGGACCATTTTAAAGTTATTCAAAAAAGAAAAAAAAACTCGTTATAAAAAAACTCCACGGATGGGTTTTGATAAGTTGATTGGGTGAATTTGAATTAACTTTTGTTATGCCGTGAACATGAATTCCTAACAATAGGACAGGAGCAAACTAAATAAATAAATATTATCCGCAAGGTGGTGTGATAGTCTGTAGCTCGTTGTTTTAAAAACTGTGGATGCTCAGACTAATTTTGACAGCGTACTCCATTTGAGAAACATGCGTAAATGTTATTTAGCAAAGGGATACTTGGCGTTGCTTGAGCCAAGGGAGGAGTGGAAAACCACATCGAACAATTCTAAATGCAATTTTATTAATATTTAGAAGCCTTCACTGCGTGTGAGCGTTAGGGTATTCTTATACAATATAGCCCATTGTATATTACATGAAATATATTATAAAATTTCAAAAATATCTGATATACTTCAAATAACATACCGACATATATATGTCAAAAATTGCCAAATCCAAATTTCTTCAGAATATTGCAAAAAAACGGTTATGGGACTAATTTTGAAAAAAAAAATAGTTAAAAGCATTTATTGGAATTGTAAAAAGTGAACATAAAACTACCAAGATTTTTTTCGTACTTGCAAAACCAAAAAAGTTATGGAGAATAATGTCGTCGAGATAATAGTCTTCGATAACTGGTTGATTTGTGCGAATATTACAAAAATTATATAATGATGTGCCAAAAATTGAGAATACTTAGTTTTAGTACTAAGTTTTAAAATGGCATGCACAAATTCCATCGTTTCTAGCCATGTCGTCTAAAATTTTTTTTTTTTTTTCCCCATATTTTTTTAAAATTATTATTTTGATTTTGAATTAATTTAGAAAACGTTTTTATTCTTATAGTTGTTATTCGGGACGCCAGTCACTTATTGATTTATAACTGAGCCCATATCTAGTATCATTGAGCTCTAAAAAATATTTTTTTGGGTTTTGAGTGTAGAATAATTCACCTTATATGACCTTCCCTCCCTCCGTCCCAATTAAAAAATCGCCAACCCTGTCGTAGCATGAACAGGTTAAAAAAGGCGCCATTGCAAAGTTTCAGCCTACTAGGCCAAACGATATGGCCACTCATAAAAAAGACACACAAACTCAAACATCTATATATATATATTGATATTTGTGGAGTTGTATTATTTTGCCAAAAGATGGCACCGCTCTCTATCGCTATGTTTACAAAAGAATAAAAGTAAATAACGTTCATACCCCTTTTTTTAATTATAACTCAATAGTTCGAAGGAATTGGCTAACTGCAACCAGTATAAAGGCTGCGAGATACAATAAACGATCATTTGACAGAATTAATCAGGTGAATTCACCCAATTCATCTCAGGGAAAACAGACTCGCATCTTTAATCAATATAAATACAGGTTCAAACCAGGGAATACTGAAATCGATCGTTGTATTCATTTTATAAGTGAACAGTTTAGCGTAGAGTTAATATTGGTCGCTGAGTCATGAAAATATAAGGATACTACTAGTCATTTAAATCGTGTGTATTTTATAACTGGCCTATTTTTGGGAGAATTGGTAATCTGAAAATGAATTTGCTATTCTTCAGCTGTTGTCAGTATTATTTAACTTCTGACAAGTTTTTTCCTACTAACTTCAAAACTAGACTGAACATTCGTATGTACTCATAAAAGACGGAGAGTAACCTTGGGGATTGGTTGCAGAATAATAAATATAACTCCTTGTTAGACTACTCTGAATAAAATGTCATGAGAGCTCCCAAAACATGATTTACATTGTCAGTATTACCACCTTCATTTCCAGTTACTTTTAAAAATGCATTCAGGCAAGATATATTTAATACCAGCTGATTGTAGCTGATCTAATGAATATCATGACAGCTAAACTGCTCTCCGACAAAATATTATTCAAATTGTCAGGGCTCTCATGTTGATTTGCAGTTGTTTTAACATGCCCAAAATGGTGCTAGGTCATTTCATTCCCAGTAAATTCCTTCACTGTAAAACTCATCACCGGACATTTCATTCCCACTTTAAAAATGATATTTTGTGACGTCATACGGTTTCAATCCAGTGATTAACTTAAAGTAAGTGAGTGAAAGGGATCTTCTAAAAGGGTTTGTGAGGCCCGAGGAATCTTACTTATTATTTACGTAGATCTGAACTGTGAGAAAAGAAATAGGGGTGATGAAATTGATGTGAGGAAGTAGTGGAGAGTAATGACGTCATTTACTTCTACTTCCCTAGATCTGAACAATATCCACGGATCGGGATTCAATTCTTACTTATTATTAAAGATTTATTATATCATTTCTAATCCATAAACACCATATATCCCTCATATCCGTGTTCAGGCATCAGTTATCTCAAGGGCCAACTGTCTCAAGCCTCATTACATACATAAAAACTACTAACTCGTTTCGACAGTATGACGTCATTAAACATTAAAGTAGTAATGAAATCTCTGGGGTTGAATTTTAAAGGGAATGAATTTACTGGGAATTAAATTACCGGTCACGGGGCAAAATACACACGATTTCCTTCACTATTACCTAGCACCTGTAGAAACAATTGGCGGTAACTGATTCACCTCCTCCTGAGATTACTGTGTAGTCAGTCTTTCCAATAAAATGCAATTTATGCTAATTATACTAATATTTTATTGATTATTGTTATGAAGTAATTTTCGTGTTGTATGAAATACACAAACCGCCCCCTGGTGGTAATCCTTGTACTAAAAGTTGTTTTCGATCCCTTCTTATTTATTTATTTTTTGGAAAGAAAAGATTGATCAAAGGATATCATTGTATATTTTACAATAATGATGTCATTCTGATATTATTGTAGAATCCATTCAATAAAGAGAATAATATTCAATTTGGAATGACGTCTTTTTTCAGGAGATAATGACTCTCAAATCCATGTGGTATTCATATTTATCTAATAATATATTCATTTCCGTTTCTCCTTTAGCTCCTCACATTTCTTTTGAATGATGGCTGATGATGGGACCATCAAATCTAATAAGAAGGAGAATAATAAATTACTGGTTGTCAATGGAACACACAGAGGAACAAAAAGACGTGGATGAAATATATATTTAAAATGAAATCTGACATATTCCTTCAAGTTTAATTAGAAGGTAGGTGGTGTCCAATCCATGACCGGGTAGTTTCTTAATTTAGAATAAGGAAGAGGCTTTTGTCAAAGAGTTAATAATTATGGGTCACTACGTCAACATCCATGGTTTTATTTATGAATTATTGCAAAATGAGGTTCTTCTCGTTTTTAAGCAACTTGAGTGCTCTGTATTTGAGTTAAAGTTACTATTTTTCAGACGATGTATCCCACTTTAATTTTAGAGTCACAGAGCGGGAGTCCAAAACTTGCAGTAACACGATTAAATTACGAAAAACCTTACTCGTATGGAATCAAGAGAAGACAACTCAAAACCAAAAATGTATAATACTATATTTACCTACATTTTTTATACAATATACTCTCCTTTATATGCAAGAGCAGCCTCGAAACGCCAGCGAACAATTTGTAAGCAATGAAGGCCATATCCATGGTGTAACACGCTCTCATGATGGTAGTTCGGAGCGAATCTAAATTTGGATAAGAGGTGTGGTAGACCTTCTTCTCCAAGATGACACAACAAACTTCAAAGCCCAGGAGGTTGAGGGGATGACTGGAGGGGGACACAAGGAGGCATGCCAGACGTCAGACATATTTTTTCTGCTGCATTTTTGGTTTGTATGGTGCTGTAAAGGACTTCTTCATGTTATGTTTGGGTTAATATCAATTAAAATGCTAAAAATACTTGGATGAATATAAACTCGTAACAACATGATTTTGGAATGTCAAATAGATAGAATTTCTTATTCTTATAGGTAGTAGTAAAAACCTTAAATTTTTATTTTGATAAAAATTTATATTAAATATTCTCAAAATATATGCATATTTTGAGAATCAAATAAGTACCTCTCAGTTTTTGATGAGGTAGCATATACTAGATCGGTACATAAAATAATAGCTACAGTCAGTGGCGTTGATAGCTCTTTTTTGGAGGGGCTCAAGCCTCTAACCCCAAAAAAAAAAATTGGAGTCCCCCAAAAATTGTATCATATTTACATAGGGTTGATCTTAATTAGTGGTACACTTTTATTATTTTCAATCCGGAACGACATTGTGGCAAAATGACGGAGGAGGACAATTTCATCTTACTTCTGAACAGAGCAAGCTGAGACGGTTGGAAAGAGAAAAGACGATTCTAAATTTTCTCAAGACCAACATAAATTTGTTTTTCTCTTTTCTGATGAAAGCATTTTCACCGTTGATGCCTCTGTGAATAAGCAAAACAGCCGCTACATCACAAACAAACATCTCCACAATATATCAGCTTGAGTAAAACATGTCTTCAAAATAAAAAATCCAACCCGAGCCATAACGCTCAGACATGTACATCAATGTACTCAATGTACATGCTCACATCGAACCTCTGGATAAGAAAGTTTTACCTTGGGGCAGAGAAAAGTTCGTGGACAACTTTGTTTACACTCAAGACGGAGCTCCGTGGCATTACGCTGATAAGACCCATGCCTTCCTGATATCTTAATTTTCGGACTTTAGAAACCTCGTCATGTGGCTAGCCTCCTCTCCATATGCGAATCCCTTACATACTCTATCTAGGCACGTCTGGAGGAGAAGGTGTGTGTTACTCCCCACAGGAGAGTCCACCCTAGAGCCTTTCATAAAGAAGGGGGGACCAAACTCGAGCCTGCCACATAGTCAAGTCTGGAAGGGATTTAGGCCTCCCAATTGAGGCTACAGCCCCTGCAGACTATTATCTTTATTTGTATGTTATTTTTGGGCTGATACATCCCTACACTTTCCGCCCAATCTCAGAGCCTATGTACTACCTAGATGTACCCTTGAAGGTCTCTCTTTAAGAGAGTTTTAGTATCATTAAAGAAGGCCAAGAATCTATAATAAATCTTGTTAGAGATGTTGAATACAAAATAATATGTATAATTTCATTTTTGCAGATAATAATTTCAATTAATTCACAGTAGTATAATATTTTTATGGATGGGATGACGTAAAGTGTTATCATAGTCACCACTCACTCTTTTTAGTTTATTTGATAAATGAGACGTCATGATTGATTAATTGAAATTGAAAAACTACATACATACAAAAATTTATATATATATATACACATAGTACAAATCACTCACAAAAATATGTAAAGAAGATTCTAGAAGACTCAAAGTAGTGTGATCTGATTTTAGGGGGGCATTTTGGTTTTTGGAATTTTTTGGAAAAAAATTCATAGGTATTCAAAAAAAAAAATTAAATTTCTAATATTACATTTTTGGATTTTTTTTTTTTTTGCCGGAAATCCTTAGCTATTCACAAAAGATTGAATTTCTTTTAAAAAAATCAAAAATGTACAGCTGTTGACAAAAAATTTGAAAAACTAAATTTTGGAAAGAAATTTCAAACAATAAAGTCCAAATATTAAATGAAAAAGAAATTTCCTTAAAATTAAATTTTTGGAAAAAAAAATCAATAAGAAAAATTTCAAATATTAAATATTTTGGAATTTTTTTTTTTTAATCTTTATTCATAAAATAACTCACTTTTTACAATTATTTTTTTAAATCCACAGCTGTTCACAAAATATTTGAAAAATTAAATTTTTTGAATACAAATTTCAAAAGGGTAAGTTTTAAATTTAAAGGAAAAATTTAATTTTTCAAATTTTTTTGTCAACAGCTGTATATTTTTTGATTTTTTTAAAGAAATTCAATTTTTGTGAGTAGCTAATGATTTTCGAAAAAAAATTCCAAAAATGTAATAATTGAGATTTAATTGTTTAATTTTTTCTGAATACCTATCGATTTTTTCCAAAAAAATTCTAAAAACCAAAAAGCGGAAAAAAATTCAAAAAGTTCATTTCAAATATTCATTTTTTTGATTTTTTTTTAAATCCTTAGCTATTCACAAAAACTGACCCTTTTAAAAATTCCATAGCTGTTCATAAAGAATTCGAAAAGTTAAATAACTTTCAATCTTTTTTTTTTTTAAATTCAAAAATTAAATTTTATCAAAAAATATATTCTATTTTTCAGAGTTTTTTTTTTTTTTAATCCATAGGTATTCACAGAAAATTTATTTATTAATTTTTAGGTAAAAAATTTCCAAAATTAAATTTAAAAACTACATACAAACATATTTATATACATACGCAGTAGAAATCACCCACAATAATATGTAAAGAATATTCTAGAAGACTCAAAGTAGGGTGTCTTGGTCTAGGGTGATTTTTATTTCCATTTTTTTTTTAAATGTATATAACTAACTACCTAAATAACTTACGTTACCCGGGACATTAATTAATTAAAAATTAATTAAGAATTATTCTACTTAATATAATTATTCTAACTGCATGTTAGTGTTGGTAGTTATCTTTGCACCCTTTCTCTATAAGGAGATGGAGTAGGTTTACCCGGCATTGCCGGGACATTAAGACCCTAAAATTGTAAGAATTATTATCAATGCTTGTTTAACGGAGATTATAAGGCTTAGAGAAGAAAACATATTGAAGTTGAACTGTTGTTCCCTCATCCTTCATATTATTGTCAATAATCCTTTGTCTTATTCTGTCTTCTTCTTCTCTAAATCTCCTTTTAAAAAAAGATACATTCAAACATACCGCGAGGTTCATTCTTAAAAATTTTACGTTCTACATTTTATTTTTTATATGAATTTGTTGGTTGTTTGTCAAAAAATTGGTTTTTAGACAAATGCTATTTAAAGGCCATCATGCCCTTGAAGTCCAGAACCGTTTCTGGAGCATCCAGAAGCTATTTAAAAAATTTCAACAAAATCCAATCATTGGTTTTGGTGTGATTCTTGAACAAACACACACCCACGCACACAGACATTCATATTTAATATATAGATCACTGAGCTTTATAGACCTTTTTCCTACATAAGTACTTGTCCGAATAACTTTCGTTATAAAATAATTATTATCTTGCATGATTTACAGCTGTGACTCGTTTTTACATTTTAACGATCAGTCAACAAATAAAGGATTTTTTTTTGCATTTGTCTTCAAACAACCCTCGTAATAAAGCAGGATAAACATTTTGCTGAGAACCACATTGCCGAAAAAATAACACATATATTTTCTGTTGATTCATGCAGCGTACTTCATAGTTATAATTCCAATACATATCTCACTGATTTAAAAAAAATAAATTATTGAATTATTTGCAATGATATTTTTACCTCTTTAAGAATGGTTAGAGATGGAGGTTATAGATATTTACAAACTCATATCAACAGCAAGCCTTTTGTTGTGCAACTATTTGGAAATAAGCTATGCTCCTTTAATTGTGGACAACTCGACGAACAATAACATATTTTTACCGAAAGGGTAAAAACAATGGATTTTAGAAGGCTTGAGACAAAGATTTTAGAGAGTTTGGATTTGCAGGAAAATGTGTTGGTTTTTCTTTTCAGAACCGTCGAAGGAGGCGGAAGGGGCCCTTCGAAGAAATATTTTGAGCCAAATAAATAAATTTATTATGGCTTGTAAAATGAATAGGCGAATAGAGCTCATAGATCTATCGAGTGGTCCATTAAAATCTGAACACTTTGAATTTTAAATTTCAACAAGATACAATTTATCAATTAACATTATATTTTCAACAAAATTATTACTAAAAATAGATATGTGTCTGAGCTCGTTTAGTGATTAATGTAGCTGCCAACAATGATGACTTACAGGCGGCAGGGGAAGGCCTGGCAACTGCTTCGGATGTAGTCCTCTATCATGGCATAATAGTGCTTTTTGACGGTTGCTTTGAGGGCATTGGTGCTTTTATAACGTACACTGCAGGCCTTCCCCTCCACATGCTCCCCAAAAGGTGTACTCGAGGGGAAGTAATGGGCCCCAAAATTATCAAAAAAGATTTCAAAAGAGTCTTGTAATGGAGAAGATAGGTTTCTTTCATTGTGGGTGTCAAAAGTGGCCTCTCCACCCTCACAAACCTCTTTCAGCCCACTTTTTTATAGCTCTCTAGAGAGTCCGGAGTAAAACCCCGAGATCTCTTACATGGGCCCTCATAGACTTGAGGGATTAGGCCTGGGCTCTTTTCTTTAACTGATACGAGTCCACTTTGGCATATTAACAGAACCCTTCTTCCTCTCCAACGTTTGGGACTTGCTGACGGCGAAAGAAAGTGGTCCTGGGGACGCCCAACTCCTAAGAATCCGCGAATGGAAATTCATTGGTCACCTTCAACTGTCCTTTTCTCAACTTGTACTTAAGCTAGAGATCTCAGGTTTATTTATTTTTGTAACTAATGGTTTATGTCTTAATTGGTCGAAATATTAAATAATTTCAGTCACTCAACCTTTATTAATTATTGAATTAGTAAGTGTTTAGATTACAATGGATCCCCCTCGGTACTAAAGAGTCGTCTTGTGTTTTACAGCTGGTAATCAACTATTTTAAATAAGAAATATGTTTTTATAAAATGACAAATGATTTTTCAAAGCTTTTTAATTTGCCACTAACGCCTGGAATAAAAAGTTCAAAAGAAGAAGATCATTCCAATGAGGATGCCATGACAAAAAAATATCAAGGATTCGGTGTCAATTTTGGAAATATTAAATATCTGATAGATCTTTATGCCGATGATGTGACCGTGATGATAGAAGTGAACCCGGAAGCTTGATTGCAAAGAAGAATATAAATTACCTCATCTTATTTTGACAACGTTCAAAAAAAGTTGGGATTGAAAATCAATCAATCAAAGATTGCAATGCTCCCGATTGGCTTATGGCATCTGGGAAAAGGTTTGAAAATTTCAAATTGTTCTACGAAAGAAATGATAACTGTTTTAGGCATTAAAAGGGTGGGCTTTGGTACCTCAGAATTAATTAGGCTGGAACTAAAAACGAGAGTCAATAATTTTATCCAAGGCTGGCGCAATTTTAACCTTCAAAAAAGAATATACCTTTATAACACTTTTGTTATTCCAAATGTTTTATATAAGGCCATCTCTTTGCCAATATTGGCGGAGGACGCCATATTAGAGGATAATTTTTGGTTAGGTAATCTTTTTCATCGGAATTACATTTCAACTTTAAATAGACCAAGAAATCGATTAGGTGGTGGGCTCAAATTTATTGTAAACATAATCACAAAAATTTATTCGAAAGTTTTTGATGATATAACGAAGAATCCCAACATGGAGTGGAGATATGTGATAACATCAAGTCCATACTATGAATATGTTATACTTGGAACTGATCTTATAAATGGATATATAGAAGACTTTTCCCCTATGCTTGCTGCAACACAACGGGCTCTTTGGATAGCGACTCCCACGTACGATTGTGGAACTACTGTGGATATTATTCATAAGAACCTTGGGAAGAAACCTTTTTTTAAGAATTTACGTGACCCGGTGTCTTTGGAATGGGAGGCACTTACAAAAAATCAGCTAACAATATATGATATTAGTGTTCACTCTGGTTTTTTTTTTACCGGGATGTTTAAATTTACTCTGATAAGGCATGCCAAGCTACACAATGTACCCGTTCCTTGGCATTTGAAAATGTATTTTTCTAATTCAAAAGAGGTATCTGTGTCGTCAAGGTGTGATGGATGGATTAGGGAACTAAATCTATCTCTTAATGGGATGGATAGGATTATGTCTTCGACTTCCCGCATTGCTGATCGAAGAAAACTCACAGCTCAATTTCAGATAGCCACAGGAATTTTCTTTTTCAACATACCATGTAAAGATTGTGGTAAACTATTCAATATCATTAGACAAACTTTTTTCAGAATGTCCACAATTACATATTCTGAGATCATTTATTAGATAACCCTGAAGTGTCTGGAGGACAATAAAGTTAATATAATAACAGTGATAATTCTATTCGGCATGTCATCCAAAAAGAAAGAAAGTAACTCCTAAAGCTAGGTCGATAGAGAATGCTTTATTAAATGTAAAGAGGTACCTAGCTAAGAATATAACTGTAGGAGAACCCGCGGTTGCGGAAGATATTGTGATATTTTAATTTCGGCGGTGGCTAGATATGTAGTGTTCGAGTTGAAGATACCTAGGGCAATCGAGGGTACTTGGGACTGGGCCTCTGATATCATTAGACATAATTCATCAAACGCATCAAGACATTTTTGGACTTTACAGAAGATACTCAAACTTTTTAGAAGGAAAAAAAAAACAAGCTAGTGGTTGGTTTAAAAGCAAATTTGCTATTAATATTTTATGTTTGTATTTTATTGATTTTAGAGGCTAATGTTTTTAATTTAGATATATGAATATTTTATGTTTGAAGGCCTTTAATATGGTAAAAAAATTTTAAACTATAATGTTTAATGATATTTTGTAAATGCATCTTCAGCAGAAAATTTTAGCTAATTCTAATTTTTTATAAATTATTATCTGTCTAAATAAAGGTTAAAAATTTAAAAAATGAGGATGTTCGAACCCCTCTATGAATGCTGTCCCTCTTTTCGATGTTTTTATTTATTTTTTTGCTTAAAGTTGAGTTACATTTGGACAAAATATATATGTATACTACGAAAACTAATGACTATAGCCTATTAAATCATGGCGTTACTTTACCCTCACAAAAATATACAGTGTATTTCATTGTCTTTTGTTGATGTTTGGATTTCTTGGATGAATATTTTTTGTGCTCCTTGTGTAGTGTCTAGCATTGGAAAAGAAAAAAAACACTTCTCAGTTTGTCCCGTCCAAAAAAATGGGGGAGCTTATACTCCGTTTTCTTTTCTTTTTTAATATTACGCGAACGCTCGCTGCTACATTGTTACAATAAATACATATTTCTGTAGAAACTGAGTATTAACACTGACAATTTGAAGAATGGGTTTTGGAGGAAAGAAGGTTAATTGTCATTACCTTTAATTGTATTAGCTCCAAGTAGCTACATGAAAAAGTAGAAATAAGCAAACAAGGAAAATAAGTGTTATTTTCTCGACTTCTACGTAAGCCAGAGAGCTCACGTTTGTTTTGTTTTGTAACTAATTGCTTATGCTTTAATAAATCGAAATACGAATTTATTTCATTCATTGACCAGATTTCAATCTCTGTATTTTCTTCTTTTCGCGGCTACTTTCAGCTTATCTAATAAAGAGCTAAACTGTTCTCCTCCAAAACTTCTTTAAATTGTGAGAATTACCACAGTTTCATGTTTTTCTAAAGGAAATATTGCTTATATCAGTGCCCCCCCCCCCATATGGAATTCATTTTGATTCATGCTAAAATAAATAATATTAAAATATCTAAACAACAAATCAAATCAAAAAACAAAACGAAAAAACTCGAGACAGCAAAAAAATATGAGACTGACGGAAATATAATAATTCCTCAATATTTTTATTTTTTAAAAAGGTGTCAGTCAAGGCAATAAAATATGTATATATACAAACATACTTAAGCACAGTTCTACAATATTTATATATTACTTTTTGCAAGGATATTGCAAATATTTTATCTGTACATTTTATTGTGTGAACACATACACGGCTATACAGGTATGAATGTGACGTGTAAATGCTAATTTGATTAGATTTTTGTGATGATTTGATGTATGTACATTGCTCATATCGTAGATGTATTAAAGGTAATGGTTCAGGCTTATAGTCCCTTAGTTGGGACCTTCGCAGGGGGTTTGGGGTAGCTGTAGCCCCCAAAAAAAAAAAAAAAAAGGAATTTTACCCTTCAACTATTTGTTTTTTTTAATTAAATTTTTTGTAAATAGCTGTGGATTTTTGATATTTAAAAAAAAATTCAAAAAGGAAATATCATTTTTGAAATGTTTTCCCCAAAAATATAATTTTGTGTAAATATCAATGGATTTTTTGTAAATATCTGTGGATTTTTTGTAAATATCTGTGGATTTTTTGTAAATATCTGTGGATTTTTTGTAAATATCTGTGGATTTTTTGTAAATATCTGTGGATTTTTTGTAAATATCTGTGGATTTTTTTAAATAAAAATTATATGAAAAAATTTAATTTTGTGTGAACAGCTGTGGATTTTTGAAATTGGTTTCCAAAAAATTAGATATTTCAATTTTTTTATCAAAAAAAATAATTTTTGTGGATAGCAATGGATTTTTGAAATATTTTTCAAAAATTTAAATTTTCAAAAAATTCCAAAAACTAAGCCTCCGCAAAATATAATTCTGAGGATGCACCTCCTAAAACTTGGCATAGCATGACCAAATAACAAACATGGATTTGAATTTAATCAAAAACAGAAAAATCAATATCTAGCTATATTTTTATTCAATACGTCCTCCTTCACAAGCAATACAGGCCTCGACACGCCGGCGAACAGATTCGGATCTCTTAACGATGAATACCGTGTCCATGGTGTACCACGCTATCATTAAGTCTGCGGGGAGCATATCCAAATTTGTATGAGTGGTGCAGGATATATTCTTTTGTAAGACGCCCCAAACTGGAAATTCCATGGGTTGAGCTCAGGCCTAGAGGAGGGCTACATCGCGGCAGGGCAAAAGTCAGTCATGTGTTTGCTGCAGAATTTGTGATTATTTTTTATGTATGGGGCTGTAATTGTCTTTTTGATGTTGTAGACAGTCTGGATGGAAATGAAATGCCAACGGTAGGTACAGCTATCTCAATACTGACACCGACGGCGGGGAGATCTTATATGCATTTTCCTTTTCTGCTGTTGCTCCGGCACGTTTACAGTTAGAGACATGGGATACAAAAAAACCACTTGTTTTCCTTTGTTCTTTCCCAAGGGTATGAAGGTCAATCAACGTGTCTATTAGAACACTTTATAGTTCCAAGTACTTCTTAGGGATCCCGGAGCATCCCTAAGAAGGGTAATGCTGCTTACAACAGAAGTAGAGCACCTTCACATACTCCAAAAAATGTTCCACTTTCTAGTACTTTGGTAGCAAGGACATGCACCCCCCTCCCCCTCTTCCCCAGATATTCACGTCATTGACTTATCCATATAGTCCATTCAGGAGAAGGGATCCCGGAACATCCCTAAGAAGCGTAATGATGCTGCATACAACAGAAGTAGAGCACCTTCACATACTCCGAAAAATGTTCCACTTTCTAGTACTTTGGTAGGAAGGACATGCCCCCCCTCTTCCCCAGATATCCACGTCATGGACTTATCCATATAGTACATTCAGGAGAAGGAGGTTATTGTTACTTCCTTACCGCAGTGTTGACTATTTGTAGGCTGCCATAGCGTCTGCAATGCGTGTAAAGTAGCTTCTGAGAGCTGTAGTTGCTGCAAATGGTGGCAGCCATATGCAATGGATTGGCACTCATTTTAAAGGAAATTCACATTGATTACAAGATTGGTTTCAAGAAACAAATATTTGGTTCCTTTCTTGACGTTGTCCTATGACTTATGGGTCACCCTCTAAGCCCTAGTTGGACTTGGAGTAGAATAGAGGATCCACATCGGAGTAATTCAAACCCATATATCCAGGCTATAAACAGAGACTTTTGTTTATTTCCCTCTCCTCAAAGCTTGTCGTAGCGTCGACAGCTGCTCTCATCCTAAACATACTTCCAACTGTAAGGATTACCACAGTCATTTTTGATTTCTTTTCTTGTTACATTACCAAAAGTGCTTTAGGAGTAGTGATGATTCAGGCTTGTAGTCCCATGACCTATATATTATGCATATACCTTGTTCTTCCATTTCCAAAGTATGTTAGCAGTAAATTTGCTTTGATTTGTATAAATGTAAGTATGTAGGCCAATAAAAATGTGACAAAAATGTATCAAACAGATTTATAAATACATATGTAATAATATGTTTTATTACGACATTTAAATTGATGTAAAATATATATCATAAAGTCACGCACAAAAAAAGTTTTTTGCATAGAGTTTCTACAACTTCCTTCAATAATAAAATATTAATATTATGGTAGGACTCATTGTATAGAAATGTATATGACATACAATAAAATTATGTGGTGGTCTTTGAAATGGTAGATATCAAAAGCTAATATTTTATATTTATAAGTCTGTGTGTTGTTTATTTTTTTTATTTTTTTCGTTTCCTTGGAATCCAAAAAGGTCGAACAGATCGGTATGAAATTTAACAAGGAAACGTAAAATAACCAAAGACATTGCTATGATAATGAAGGTCTGCAGTGTCCTTTATCCAAACATTGAGGCCCTCATAGCCCCAGTCAGGCAGAAATAGGACGCCATGGGACGCACAATATATAGTTAACCCGCTTACTTTTTGCATACAATCGTACATACAAACTTTGCTTTAATAATATTTAATTATATACAGGGTCCCCAGAAAGTCCTGTTAAATTAAATAATATAATTATATGTAAGGGAGCAATATATTCTGTTTAAACTCTAGTTGGGTCGAAACTAGATCAAAAAAAAGAGTTTTGAATAAAATAACAGTTTTATTAACCACAATGGAAGCCAATAGAGAGGCGATAATTAAGGAGTGCCTGAAGGGCAAACCGCGACCAGCCATTTTGAGGAATCTGAAGAGCCTGGAAGTCGATCCCATGATCATCCAGAGAACCATTGAAATGGACGAGGAGACTCAATCTATCATGGACAGACCAAGGTCAAAAAGGACGCCCGAAGTGGTCAAGGTAGACAAGATAAGGTTTGCAAGAAATCCCAGAAGGAACTTCACCAAGACGGCCAAGGATTTCAACATGGGTGAAACCTTATCTGAGATGACCTTGGGATGTATCCCTACTAATTGAAGAGGCAACAGCCCCTGTCAAGCAAGTTCAAGTCTAACAGACTGGAGAGAAGCAATGTCATTCTTCAGAAGCTAAGGACTGGCACGGCTCCCAACATTGTGTTCAGTGATGAGAAGATTTTCCTGTAGAACAGGGTTTTAACCCCCAAAATGATCGGATTCTGGCCAAAAAAGGTGTGCTAGGTGACCATGGAGTCAACAGAGTGAAGAAGCTACAGTCTGTGATGATTTTACTGAGGCAGGGAAGTTCCCCTTGATGTTTGTGCTGGCCGAGGTAAAGATCACCACCAAGGAATACATCAGCACCATCCCGCAGGAAGGTCTTGTTCCCTGGGCCCATCAGCACTTCTACAATGAGCCATAGACCTTCTAGCAGGATGATGAACCCTCCCACACAGCCAGAGAGACATAGCGGTGGTGTGAGGGAAATTTGAATGGCTTCAAAGAAAAGGCAGTATGCACTCCCTTCATCCCGACCTACACGTCATGGATGACTCAATGTGCTCCATTTTTGAGAACAGAGCCTCTGTGACCCCAAGCAAGAATATGGACGAATTTGGACTTTGTGCTGTGCACGTTTTCTTCAAGCCATTATTTCAATCTGACTTAAAAACTGAAGGAACATATTAAAACAAAAGCAAAAAACCAGTCAATATTATTTTTTTAAAGTAGAAGGATATAAACGAAAGAAAAAAAAAGGTAATTATATTCGCCAAAACTAATATTGCATCAGAAAAAAGTAGAACGTAGATAAATCTACGCAACGTCCTTAATGGGTTAAACTCCAACAAATGGTTCTAATATTACAAAATGGCCTAACACTTGCATTGAATACTACTTGATGCTAAGGATAAACAGGAATATTGGATTCAAATTAAATTAATTGGTTCAATTTATCAATTGTAAATGGATGAGAAAAATAGGATTATTGGAGAAAAATATCTTATTATTTCCATTATAACACTTAATTTTTACCTACAATATGAAAATAGATATGTTACAGGATACCAATTTACGGAGAGAGAAAAAACTTGCAAGAGGCGTGTGTAGAAGTCTAGAAGTGTTTTATGGATCTACACGAAAATGCTGGATTTCATTATTTTAATAGGGGAAATCCATTTGACGTTATCTATATTTAATGTAGATAAGTTCTTAATCTTTCACCAAGTTTATAATTTTTTTTTTCAATTTGTTGCTTAATTTAATTCCAGCATTTCCTGGAAAATAAATTATCTCAAATTAGCTTTCAAAATTACAAATAAAGTGTAATGGATCAAATAAAAGATACAATGGACGTTAAAACATTTACTTATCTAGTATTTCGTAGAGTTTCAAGTCAATTTGTGTATTCAAAGTACATATATTTTTATCCGACATAAGCACATTCAATTTTTATGAAAGTACTTTGTCTTAATTTTTAACCCATCTTTCTTTTTTACTAATTTTCATTTATTGTCTGGAGAGCGTGGGAAGATAAATGTACTCGAATTTCAAATTATACAATTCAATTGCAAGTATTCTAAACAATCATCTTATGCAGAATACTGTACTCTGTAATTCCTCAAAATGTCAGTCAATTCTCTTGACTCTCTTCTCGTGATGATGTTTAAGGAAGTTGTGTTGTTTTATGGGAATATCATATTTTATTAAATCACAGATTTTGGTGAAAGTTATAACATAAACAGTAGGGGGGAAAAAAGACGTTAAATTTTGATGATAAATTGGTCATAATATTGAAGCCAGATACATGATTTTGATACCAAAATCATGTCTTTTTACCATTATCTAATAGATAAAACAGGTTTAAAAGAAAAAAAATTGTATTTGAATTTTTTTGTAATATACCATAAATAATAAAACATGGATGATTGGTGGAATATACAGGGTTTTTCAGGTAAATCCGAACCACATTTAACTGCTTCTAATCATCGTAATAATCATCTGCATCTAATCAATAAGGGAAGCAAGTAGAGGTTAGTATTTACAAGTTCTAATAATACAAAACAAAAAAATCATTCAATGTGTCCGCCATCTTCGCCAATCATTCGCACTTGACCACTTGTGCGGGAAGACTTTTCCCCAGAGAACTTGATGACAGAGGTCTTCAAGGAGTCGATGCTTTTGTGTGAATTGGTAGATACCTTACTCTCTAACTCTCCCTTAAAGAAGTAATCCGTGGGATTCATATATGGGAGTTAGAGGTCCAGGCCTAGGGTCTTCCAAAATATGATACCTTCTCTTCTTTAAACAAGTTTTGGGTCTTGGAGCCCCTGTTAGAGGGGGCTAAGTCTTGTTGAAATAGGAACGTGAGACCATTCGCCTCAGCTTTCATCCACGGTATCACTTGGTCAGAAAGGAGTTCACAGTACCTCTCGGCATCTACCCCCTCTTTTGGCTCAAAGAAGATGGGGGAGCATGACACTGGTGTTGCTCCAAATGACCCCAAGGTTCATTATGCTGGCAGGAAATTTGGTTTTAAAGACGTGGGACACATTAGCTCTCTCTGTGACCAACCACTGTCGTTCTGCATCTGTCGACAGTATATTATTTCCCATCCGAATAAAAGATTACCATTGGATATCAAATCGTTCATTATTTTTCTTTTCCCGGGTGGCCTTCATTTTGTCTGTAAGGATATGCTTTTTTTCTGTGCCCTTTGAATACCCGATCATCCTCTTGATGTACGCTGGGCTGTGTCCCACCCAAGCAAATTTCATGATGGTGTTCCTCCTGGTCTAATCCATCGTAAATACTTGTTCTGAATTAAAAGTTGATCAACTAATGTTAATCTAACGCTTAACCTCTCACTTTAAAATTGAAATAACCGAGAATAATACTTTCCTTATTGTTCAGAATGTAGTTCAAGATGGTCATTAAAGACCTTGTAGTTTAGATAGACAGGAAGATTTAAGTTATTCGTTGTTCCATTTTTGGCATGCAGTAGTTCATAATGTTAAGAAAAAAAGGTTTTTATTCCGATAAAACTTGGTTGTTTCTATACGCCTCAATATTGACGTCACAAAAAACATTCTATAGGGACTGTTTGATGTGCAAGAATATCCCTTTATCCAATCAAAACCTTACAGGATCTCAAATTATAAATACTAAGAGGGGAACAGATATTGGTTGTAAAAATTCAAATTACTCCGTGGTGCAAATACCTTGTGATAAAAAGCTTTACTTTGAGTTTGGATTTTTCACATTTTTCCTCGCCAAAAGTATTGAACAGAGGATATGTTTTTGCGTTTGTTTGTTAGTCATCAGAATTACGCCAAAAGTTACAAATCAATTTTGATCAAATTTGGTAGAAAGATTCAATAGAGTACAGTAACAGGCCATTAAATTTTGAGACGTCAAGGTATTTGAGTGTGGCTCAGTGAATTGCGAAGAAAAAACTTAGCCGAGTCCAACGTATAATCTTCAACTTTCATTTCTCCAAATGTTCACCTCTTGCCTTAGCCATTGTCTCAATTCTTCGCCTCAAGGCACTGTAGACCATCATAACATAGTCCTCTGACATGTCAGACTCCTCAACAGCAGATTAAAAGGGGATTGACAGAAGATTGGATGTTGACTCAGGTTCTACTTTCCACATAGCCCCAGATTCCATAATTTAGGGGAGCAAAGTGAGATGATGGAAGTGTTCATGGCGTACCATGTTGTCATGATGGGAGCTCGGAGCGAATGCAAATTTGGATGCAAGGTGTGTTAGACACTCTTCTCCAAGACGCCCTAAACTTCAAATTCCAGGGAGATGAAGTCAGTGCTGAAGGAGGGCAACATGTAGGCAGGCCAGATGTCAGCCATATCCTTGTTGTATAATTTTTGGGCTTTAATGGACTTGGTGATGTTGTAGCAAGTCTGGATGGCGATGCCAACGTTCTCTACAGTCGGGTGGTTAGTTTGTCAACTTCGTTTCGAATTTTGATTATGGCCAGTTTGGAAAAGCCCCAGGTTTCATAATTTAGGGGAGCAAAGTGAGAGGATTCTTTGGGTCAAAAGTTGGATGGCCGACTCAGTAGGTAGATGAAGTTTACTTTTGAAAAATGTGCATTGTGAACTTTTAAATCCCTTGTTCTTCTTTTTTACCTAAAATTGGCTTTAAAGATCTTTCCGCAATATCATCACGCACCCTGTACAAAATGTATAATAGACCATCACTTTGTAACAAATAGGGATACATAACTCAATTTGATTTAGGCTTAGGTTTTGCACTCTACCGATTGCCCATTCTAGCTCACACTTCATAATGTTTGCAGACATAATTTTTATTTTCAAGTCCTGCGAGTTTTTCCTGCAACATTATCACCGTAATTTACAAAATTACATTTAGGCGACTAATACATTTAAAAAACAGAGCTAAATATTATGAAATGCAAAAAATATATATACATACCAGGTCAATTGAGAAGTCCCAGGCCTAACATATAGATGGCGCTACTAGAATTTAAAAAAATATATTTTTAGTGAAGCCCTAACCCTCAAAAGATGCATGTAAGCATTTGACAGCTGTCAGATCATTAGTTTCTGAATTATAGCATTTTGAGATGAGCAACTTTTGTTATTGTGAAAAAAGGGATAAAAAGGAATTTCACGTGTTAATAAAATATTGCTTTTTGAAGGGAAAAAATACAGTTGAAGCAAAAACTTGGCTTAATGCCGAGTTTCCGAAGACTTCCCCAGGAAAATCAACCATCAAGGATTGGTATGCTAAGTTTAGACGTGGTGAAATGAGCACCGAAGACGGCAAAGGCAGTGGACGCCCAAAATAGCTGGTTACCGACGAAAACATTAAAAAAAAAACTCCACCAAACGATTTTGAATGACCGTAAATTGAAATTGAATGAAATAGCAGACACTCTAAAGATATCAATTGAACGTGTACATCATTATGATTCACGAAAATTTGGGTATCAGAAAGCTCTGTGTAAAGTGGGTGCCGTACGAGCTCACTTTTAAATAGAAACAACGACGAGTTGATGATTCGGAACTATGTTTGAAGATGATGATAATAAACCCGAGTTTTTGTGTCGATATATAACAATGGATGAAACATGGCTCCATCATTTTACTCCAAAGTCCAATTGGCAATCATCTGAGTGGACTGCACACGATGAACCCGCTCCAACACGTGGGAAAATGCAACGGTTGCTGGCAAGATTATGGCGTCTGTATTTTGAGATACTCATGGAATAATTTTCATTGACTACCTTGAAAAAGGAGGGTTACTCAACAGCAACTATTATATAGTGTTATTGGATCGTTTGAAATGCGAAATTGCCGAAAAATGGCCGCATTTGAAGAAAAAGAATGTGCTGCTTTCTCAAGACAATGCACCTTGTCACAAGTCAGTGAAAACGATAGCAAAAATCCATGAATTGGGCTTCTAATTGCTTCCTCATCCACCGTATTCTCCAGATCTGGCCCCAGCGACTATTTCCTGTTCTCAAATCTCAAAAGAATCCTCGCTGGGAAGAAATTTTCGTCGTCGAATGAAGAGGTGATCTCAAAAACTGAGGACTATTTTGAATCAAAGGACTAATCGTACAAAACAAAAATGGTATCGAAAAGTTGGAGGTCGCTATAATCAGTGTATAACCCTTGAAGAGAATTATGTTGAATAAAAAAACTAAATTTTGCCAAAAAATGTGTTTTACTTTTTAATTGACCTGTTAAGTACTTGGGATGTCATAGATCGCGAGTACGAACCGGTTTGCAAACCTCTAAACTTGTGTGACTTAGTCACGTCGTTACTTTTATTGTAATACGCAATCTCCCCCCAAAAAAAAAAAAGGACGAAATAAGCCAAAATCAAAAGGTTGTTAATTCATCTATGAAATCCTTATTTCATCATTATTGAAATTTTTAGGTAATTGCATACATAACACTATTGATTGACGAAGAAGAAAGATACGTCGACAGCTGACACCAAAATACAATGGACAGAGAGTTTACTCAAAACCTGCAGTAGTATGATTAAATTACGAATAACACGATTTATACAGAATTAAGAAAAGGCAACTCAAGACTTATATAAGATTTATAATATGTTTGAATACTATATTTTGCTATATTATTTATCCAAATTGTCCTCCGTCAAACGCAATAACAGCTTCGAAAAGATTGACAGCTCTTCAGGATGATGGAAGTGTTCATGGCGTACCATGTTGTCATGATGGGAGCTTGGAGCGAATCCAAACTTGGATGCAAGCTGTGTTAGACAATCTTTTTTTTAAATGTTTATTGTTATGTTATTTAAAGTTTATAGCACCATTATTTAAAAAAATTTATAATAATACATATATTATAATGTTCGCCCCCGTCAATGGCCTCTGAACATTAAGAAAAAATGATATTGACCATTGTCAATGTGATTTCCCGCTCTCTCCTTGGCCCAGCAACGTCGTGCAATCCTTTGCTAGTATTATTATGGAAGAAAAAAGTGGCGAAGTGCGCTTTTTTTTCTTCTTTTTTTTTTTTTTCATCTAGGTCTATTCAGACATGCACACATATAGTAAAAAAAGTTAAATTTGTACTCATTTTTAAATGAACAAAAGAAAATTTGTGTTTAGAATAAAACATAAATAAACATTATAATTTAAAATTAATTTTCTACTTAGACCTCTAAAATCTTAGAAATACAACAGTTATATAAAAAAATACTTCAACAGAAATCAGAAAACATAGTACCTGACATAAACAATTATGAAATGATAGTTACAAGGCCTCATATTGAGACAAAATATTAAAACAAAAATCCCAACTTGTCAGCCTGCAATGTTCTTAAAGTGTCTGTTATATGTCATACTGATGATGATTCTTAAAGTCTTTTAATATCTTAATGAAAAAGATGGGTAATATTTTATACGATCAAAGCCTAATTCCAGGAAGTACCATGCAACTGAGTGCACTTATAAGTATGAGTAGATTTATTGTCTTATTAGTATCATTTTCCATACACCAGATGTCGCTTTTTATCATTTTCTTTCGTGAATGTTTTCTTTCTTTCACATAATTCAACTAAAAAGTGGTGTGAATTCATAAAGGTTGCATATTTAGTTATAGAGTAATATTCAAGTGTATTCGACGCTCCAAGCGGACAAAAAAGTAATCACCTAGACAATTATAGTTGACAAGTATTATTCACGTGGTCTTCCTTTCGCCACTTGATTTTTAGATTTAGTAATGAAATTACCTAATTGGAATTCGTAAATGAATTATTAAACTTCCCTACGATTCTACTCTACAAAATAGAGGGGAAATCATAATAAAATCCTTTTTGGTGCAAAAAGTGTTTTTATGTGATATCCGACATTTTGGCGCATAAACAAAAAAGTTTAATAACAATGAAAAACTATTTTCTTTTTTTTATTATCAAGGGAAATAATGAACTTTTGGGTGTCAAAATAAATAGGAATGACAAATAAAAGGACTTAAACCTTACAATCCATCAAAAATTTTGAAAATACCCTTCATGATTTTGATTTTGGTTCACTTTAATAGCGTCAACTTCTTCTTGATATCATACTCTATCTTTTTATATCTATAGAGACTGTTAATGTACACAAATAGCCACCAGGATACCCTTTATCCAGTCAAACCCTAGCATCAAATTTTTACCTAACTTTATCAAATTTTTACCTAATTTTATCAAATTTTTACCTAATTTTATCAAATTTTTACCTAATTTTATCAAATTTTTACGTAATTTTATCTAATTTTTACCTAATTTTATCAAATTTTTACCTAATTTTATCAAATTTTTCCTAATTTTATCAAATTTTTACATAATTTTATCAAATTTTTACGTAATTTTATTAAATTTTTACCTAATTTTATCTAATTTTTACCTAATTTTATCAAATTTTTACGTAATTTTACCAAATTTGAAACCCTAAGAGGAAGTCGAACTTATGCAAAAATTCAAGTTTTCTGCAATACTACCGACGTTGCATCAATTGATAAGATGTGCTGGACATCTGGCGATCACAGGTTGAGGGCTGGAGGGGATGCCCCCCACCATGAAGGAATTTTGTCTTGGACAAAATATCCTCAAATTAGGGAATTCATAAAAAATAAGCCCCCGCCCTCAAAGAAATATATTACATATGTAATCCTGCAGATGTCCCTGACATAGAGGCTACAAGATGCGCGAATGATTGAAGACATATATCAGCTGACACAAAGTGTATAATATGACGTTGCATTTGTTTTGTTTTTCTTAAATGAATAATTATCAAATTATCTTTAAGCTGTGAACTTTGAATCTTAAAAATAATTTTTTTTTTTAAACTATGAAAAATATGGCCTTTTTCTGAAGGCCTTGAAACTAATAGAGAATAAGTAAGTCCCAATTTGCTCAACCTACCGATATCACTATTCTTACCTCTTATTAGTATTCAAATCGTTGATTTGTTCAATCCAAATGTATTCTGTATTAAGGAGTGAATATAACGTATTACTACAAGTTCATTTAATGAATAATAGTCCAATAAAATAGTTATTGGGAATTACTTATATTATGGCATAAAATCCGACTAATCTTAAATCGTTGGTTTTTTTTTTTTTTTTTTTCTTTTTCTTTTAATGAAGTTGAAGAGATTCACCTATAAATGGCTATTTAATAGTGTTAGATTTGAATCAAAAATTTAGGATTCGGTTCATCGACATTCTTGTTTTTTTAAATCATATAGTGGAATTGCAATTTAAGTACATAAACCCATTATATTTGACCGGAGAAATGCTCTAATTAAAAAAAATCCCTCAAAAATTACCGAGTACTCCATTAAAAACTCAACACACTGAATTTTAAACTTTAAGAAGGTTTAATTCATTAGTTAACAATAGTATTTCAAAAAACTTAATACTATAAATAGATGTGTGTCTGAGCTCTGCTAATCATTAATTTATGCCGCCCTTAATGGCACTGATGGCTTCCAGGCGGCGGGAGAATGCTTGGCACCCGCTGTGGATGTAGTCTTCCTCTTAGTGTTTAAAATTGAGATCCTGTCAGGTTTTGATTGGATAAAGGGCGCATTAATGGCTATTCTAGAGAATCAAACAGTTTTAATAGTGTCTTTGTTTAATGTTTATTAGTTATATCGTAAATATCTTAGTTGCGATTTGACCAAAGGGATTTCAATTAGGGGTTCCAAAAGAGTTTCCATAATGGTCAGGTTTTTATTGGGTAGAGTGCGCCCTACTGGCTATTCTTGTACATCAAACAGTCCGAGTCTTTAAGGGCCTGCAAAATAATATAAGGATTCAGTTTTATCATTTGCATCCATCAAAATATGGGATCCATTTATAAAATAAATGGAAAATGAAGTAAAGACTCAACTTATTTAAAGAACAATAATTTTTTCAACACTTAAACTAGCATCTGATCCATCATTTATTTTTTTATACAGCGTGACTTCGTGCCAATAAGATATTATGTACCCTACCTACACAACAAAAGGCATCATACCAAAAATGATTCTCTTCTTCTATGTAGTGATTTAGTTGTGATTCTATATACTATATACATACATATTATTTTGTTGGAATAAGTAACACTAACAAGAGCCTTTGATGATAGATGATAAATGATGGATCATTTCGTATCTTTTTGAATTCATCTCCTTCAAGGAATGACTCATTATATATTATTTTATTGTTAAAAGTAAGAATAGAACATTTTAGTGAGAGGTTTTGTTGGTATATTTAAATATAAATTGTTCCGAGAAATTAAGGAACCGTGATTTAGCGATATTTTTTCAGGTATCAGGTTCAGTTATTCTCAGGGGCACCGGTACTGGAATGTATTTGCTGAGAAGTCCGAAGGGGGACGCCCCCCCCCCTAAACAAAATTAAGGAATTTGTCCTATTTACTAGAATTTTGTATACTCATTTAGGTAAAATGACGCAACAGAGCAAACAAATTAATGTTTGAAATTGTTTTCCAAAAAAATTAATTTTTTGTAAATAGCTGTGAATCTTTGAAATATTTTCACAGCAAAAATTTATGGTAAATAGTTGTAGATTTTTGAAATTTGTTTTCGAAAAATTTAATATTTTGACAATTTATGGTAAATAGTTGTAGATTTTTGAAATTTGTTTCCGAAAAATTTTATATTTTGAAAATTTTTACCAAAAAATTTAATTTTTTGTGAATTGCTATGGAATTTTGAAAATTTCATATTTGAAATTTTATTTCTAATAAATTAATTTTCTGTGAATAACAATGGATTTTTGAAATTTTTAGAAAAAAAAATTAACTTTTTTTTTATGTAAATGGAGTAATGGATTTTTTTTTTCGGAAAAATTCTGAAAGCCAAGCCCCCTGCAAAATTGGGAGAAATGGCCCCTTGGCTCATTTGGTTCTGGTAGTACTGCCTAGAGGTTTACTGTGTTAGGGAGAAAAACGTGTAGTCGAGAGACTTTAAAAATGCTTCAATAATAATGAAATTTTAAATAATGACAAAAAGAAAAAGAAAAAATGTTAAATGGCCCTACTGATTCACCAACAACATCCATGGAGAAGTCGTTGGTGAGGCGATTTATCGATTTGGTGGGGTCTTCCTTAATCTTCTCCAATCTGTACCAGAACTTCGGATCCCTCTCCAGTTCTTGCATTCCTGGAGAGGTATTTTCCACAATTCTTCATCATGGCCACATTGAAAGCCAAGCTTCTGGATCACTTCACAATGTCCACTATCCTTACCTCAATTTCAGCATCTAGGAGATCGGACATGCGCTTCCTTTTGGCTTTTTGCTCACTCATGATGACGAGATGATGCAATATTTATAATAGTTTGTTTATACTCAAAGAATGGTTTCCTCCCCAAAAAAAAAAAATCAGTTTTTTCTTATCAGTTCTGAATTTAAAAAAAAATTTCAATAAAAAAAAATTTCGATTTTTTTTTTTTTCAAAAAATTTGCAAAACACCCTACATTATTATATAACTTAGCTAAGCTGCACCCAAAACATTTTTCAAATTCTCAGAATTACACCTTCATTTTCAGTTTTATTTAATTTTTAATACCGGTGGAACATATTTAATTTTTATTCCTCAAGAGATGTTTATCTCTTGGGATCTCATTTTCATAGAATTCATCATCGTGGGATTGCACTTACGGAAAATTCACAGGAAATATATTATTTCATGGGGATTCACAAACCACACGGTCACTTAGGAGGGAGAGAAATAAGGCCTCAACCACGTCCATCCTCGTGAAGGTGGTGAGAGATCAACTAAAAACTACGTATACCTGAAAAATATGAACATTTTTTTGAAAAAATTGGGACCTTTTTAAAAAAAGGATATTTAGAAATAGAAAATTTTTATTTAAAAAAATGTCATTAGATGAAAGAAAGATCACTAGAAGACCTGAGAAAAAAGTTGAGTTTAAAAATCGAATAAAACATTATTTTCTATAAAAAGCGTCATTAGGAATGGAGGGGAGGGGGTAATTAAAAGGAACATGTTTGTCCAAATGGAAGACTGGTAAATCATATGTGATAAAAGAAACACGTGGTTTATAAATGACCTCTTAACAGGGAATTTAGTATTTAATTATTTCATAATATAAGTTTAATTTATTAGTAATCCAGCAAAAATTAAATTCATCATCATTTACTCTTTTTAGGGGGGGCATGGGATCGGGTTACAGCGGCTAAATTATTTATTATTTATTCTTAAAATAAATAAAACATACTTAAGTGGATTTATCATCTCGTATTTCCCGGGATCATCCTTTATTCGCCCAACTCATACTCATTAGAAGATGATTTAAGTGACTAAGGAATATTAGGGTCTTCAAACCTGTAACATTTTCTAGTATTTTGGAGCAGGAACTCCTGTATTTCTCCAAAATCCTCCAAAATTTATGTATTTAAATATTAGCGATTACGTGTAACTATTGTCTTTGGTCTTTCAAGCTTGGGAGTACAAATTCCTACCAAGCTTTTTAGATTTGTTTGAGCTTAAATATAAAGACTCGGGCAAGATTAATAGAAATACAAGGTTATATCATATCGCTTTTCCGCTGATGTTTGACTTTCACCACGCTGGTTAATTGTGATGTCATAGAGTATCACTGTTAGCAAGAGTACCGATATATCGCCTTCCTTGACGGTTACGGTTAGAGTACTGATGTTATATTCTATGACGTCCAAATTTGTCTGTCTTGCCGAGAAGTCGGTACAGTACATCAAATTAAAAATTATAGCAAGCCCGATTACATGATGGTCTAACATTGTATTTCTATTAACTTTGGGCCTGAGCATGTTTATGCTTGGTAAAAACCCCACTTTTTTCTTTCTTTCGTTACTATCTAACACTTATTCTGAATGAGGACTGACCCAACGGGCATCTGCAGGATTATATTTTGACGGGGGCTTGGTTTTTGGATTTTTGTGAAAAAAAATACCAAATTAAATTTTTTTTTTTTAATTTCAAATACTACGATTCTTCAGAAACATTTCAAACAATGACTTTTTTCAAAAACATTTCAAACATTTACTTTTTTCAAAAATATTTCAAACATTCAATTTTTTCAAAAATCCACAGGTATTTTCAAAAAATTAAATTTTTTGGAAAAAAATTTCAAATATTAATTTTTTTTTAATAATTTAAAAAATCCCCAGTTATTCAGTGGAAATAAAAATTTTTAGAAAAAAATTTCAAAAATGAAATTCCAAATCTTAAATTTTTGAATTTTTTTTTCAAAAATCTAGATAATTTCCATAAATTAAATTTTTAGAAAAAAATTCAAAGATCAAAAATTTAAAAAAAAAAATTGAAATCTTAAATATTTGAAAAAAATTCCAAAAATCCAATGTAATTTCCATAAATTAAATTTTTAGAAAAAAATTTCGAATTTTTGAAAAAAAATTGAAATCTTAAATATTTTTCCAAAAAAAAAATTTCCATAAATTATTTTTAGAAAAATTCCAAAAATCGAATTTTTGAAAAAAATTCAAATATTAACAAACAAACAAAAATAATATTTTTTTTGGGGGGGGGAAGGGGTAATTTTGTTAGCTGTGACTAGTAAGGTTCAGCCCACTCGTTTTGAACGCTCCTGGACACAACTCTACTGGTCACAGCTAACGAAATTAACACTGTGTTTTTTATATTTGTTCACAGTGTTTTTTATATTTGTATTCGTACCGGCTCGGTTCGATTGTAGTCGATACAACACTAAAATGAGACAGACATGTACTGCATTTGCACAGAAAATATAATGATACCGTCCTTTACTATTAAATTGTCATTTTTATTATCATTAGATATTGGTATATAATGATGATTACTTGAGAGAGAGAGAGAAACCCATCCGTCATTCAGCGTCATAATTATATTTTACGGAATGAGCTTTACGTTCCTTTTTATTTTTGTTATTATTGCTATCATTATTATTATTTTTTGCAATAAATGCATTTTTCATACTCAAAGCTATCTAGGCACAATGGTCCTAGATAGTTGACTAATAAATCTTATCCATCAAAAATGGCTTTATTACACCACCACATCACTCAAGTATGAAACCGAGGTAGCTGCTCCTGCCTTTGCAAATTCATAATAATTATCCATGACTAATTGACTTGAGTGAGTCCTTAAAAGTTCCAATCATTATTTTAATAAAAAGGAAAAAAAATTAATGAAGATATATTTATTAAGTTAAGTATAAAAATTCTAAGCGTTCTTCGCCGAATTTTTTGTAGTCAGCAGCTATAACACACGATGAATACAATGGATGCCCGGGCAATTTGAAGAATGTTTGGTATGAGCACCTTAGCTATCATGGCGTTTAATTATGACGAAGGAGGAGTGAGAGAAGGAAATATACAAGAGAATTGACAAGAATCACTCCGATGTCAATCCTCAATTTTATTCCAAGCCAAGAAAGAATAGAACGTATAGCTCCCCAACTAATCCTAAAGGATACTCTACTTTTTTCATGAGCGTACCACAAGTCTAAAGTGACAAACCTTACATCTAAATGTTATTTCCTCAAGAAGAAATAATTATAAAGCTTTGGAAAATATAAAAGCCTGTTCAGATTGTCAACTAGAAAAAGACGTAATTAAATATCCTGATCTTGAGAAGCTTAATAGAGCTTTTGCGTCTGGTCGTTGGTCAGTGATGTATAAAATATCAGTTAAGTAAAAAGTTCTGAGCGTTTTTGGATAGATGTCTCACGATTAATGCATCGCATCAAAAAAAGATTTAAGTATGTTTAAAGGTTAGGTGTACATTTAAAAAAACTTAATTTACAGTTGTGTGTTTGGTGAAGCCAGTTGTGTGTTACAGCGTTCTAAAATGGAAGTAAAAAAAGAAAAGAAATGATATATTTTTCAGTGTCACTACGATCAAGGTGAAAAGGTGGAGCTGGTGGCCAAAAAAAAAATAGTGTTGTTTATGGAACCACTACAGTATCGAATGCAACAGCATAGTCGTGGTTCCAACGATTATGTTCTAGTAATATGGACGTCGAAGATGAGGCACGCTATGGTAGGTCAATCAAAGAAAATGGTGATAAAATAATGAGTTGTACTAGCATGGGTGCAGTTATTCCATTCTTCAGGAATTGAAAATGAACTAGAATGATGTTTGGAACCATTTGCATAAGGCTGGTCTTATAGAAGAACCTCAATGTTTTGGTGTCCCACGAATTGACGCAAAAGAGCCTTTTGGATCGAATTGATGCATGCAACTCTTTGCTGAAATGTTAAAAAAAGGATCCCTTTTTGAAGCCTAGGGTGGCTCGTGATACAAAATGAGTCATGTACGAGAACAACAGCCGAAAAAAATGTTATCAAAGCACGGTCAAGCGGCTGAAAACGATCGACAAGCCTGGATTAATAGCCAAGAAGGTTATGCTTTGTGTTTGGTGTGATTGGAAAGGAGCTGCTCCCATTAGGCAAATTACTCCATTTGGACATATATTGTCAACAACTTACCAGATTGAAGCAGGAAGCGGCCATAATTGTCCAATAGAAAGGGTGCTGTATTATATCAAGACAACGCCAGGCCACACACATCGTTAACGACGCGCCAGAAGCTCCGAAAGCTTGGAGGTTCTACTGCACCCGTCGTATAGTCCAAACCTGGCACCAAGCGATTGTCACCTTTCCAATCATTTGCGAAATTTTCTTGATGGTACAAAACTGGCCTCAAAGAGACTTGTGAAAATGAGTTGGTCAAGTTTTTTTTTACCAATAGAGACGCAGACTTATTCAATCGGAATTATGAAATTTCCTTCAAAATGAACAAGAGTTAGTCAACAAAACGGTGCATATTTGATCTAAATCGGACATTTCTAATTATGATAATTTTATTGTACAAATAAAGCGAAAAAACGCTCATAACTTTTTATTTTTCAAAGCTGTATCGTTATTCAGTATAAGTAGTCATGAAAATCGCTTTTATTTTGGGCATGTTTTAAAAAAGAAACCGAAAATCAGAATGGGCTAGCCAGACATTTTGAAGAATGGACTATATCAGAGAAGCCTAGCTCTCATGACATTTTATTAGGTAAGCTACAATCAGCTGTGCCAAGGGAAGAGGAGAAAATAAACATTAACATATGCAAGAATCCGACGTCGATCCTCAATTCTACTCCCAGTCCAGCAAGGACTTACAATTATATCTCTGCAACAAATCCTCAAATCCTCTTACATGAGCACACAACAATGTATAATCAAGTTTTAAATATAATTAAATGTAGTAGGAACAGAAGTTCACTACAATAAGAATGACAACAGCTGAGGAATAGAAAATTAATTCTTCAAAATAACCAATTCCAAAAATGCAGGCCAAATAAAAAATTCACACGATTTACATCACTACATAAAAGTACTCACTAGTGAGTGAAGGACAATAAGTACCCCTGAAGATTTGTTACAGAATTACAAGTTTAAGTATTTCTTGGACTCGGAATATAGAATTGAGGATCGAGGTTGTAGTCATTTCTCTAAATATCAGGGATACCCAACCTGGGCTGTATTGTCACGTGAAATATTTTAACGAACCATAGAACCAATTATAGTAGTAATTCTTACACCTGTCCTTGTTTATTGGCTAAGCTGCTCTCTACCAAAACATTCTTCAGATTGTGTGGGTTCCCATGTTGATTTTCGATTTCTTTTGTTGTTGTTTTTTACATGTCCTAAATGCATACATTTTTTATCACTAATCTTGCTTGTTATTAAGACTTTGGAAGTTAGGAAATGGATTCATATACAGAAGTAGATTAGCCTAAAGGAATTGATCCTTAATTCCTTTCTCCTATTAGCTATTTACTATCAGTAAAGTTGTAAATCGATTTACCCCCTTTTTTTTATTAAAGACAAAAAAATGAATCATTAGATATACATCTCAATACAATATACAGTTTTCAAAAAATACAAGTCTCTGTGTTGATACAAGTTATTATTTAATGCATGAATAATAATATAGGTATATTAGATTGTCCCGTTTTCGGGCTAATATTTTTTTTCTTTACACTCAGACTTTTTCAGCTGGCACAATCCAAAAACTAACTCTGACCATATTTGAAGCCTCACATACTATTTTG
This sequence comes from Lepeophtheirus salmonis, assembly GCF_016086655.4. Classification (NCBI taxonomy): domain Eukaryota; kingdom Metazoa; phylum Arthropoda; class Copepoda; order Siphonostomatoida; family Caligidae; genus Lepeophtheirus; species Lepeophtheirus salmonis. The sequence goes on along the minus strand of NC_052131.2, from coordinate 51,226,497 downwards.
ACTATGGTACAAGTCCTTTTAATTTGGAAAAAAAAGGATTTTGGGATCGAAATAGGACATTTTAGGGCACTTACATCCCTCGTAACCTCATGTAAATTATCCAATTCCTATATTATTATTTTTCTTTATGAATAAAAAAGAGGCAGTACCCGGCATTGGCTGCTCTAATTAAGCGTCAAATAAAAAACAATATATATAAGATAACTCTCCGAGAAATAATCCGTTTTACTCTCTGTTTTCATGAATACACTCACACGTACCTACTCACTACATTCATTCATTCACACCTGTTCTATGTTCAAGAATAAACAAAACAGTTTGAGAGAAAAAAATGATATGATGGGATGACGGATGACTAGAGATGGGATTTGTGATTGAGCGCGAGGAGAAAGCGGGAGCAAGACATATAATAATACTGAACTTTGACCCTTGCTAATGTTCTATGAAAATGAATTACTGCTACAAGGAGCCTGCAATTTTTTAAGAGCACAAGTTTTTAATTTTAGGAGGGAGACTAGAGAGACTTATTAAATAATTAACAAAAACGAAGAACCGTTTTTCCTTTTCAAATCGGCCAACTTTGTTTTTTCTTTACACACATCCCTTCTTTACTGATGGCTGATGAGTACTTTAGTTACATGAGCGCTCGCTAACAAATCAAAAAAATCAGTACTCCCAGTATGCCAAACACAAAACGCCCGGGATAGTTAATGTATTTTTACATACCACTATGTATATACTATTCAAATCTTAGTATATACTGAAAATCCAACGAATTATCAATTATGATAAACATAAGAGACCCATAACGAAAACAAACAGAAATAGTGCCTCTAATTATACATGCACACGCCTCCGATATTTCATTAATACCCCTACTTTTTTATTTCTTATATCAAAATATTTATATGATGTACATCAGGGAGCACCATATACAGTGCTCCCTGTATACACGTTTAATGCTATATACACACGCCTGCATTATTTCATTAACACGATTACATTATTATTTCTTCGCTCAAAATATGTTATATGATATATACATCAGGGAGCGCTATATACTGTGCACCCCTTGTCTGTTTTTCATACAGACAAACAGAAATAAAGACAAACAGACAAACTTTATAGATTGTATTCAAGGTACCGGTCCTAGACTGGACTGGACTGAAGAAATTGAAACTGACACAAACCTATCTGTACCACGTCAAAAATAACCTGAGAGACCTTTAACTTTGTGGAAAGTCAGTTGTTTGATAGCTTCCTACAGAAAAGGTATTTTTGCTGAGGGGGAAGGGGGATATAACCCAAAAAAGGGACAGTCTAAGATATGTACATGCTATCTCCGTTATGATTTCGTTATGACGACGTTCCACAAACTTTTCAAAATACATTCATACATATAATTATTCTTACCCAAGGCAATGTTTATGCATGAAACCTATCAATATCATTATGAATAGAGTATTTTGAAGTAATGGGATACGTAATAAGAAAGATATCATACAATAATATCGAATGTCCTAAGGTCCTATTTTCCATATTATCAGTTTTAATAATAAATATTATAGTCATATAATTTCAAAAAATTATTCCACATAATTCAGGAACCTTTTGATAAGTAGCATCACTCAGTAGAGTTTTTTTCTACACTCATAGTTATGTTAGTATAGAATTCTTGAGAGGGCTAGTGTCCCATGAGATTACGTCAACTGTTGACGTATGGCCTGCCTTTATTTAAAAAAAATATTAGATTCTTATAGCCAATGTATTTCTATTAACCCCGATTATAGCTAAATACCCTGACAACACTTGAAGTTACTCCCTTGAGGGATGGAACAAACAAATATGTTTAGATATTTGTCATAAATAATATTAAGCGAATTTATAATGTGTTATTATTCTAACGTGCAATTTTCCTAACTCGCAATTTTCTCCAATGCTATCTTCCAATGACAATTTTCCTAGAACCCTCTCGAACATATTAAGGTACAGAGCTCAAATTGCTGTCATTATATAGTTTTAATAAGGATGCTTCATATAGTATATGTATACATTCGACAATTTTTAAAAAATCAAATGAATTGATTTTTGTTTATAAAAATGCTTATATATATATTATAAAAAATAAATTAGGTTTAACCGAGAAGTCAATTTTTGTTTTATACAATGGAGCGTTTTCCAATGATTTTTTTTACGTGATACAGTTGTATCTGAGTTCCAAATAGCTAAGGGTTTCTTATGAAGCTGGAAAAGTGGTTTTAGATACCAGAAGGAGCCCAATTAATACGATAACTATAATATTTTTTTAGCCAGGGTTTCCCAAACTTTACTATGCCAAAGGCCCCCTACACTCTTACATTTTTAAGATAAGGTCCATTTTATACGAAACATGTGTACTATCTATGTGTAGACTGAAAGCAATCCTCAATTCTTCATCTTCCTGTACCCACCCTCCCTAGCCTCCCATCACGCCCCTCCCTTTGAAACCCATTCTCTTAATAAACCTTAGTTTTGGGACCCTTGCTGGAACTTGGAGTACTACAAACTCTACGTATGAGGTAGGCCCTCTTTGTATCTAATATCATTTCCTGGGCCCGAATTTTATAGCGATGCCCCTTGTTTTAAGTGCATGTTACCAAACTGAGGCTGTATGAAAAAGAACCGAGACAGGGACTCATAGAACAACTGAGTCTGAAACGGGCACAACCATAGAGAAAGAAATATCTATGTGCACAACCTTGCTAGTTTCCATTCTTTTGGTTAACTTACTTTTGGCTTCAAAAAATGTATCTTGCTTTTCCTCTGCGTAAGCAATCTCTGTATTTTATCTCCATGGGCTCAATATTCAAAAACTCGACTCAATCCAATATTTAACTCGATAGGTATAACTCGAATATAACCCTAAGATTTACAAAGAGAAATTGACAGGATCGCCTAAGTATAATGTAGTAAGGAGAGTAATTGTAGGAAGTGATCCTCTCTCCATGATACATAAATATTTCTCAATTGTAGAGATCAAATAGATTTTAATAAAGGGTAGTATACTAAATGAATGAATCTCTTGCTTGCATGTTACCCATTCGAGGCTTGAATGCATGAAACACTTCCATATAATAGCTGACTTTATGACTACAAATCAATTTGGTCATGCACGGAGTCACTATAATTGTTGGATTATTATTTTTTTTGTAAGTGACACACTATGTAATTAAATTCTTATTGAATGAATATGCTTCATAATTGTAATTATAATTTATTAATACAGATTACTCTACAAAATAATAGTATATGCTCGTAAACGACGACACATCATATCCAACAAATGCGTGTTCTCATTCTCAAAATATGACGGCACTTAGTTATCATAATTATTGTAGAAGACGCATATTCATGATTTGATCGAATAAAGTTGGTGGAGGCGTATCAGTCCTAAAATTTAGATATCCAGTCCACTCTTTAATCCTATAGACGAGTTCGAATCAGACACAAAAGCCATCATATACAGAATTTTTTTTTGCAAAATGACGTTATCAGCCAATTACGTCAATATAAGTCAATCTTGAATCAGTTTTTATAAGGACAAACAACTATCGTTAATGATGAAAATCCGGTGTATTTTTTGGCTGGTTCGTTATTTTGGAATTGGTAGTCTGAAGAATCAATTTTCTTTTCCTTAGCAGATGTTCTTATTATTTAATTCTTGAGTAGTGAACATCCTTTCCTAAATAGATTCAATTAAATTCAAAATTTAATTGAACATTCGAGTGTGTTCATTAAAGACGGAGCATAACCTTGAGGATTGTTGCGGAGTTATAGTTATAAGTCCTTGTTGGACTCAGATTAAAATTGGGGATAGACATCGGAGTAATTTTAGCAAATTTTCTTTTTTTATATCCTTTTCTCCTTTCTCTCTTGTCACAGAAGATTGCATATGATCTAATGAAACGTCATGTGCATTATTCTATCCTCCTCCAAAACATTCCTCAAATTGTCAGGGTTACCATGTTGATTTTCTTTTTTTTAACATACCCATTCTACACTGGATTCTCATCATTATCTATCGTACTTCAAGGATCAGAGAGCTGCATTAAATTAAAACAATTGGTAAACTGAGTAATTTACTATAATATTAGTAAATCAAAAGTGAGATTAAAGACTGATTATACAATTAACTTTAAAAATGAGTATTAAATAACAAAATAGGCGCAACTTTTTAGTCATATTGAATTAACAAAACCTCTTCATACATCTAATATTTATCTATGATTTAGAGTTGCAAATTTTAAAATAGATGAAGATCGGAGCCGGGATCTCTTAATATTATAAATCCAACCTCAAGAAATCATACTTTAGAAATTAAATTTAAATTCTCAGTCCCTAGAATAATAAATCAACATAAACAATTTGATTAAAACTATACACATCTTAGAATCAATTATTCTTCATTTATAGTTTGGAATAATATTTTATGATCTTGACTCTGAATTCATACATTTGAATTATGCGACTCAAAATCCATTTGACTAATTATGTAAATACACTCGACTATACCTACTTTATGAATTAATCACATTAGAATTGAAAGATCAATCCAATAATAGTATTTCATATTAATTAATTATTTGAATGAAACTTACTACATAATGATCTTGTACGAACACAAAATGAAGTTGAAAATTTATTTTTGAAGGAGAAATTCATCACTGTAAATAATTTTTCAAAACATTTACGTTAGAAAATCCTTTAACATAAATTTACTTTGATTTTGAATTGTATAGATTCAGCCTAGTTATGATTTTTGCTCAAGAAGCATTTTTAGAATTTCAAATATTCTCCCAAAAAGGAAGAGTTGCTTAAAATAGCACGTGATGTTGAGAAAAAATTACAACTACGACCCATCTTATAATTATAAGATTTGTCGTTAATATTTTAAAATTCTTATGAGTTTACCAAGTGGAATTTCTCATAAAAAATAATGTTTTTCACCACACCAGTTTGTGTGATTAAAGCTTGTGTTCCTAAAGAGAGTATTAGAACTCCTTGGAAAAGAGTTATAGACCTAGAAAAATTAAAAGGAAATTCTCTAAATAACTTTAATTTATTTGTGAACAAATGTACTTTGTATTATTATTATCCCTCATTGGCTCAATTATATTATACATTTTTTACAACTATGTAGTTAAACGTATATATCCCCCTTGAATTACACCAATAGCATTGATACATAAGTCGATGTTATTTAAATTGAATTCCGTATAATTATACAAAGAATTCGAGCATGTAAAAATACTTTATTAGTATTAAACATGAATCATATTGCAGTTATCAAGAAGCCGCGAAGAATGTAGCTTTTATATAAAGACCAACTAGAGGCTATTTTGTACATGAGTGAATTAATAAAATCAACTTTTCATGTGTGTATTTACTTAATAGAGTAGTGGTTCGCAAACTGTGCGACTAAGCGCACTTGTGCACTGCGTGTCATTCCTCTATACTGTCGAGTATATGAAAACGAGCAATAATTCTAAGTTTTGAACTGGGCTCTGACTCACACTTAAATAATGTATGAGGAAATGTTCTCTCTAACATTAGGGCGAATATTGAAGAAATTGCAAGGCCTCATGAAGATTATGTTTATCACGAACACAGCAGGAATAAATAAACCTCATTCTGCTTTTGTTATATTATGAGTTATTATTTAAATATGTTGTCTGTCAACATAAAAACAATCTCAATTTATTTTTTACAACTTATTAAATACATACTGCCCAATATTCCATAAGCGTATTCAAATTACTGGGATGATTTGATATAACCAAGGGGTTTACCTATATTTAAAACATATATTTGATTTAAGAGACTTATATTGGGCCCGATATGGCCATTTCTAACATAATCTATCAAATTTGGTTACTTTAAGTGAAACACACGCCAAGAAATTGACGAATATTTGTGGAGAATACAAATATAATCCTGATTCAATTTTAAGAAATATAATTTTAGCTTGCATTTATATTGACAAACACATTTTAGTCCTACTCTGTATACAGAAAGCCAACGAGTATTGTAAGTGTACTCAGAATAAAGCTTGAGAACCGCTGTAATCGAGAGAGGAGCATGATCAATGTTATTAAAACAAGGTTAGGCAACAAAAAAAATCGTAGGGCAAACATGGGATATTTATTATGTAACTCTACATTCTCTTATAAGTGACGTCATTGGACGCATTTGTTTGAGTAAATGTACTACATAAAAAAACACAATTCTAGTAATTACAAGTGACTTTTCTCAGTGCTTCCTTATTTATTAAGGCTATATTTAGATGGTTCAATTATTCACCATCGTTATATTCCTGTATGTCGGATCCCGATTACGTCATTCATATTGCTATTAAACTTTTAGCAATGACGAGAACTGAAAATCGTTGCTGACTAACTCTTTAATAATACAATTAGTTACACAAGCATGATATGCGCCGACTTCTAAGAGGGTTGTTACGTAAAAGTTTGCCCGTTTAAGAACGATACTATGCTATGAAAGCTATGCGACTAAAAAGCGAGAGAGAGAGCCCGCTGCATCTCTAACTTTGATAGCTCTTCAACAGCTGAACCTTGAATAATGTGGGATTGAAATAGTGTGGTTGGAATGGAGGAAGGAGAAGGGTTTTGATTGGGTATAAAGTGTTTGTAGCTGTGTGGAAGAGAGTTGATCCAAAGTGAGGTAATTTCACATTTTCGTAAGAAGAGAGAAAAACAAATAATATCCAAGGATGGATTTTAATGAATTGAGCCGGCAAACCTATGCGGCCTTACAAAACGCTTCCACTCAGAACGACCCCGAGCTTCTGAAGAGTGCGGAAGACACTCTGAGATGCTTCGAAGAGATCCCTGGATTCCATGTGGTGTTATTGGAGGTCATCAAGGATACAAATGGATCTCCAGTGCCTCTTCGGTGGCAAGCCGTGCTCTATTTGAAAAATGGAGTGGACCGCTATTGGAGGCGCGTCTCATCACTGTAAGTTCCTCTTCCGTTCATTCATTATTTGTATTAATATTCATAATAACTCATTTATTCATTCTCGGATTAGACGAATCTCGGATGAGGAGAAACAAAGTCTTCGCAAGGGCTTTTTGGAGCTCTTCCATGAGCCCATCTCACCTATTGCTCTACAAATTGCCGTGCTCATCGGTAAAATAGCGCGTATCGATGTTCCTAAAGAATGGCCTGAACTCCTACCCGCTCTATCGGATCGGGTACAGTCCCAAGAACCTCTAGTACAGCATCGAGCACTTCTTGTTTTATACCACACCATCAAAAGTCTGTCCACAAAGAGGTATATTCAATACTCTTCGCATCATTACTTCATTTAATGCATGGAGCCCAAAATGTATACGTACATTATTTTTGAAATAAGTGTGCGGGTTTAGCTTTGACAATGGGATTCCATGACTAATTGGACACGGATCAACATTAGCATCAAATAAATGCAACTAATATATAGTTTTTTTTAGATGTATTGACCTATCTTTTTCAAAACACTTTTTCTGATAACATATTTATTAGCGTTATTTAATCCATAAAATACGGAAATGAATATAGAAACCTTTTACCGACATGGATTTGGCCTTTAGACCCCTTTTTAAATAATTTTTTAAGGTGTAGCTATGATATTTCTACGAGTAAGAACTAAATGAATGAAAATAACAAAGAAGTCAATAGAATTTCATGAAAAACTTGTTCTAGATCTGTATTAGGAATCATAATATTGACCCATCTTGTTTTGTACATTTTTTAAATAAGTGGGTTCCATGACCCATTGGATCCAGATCAGTATTCAGAGTACTGATAAAAATGATAGTATTAATTAAAATATAATTTATCTTATATCGATTTTTAGATACATTGTCCTATATTGTTCAAAACATTTTTTCTGAGAATACTGCAATAGCATTTTCATCCCCGGGATGAAACCCACATTTATTTTTGTTATTTAATCAGTAAACCACGAAAATGACCATACAACTTTTTACTGACATAGCTTTGGCCTCATACCCTTTTAAAAGAATAAGTTTTTAGGGTATAACTACTAATATTTCAACGTGAATTAAGTGTAGAAAATTAAAATCAAAGTTAATAATAATTAATTGGGGGTTTTTCAATTGAATTTCATTACAAATTGTACCCAGATCAACATTAAGAGTGCATTAGGACTCATAGCCTCAAGTAAAATATCATTAATATTATACATATTTGTAGATCAATTGAAGAACACGTGACCTCAGGGGTTATCTTGTTCAAAACACTTTTTCCAATAATTTATTGAATAAAATAACATTCTTTTTTCACTTATTACTCGGGGGATATGATAAGTAATATTGAAGTACTGATTTGTTCCCAATTTTCATGGAATTATGTTAAAATGACCCCCATATTGATATATAAAAACCGGAGGCATACAATCCGGAGGATTTTACTTAGGGGTGGGAAGAAAGGGCTCAGAAATATAAACTTAATCAACAACCCATGATTTTGTATAATAAAATGTCTCTCAAAATTCTCTTTCTCCATTGTGTTCCTACTTATCATAGTTTCTTTATATATCTTTTTTTTAATCTAGATTGCCCATAGACGTACAAACCTTCTATGATACCGTTGAAAAAATTCTACCTTTTGCCCTTAGACTCTGGGAAGTACATCACTCAAACTTTGTTCAACAGGCATCCAACTCTCCCTGTGATGAAAACGCAGTTCTCTCCTCTCTTGAAAAGTCTATTCTTTCCATCAAAGTTATCCGTAAATGTCTCGTCTATGGCATAAAGGATTTAAAAAATAATAACTTAGCCATGAAATTTTTATCCTCCATACATACTTCTGCCAAACTCACCCTTGAAATTCGGAATTCTCGAGGATCATGTGATCTTTTAGAAAAATACGCTATTTTATATATGAAAATTATGAAGGATGTCCAAGAATGTCATCCCTTCTCCTTTATACCCGTTCTCAAACAAAGCTTGGAGTTTGTGTGCTCCTTGATTTTCACGGATCAAGGCGCACCCTATGTCTTCCCAAGATTTGTCATTTTTTGTCTTAATTTCATAAAACAAGTTTTACTCTGCACGTATTATCGTCTTCCAGAGACGGAGGGCGAAGTTGCTTCTCAGATCATTCAAAAGTTCTTTGACGTAGCATCTGTTACAGAGATTTATAAAAGACTCATATCCAAGTTTTTACCATTGAGTGCTGAGGATCTTAATTTGTGGGACAGGGATCCTGAGGAATATGCTTGCGAAGATGGTGGTGATTCTTGGAAATACAGTTATCGCCCTTGCTGTGAGGCCCTTTTTCTTACTTTTTTCAACCAATATTGCGATATTTTAGCACCACTTCTTACTGGACTCGCCAAGGAAGTTTCTCTCAGTCCTACACTTCCCTCAGATTTACAAGGGATCTTATACAAAGATGCAGTATACAATGCAATTGGACTCTCTCCATTTGACTTGTATGAAGAAATTGACTTTGATAATTGGTTACAAAATTGTCTTGAGAGAGAGTTAACCATAGGAGATCCCAATTATCGTATTATTCGTCGACGAACCGCCTGGCTAATTGGTAAACTTTCATTTCCCTTGCATTTACATGAATTCTTAATCTTTTCACAAATATAGGAAGATGGTCAGGGGTTCGTTTATCTCCTGAAATGAGGCCTAAAGTGTATCGAATTTTATTACCTTTATTACGACCTGAAGAAGATATGGTTGTGCGTCTCACTACTTGCAAATCACTTAAGGTTATAATGGACGATTTTGATTTTTCCGTTGATGAATTCGAACCCTTTTGTGGTGTGGTATTTGAAGAGCTCTTTAGACTTTTAAAGGAAGTACAGGAATGTGATACTAAAGTATGTTCAAAATTATGTTAATTAATTAATATTAATCTTTATTTATAAAACTTTTCTAGTTGTGTGTACTTAACGTATTAGCATACGTCATTGAAAGGATTGGAGTAACGATAAGACCCTACTGTTATGAACTACTTCGATATCTTCCTTCTCTTTGGGAAGATTCATCCGCACATGATATGTTACGGTGTTCTATTCTTTCAGCATTAGTTCATATTGTTCAAGTAAAACTTTCATTTATTTCGAAGAGCTAAATTACTTAACTAAATTCATTTTTCCTTCTTTTTCCTAGGGCCTTGGCACTATTTGTGAGGTTCTTCTTCCGACATTCATTGGTCCAATCATACAACTCTCTACGGACTTGAAGGAGAATAGTCACGTATATTTACTTGAGGATGGTTTAGAACTCTGGCTCACAGTTCTAAATAACTCTAAAGAGCTTTCCAGCACTCTTTCCTCCCTTGCTTTGAATATTCCTCCCTTACTGCAATTGGGGAGTGAGAACTTAAGGACAATACTCTACATTCTGAGCTCTTACGTTCTTCTTTCCCCAACAAAATTTCTTCATAGCTTTGGCAAAGAAATCAATTCGATTCTTACAGACCAGATAATGGATTTGCAAGACGAAGGTGTTTTAATTATATACCGCCTTGTTGAGCTTGTCATCAAGACATGTCCCCCGTCCTCATCATCTATTTACTATTTTAAAAGTCTCATTGTTAGCTCATTGAAGGCTATACATAATGCCTCGCACTCCTACTCAATGCTGATGTCTTGTGAGCTGAGTATTCTGTCTAGATTAATTTTGTGCTATCCCAAGGAATTTGGAGATTTCTCCATCGAGCTTGCTCGAGAGCTGAATCAACCTCATGAAAAAGTTACAGGTAAGTTGCACAATATCATTATCACACCCATCTAGATATACTTTATATATATTTCAGGTCAGATTCTTGATCATTGGCTAGAGAAAATGGATCTTATGTGGGCCTCGGAAGAAAAGAAGCTATTAGCCCTAGCTCTCTGCTCTCTTCTTACAAGCGGATCTCCGGTTGTACTTGATAGAATATACATGATATTCCTAAATGTCACATCAGCTCTTAATGATGTTACGAAGCCGGATAATAATGGTGGATTCGTGGACACGCTTGTAATGTCTAATCCTTGTCAGACAGATGACGGCGATAATGCTGAGTATGAGACTGAGCATGAAGCACGAAAACGTCGACTTGCATCCTGTGATTCTGTACATTCTGTTGATTTAAGAGAGTATTTTCAAACACAACTTGCTGGACTTTATCAACAAATTGGTCAGTCAAGATATTCCGAGATGATTGAAAACATTGATGTTGAGACCAAAGCTAACATGAAGGAATTTGTTACTATCTAAATCGCTACATACAGGCGTTCATACAAAGCCTTCTTCACAATCTCTTGAAAGACTTATCATCGTTATGTTCCTATAACAATCTTTTATTATTAAATTTAGTTTAGTGTATCTATATAATATATATATATATATATATATTTTCAAGAAAGAAAGAAAAACAATACTGGTTAAAAAAAAAAAAGAAATGTTGAAGAAACACCGATTTACTAACATAACTTGGGCTGAATTTTTGCCTTTTGTTGCCATAGTCATTTTTTAATTAATTTCAAAAAAATATGCGTTTACATCACACATACAAATTTAAAATTCATTCATTTCTAAATAATACTTTACAAATGTCAAATAATAATAATTATTATTATTATTATTATGTGTTTATGCTAAAAATATCATAATGAATTAATTATCATTTAATATAGATTCAATGTTGATTCATTGTATATTATAACAACACCTGATAACTTAGTTAGTGGCAATGAAAATGCTGCGACTTATAAATGAGATGAAACATTGGCTAGTGATGAAATAGTCTTTATTTGTCGATGTATGAATGGTGTGATTTGTGACTTTTTAATGGAAGTTACTCACCGATAAGCACTCTGTGGGCCTATTGATCATTATCCAAAATTTCACAGTTCCATTACTCTCAAAATATTTAAACAATTTGTTATTTTAATATATCAAAATACCAGGATATAATTATCAATATTTAGTTGATAATTAACCGAAAGGACTGATGTTCTAATTGAATAAGACGTTGGGAAACGTAGAAATATCTACTTGTACACAAGGTATTATTTGTATATAGTGCGTCAACATAAAAACATTCTTGAGCAAAGATCAAGAAAAGGAGAAAAAATCAATCAATTTTTTTACTTAGTATACACAGTGTCTAATATTTCATAGTCATATCTGAGTCACTTATAGACTTAGTATTCAAATTTGTGAGATGATTTAAGGTACCCAAGAAATTTAGCTATAGTTTAAAGACTTTGTTTTATTTAAGGGACATATATTGGTTCCGATATAGCCCCTTTCGAATGCATTAAGTCTTATCAATTTCACATTCTTTTATTTTGACGATGAATTTTTGGAATTGTAAGTGCAATTTGCGGCACACTCAAAGGGTTATTATGAACAAATCATTGATAGAAATTGAGGATAATTCCTATAAGAATACAAAACTAGACACATTCATTTTGAAAAAAATCATTCTGACTTGTTTTTATGTTGACGGGCCACCAATCATGTAAAAGAACAGAGAGCTTTACATTACTATATTAGTATACAGCAGCAATATCCCGTTTTGTTCGGATAAGATCCGTTCCGTACTCTTTAACACGATAATTAACTACTCTAGGTTCGAAAAGAATAACATGTTAGTTATTTGTAAATTGAGACTCGTATTTACTGCACTAAATATGCCCGGTATATTCACGGAATCATGAATAACCCGAACATTTGCTCTATATTCTCTTATTATATATTAAACCCGTCTTTCTCTCTTATATATATGTGTAATGTATACAGTATTCACATTATAATGTATAGCATAGCATAGTACTGAAGAAGAGACTACTATCGATTTTTTCCTCTCTCCTCCCAAGTTCTATATTTATATATATTCCCTTGTCTATGTAGTATACAGAATTCTACCATCTTTAAACCTTGTTTCAATTGGTTATCACCCTCTGGGTGGGTGAGGCAGCATTTCAAACAACAAATGGGTTGCCATATATATATATATATATAGTTATATTTGTGGCGCGTTAAACGCCAAAAGCCAGAGAAATTCCCAACTTATTTTTTTTAAATTTATATAAACACTCTAAACAGCCTTACAAATAAGACGGTTTTCGGTCCATATTAGCCTTTATAGACGCATTACCGATATTAAGTTCAGATGCCCAGGGTTATTTTTTATTGTTTAGTGCATATATTTGATTTATGATACTCTTATTTGCTGTCAATATGACCTTTCAAATAATAAAGAATTGTCTAATATTGTAACTTTAAGTGCAATTTGTGGACTATAAAAAGGCTTAATTAGCATAATTTATTATTGGAAATAGTTATTATTAGTCGTAATTAGTAGAAGAACTCTAATATAATCCTGATTCATTTATGAATTGTCATCCTATGATAGATAATTTGCTCAATATTTAATATATATATATAGTATTTCGATCCATACCAGTCTTTATAAACAAATTCCCGGCATGAGTTGTTAGTTTTAATTTTGAACTTTCAAATGAACTATGATATGATGGAGGCAAATAGGGTCTATTTGCCTCCAATATGGTCTTACAAATAGAACCTATCATTATTTTTCCTAACTTAATTGTAGCGAAGGAACTTTTAAGGCAATTAGCGGGGATTCTTAAGGATGGGTCAGTATAATTTATAAATAGAAATGGTAGATAATTGTTACTAATTGAAGAAATCAAATTTATGAATACCGGGTGGTCCATTGAAATCTGAACACTTACTAATTCAATAATTAATTAAGGTTGAGTGATTCAAATTAATTCATACTTCGATATATTAAAGCATAAACAATTAGTTACAAAACAAAACAGACCTAAGCTTTCTAGTTTACGTACAAGTCGGGAAACATGATTGATGAATTTCCATCCGCGCATTCCAAGCAGTTGAGTGTCACAAGGACCACTGTCTACGGCGTCAGTAAATCCTAAACGTTGGAGAGGAAGAAGGGCTCTGTCAAAATGGCCAAACTGGATCCAGAGGAGTTCAAGAAAAAGTCCAGGCTAATTGCTATCAAAAAAGTGGGTGGAAAGAGCCTTGTGGGGGTGGAGAGGCCACTTTTGACACCAGCAATGAGAGAATCCCAGCACTGGGATGCCATGACAGAGTACTAGATTCGCAGCTGGTGCCCGGCATTCCGCCGTCGCCTGAAAATCACCATTGCCGCTAAGGACGTCTGCATTAATGATTAAGAGAGCTCAGACACACATCTATTGATAGTATTCATTTTGTTGAAATTGTATTGTTAATAGATAAATTATATCTTGTTGAAGTATAAAATTCAAAGTGTTTAGATTTTAATGGACCACTCAGTAAAATCATTTTATATATTATGATGTAATTTGTTCAACATTCGGTCAAACTCAGCTTGAATAATCAAATTTCCGGTATATATTGAGATATGCAGGGTTTTTACCTCTTGTTTGGAGCCGTTATTGAATCCATGAGGCTAGATTTGCCTCCAATGTGCCCTTTTCAATACAACTTATCATTACCTTAAAAATTATTTAGTTGTGGTGAGGGGATTTTAAGGGCATTTAGCGGGGCCTCCAAAGGATTAATCAGTATATTGTATGAATAGAAATGTTAGATAATATTTCGTTGAAGAATACAAATGTTTAATATTTATACGAATAAGGACTCTTTGTATAGTTTTTACAATAAGAAAGAGTATCTTAGTTCTTGGTGAATGAACGCAGTTGGTACATAACATATTCTCTATATATAAATATATAGTATGGTTGATGTAACTAGTAATAGTCAACATAGGATAGCATTAGAAAGAAAGAAACCTGTGCGTCACGTTTCCCTATTCTTCAAGAAGAATGGGCGGCAAAATGAATTAGGAGAGAAGTTGAGATCCAATACATACATTGTAGAAGCTCTGTAGAAATATATATTTGTGAAAAAGCAGATGCCAAAGTGTATTTTTCCCTCTTTAATGTAGGAATTCTTCGTGGTTTCCTTTTGGTTTTGTAAGGGAACAATTCCTTCCTTAGTAATAAAATCATATTTCACTAATAAAATAAATATGTAATTGGTTAAAACGAAATCGTATTTATTTTAATAAATTAAAATGGAGTCGCTCGTCTTTAAGAGGGGTACCATATTATAGTATGAATATGATATAATGACTTAATTATTATTTATATTAATAATAATGTGAAAGCCGCGATATTTGTGCAGATTTTTACATACTATTTTGGCTATTTAGCGTCATTTTCAGGATTTGGCCCAGTTCATTCAACTTCAATTATGCATATACTGTTTAGTACATTTGAATGATTACTGTAGATTTACTCAACAAATAGTATGAGCCGGAATGGGTTTGCTGTGAAGTTGGTCACCCTTTTCTTTCTCTCTTCTCATTGTAATAGTACTAGAAAAAGTAATCTCTTAGTACATACATATTATTATTATTATAAAAACTCAGTTTCTTTTTCCTTAAGGTGACCTAAAAGTGAGTGTACGTTTTATTATTAAGTATAAACACTCATAATACGTAGTATATTCACCTTTTAAAAGACGCCTTGAGTAATAATAAGGTTCTTCTTGATAGTACTGAAGGAATGAAACAATACCTTTTTCTGTATAAATATAATATCTATAAAATAGGGCTGATGCTAGCTGAAAAAGAGCCCCTTCAATTCCTGCTAAGTGAGAGAAGAGGAGTCCTCCTCCCCCCATTACTTATTATAGTATGTTTTTGGGTAAAATGCTCAAAAGTAGTAGAGAAAATGGTGGAAATTTGTTCGTCTTTCTACACATTTGTATAATATAAATAAATAATGTAGGAAGAAGCCATTTTATGGAGCCATGTAGAAGCTCCTCCTTTTAACATCATCATTTAAATAATATAATAGAATATTATTTAGTCAAACAGAGACGCATTATTAAGAGTTATGTTTTCAAAAGGGAAATTGGCGGCAATGTGCAGTCCGTAATATTAAATAAACTTCTTCCTTCTCCCATGGATTACTAGTTGTAGCAGCTCCTTTCCGTACTTGTAGTTATGAATTAGAAGAATAATATCTTAATGCAGGAGTCGTTGGCGGCTCAAATGCCCAAGTTGTACGTAAAATTTGGATGAGTATCAAGTCATCTCTAATTTTTGGGCGCCATTTTAGTTTTTTCCCTCTTTCTTCCTCTTCTATAATAGCTAGCTATGTAGTACATACACTTCATTCTTCTTTAATATGAAAAAGAAGCGGCCATTTTGTATATAATAGAAAAGAGGAATTGCCCCCACAAATAGAAATGTTGACAAAGACATCGAGGAGCGGAGTACGAGAGGGATGATTCGAGTCACAATAATAATACTAGAGAGGCAATCGGATTCAGATAATAAATAATATATATTTATTGTAGATATAGATTTACGTAGATCATTACAATATATATAATAAAATAGAGACAAAATTGTTGTTTGTAAGTTGTTTACGGGGTGGGACGACGACAAAAGTAGGTATTTTATTAATATATAAAACGAGAGTGTAAAAATTGGCCTTAATTTTTTTATTTTTTTGTTAAATTTTTGTCTTCAATTTCGCGCATTGAAATCTTTGGTAGTTTTCTATATTTAATCAGAAAGGTGCTCCTTGAGGAACTTGGCCATACCGAAAGCTCGGATTCTGTCTTCTCCGAAGATCTAAAACAAAAGAAAAAAAGACACGTGCATTAGTTAATTAGTATTAATAAAATAAATAATTCAGGAAAAGAGAGAGAAAAAATTGGAAAAAAGAAATGAAATGCAAAACTCGGCAAAGGATGGCAGCAAAGTGTCAATAGTTTTGAACAAGTAATACCTTGGCCATCTTCTTGTCTGGAGTAAAGTATTGTTTGTTCTCGGGGTCCTGGAGATTGTGCTTCTTGAGGTAAGCCCAGAGAAGCTTGATGCACTCGGCTCTGGAAGCTTCCTTCTTGCCGACAACGTCGGCGAGCTCGTTGGAGAGCTTCATCGTCTTGGTTAAACCGGATCCTTTAGGCATGTTGAGCGAGAGTAAAAAATACTATTTGTACTATTGTAGAGAGTAAAGAAGAGATCTGATCACTTCCACGAGAGGAGACTTTAAGAACTAATAACTATTTCGATTCACAGTTTCGCTTTTTTTCTTCTTTTTCACTCTTTTCGTGTAATTCTTTTTATTATTCTATGTAGTGTATAGCAGTCTTATTTTACCGGTTGGCTATGTACATCAAAACAACCAATGGTAGTAGAGAATACAATTCTCTCTCTCTATTTCTCCCTCTTTTCTCCTCTCTTTCTTTCTTTCCCTCCACCTTTATAGAGGAGCTGCAGCTTTTCATGTTGCCACACAAGAACGCTTCTCCCTCCTTTCTCTCACTCGCTTCTATACACATTTGGTAACATTGAGCACTCACCAGGGGTATTCTTCATGTTTTATTTTATTTTTTATTATTACTCTACACTACTATGAATACTATTTATTATACTACAAAAAAGAGCGCCAAAATTAAAAAATGCTTCTATATATATCAAAATGAAGAAATGCTCTATAATATATGTTAATTTTTATGTTAAATAATAAATTCATAACCCTTCGGGAAAGAGACGCCAAATCTCATGGCATTCTTAGAGCCCCTTTTGTCTATATTTTATGTATTTTTATAAAACAAATGACTATTTTACCAAATCATAACTTCATTTTCTACAACAAACCTTCAAGCTTTTTTTTTTTTTAATTCATTATCTTTAAGGATAGAATTATAATTATCCTGTTCTCAATTCAAAAATTATCAAATAAAGTACATTATTGGATGTTATGCACCGATATTCAAAGGAAATGTCCTTGTTAGTCTCATCACCAAACATATTGTCCAATTATGTATGTTCATGCATGCTATGCGAGTCTAAAGCATGACTTTACGTCCGTTAAACATTAAAAAAATTCAAGCTTAAACACATATTTTTACCTATAAAGAAAACAATAGCGCTTTTTCGTATATAATGCTATAGGGTTGACCTAAATTCAAAAAAAATATTTTAGATACTTAATGCTTCTAAAGTATTTCTTCACTTAAAACTCTAATTAGGGCTTTTAATCAAGTATCAATTCACAATATAGTTTAATAAACATGAAATCTTATTTGTATGAAGATATAAATGCTCAAAAAAAGGATAACATCTTCGTAAACAAGACATATTTCAAGCTCTATCATCATAACAAATAGATTCGTCTACGATCCATTCACTTATAGTAAATATGATTGAATCCTTCACTGATATTCTTCATAGAAAGATGTATCGAATTATTGGGGTTCAAATGTTCATACGATTCTTTTTAGAAACTAAAGAATTATTAAGCTGCTTGTTCAATTCGAATTCTTAATAATTATTTACCTTTTTAAGTACATCAAACTTTGTCTTTCAGATCAAATTTGTTATTCATTGTTGTTAAATTATCAACCATGATCGATTTTTTGTGTTTTTCTTGTATATATTTGGTATGAAATCAGTTATTCAATTCTAATGATCTACGTTCTTAAGTTTCTCAAACTTTGTAGGTATTTGGAATCAAATCAGTTACTCGTTACCGTTTATTCAATTCGAATGCTCAACAACTGTCTCTGTTTTTGAGTCCCTAAACCCTCGTAATTATTTAAAATCCAAACAATTATTCGTTGCCGGTCTTTTAATTTGAATTATCAATACGTACTGATGTTTTTAAGTCTCTCAAACTGTGTCTTTGGAATCAAATCATTTATTATCTGTCGTTTATTCCATTCGAATATCAAATTATCAATAATTATTCATGTTTTTAAGTCTTTCAAAACTTCGGATCTATTCGGACTCAAATCTACTATTATTTGTTATAGCTGCATTTCGAATTCTCAATATTTATCAATGTTTTTAAATCTCTCAAACTTCGTATTTCAATCTTCAATATTTATTTCCATTCAAATTTCGAACTATCAATAGTTAGTTATTTAAATGAGTTTTTCAATTTTCTTATTTGGAATGAAATAAAGTATTCATTCACGTTGATTCTGTTTGAATTCTCGATATCTCACTATGTTATTGAGTTTCTCAAACTTATTATTTGTGGGTATTTTATAATAATGAAGCAATCATTTGAGAGTCGATAAGTCTACGATTAGGTAATCATTTGCGTCTATAACTATGAAAGAAATATCTCCATACAACAAACAAAGACGACTCCATAATGATATCATTTTACATGAAGTTAATCTCATAATAGATTTGAATTTCTCTGAAAATGATAAGCAATATTCAGTTGGATAATTCAATCATTTTCACGCCTAAGGAAAACTTCTTCTCTGTTTTCCATATAATTTGTGATCAATTATGGACTAAAGATGGAGGACTCGAGTTGTTCTACTGTTTCATTAAACTGCTACTTCATGCTCGACTTTATTAGTAAGCTCAAAGATTCGAACTCGATGCTTAAAGTCCACCACAAATATCCTTTATTTTGAAATAATTATGAATATATTTTAAGCGCCATTTTATCTTTTCATACTTACGATTGAATTTTAATATATTGTTGCTGACTGAATCAGCAGAGCTTGGATCTCGAGTCACACATATGACATAAGTTTAATTTATCAACAAACTCAACCTCCGATTTGTCAAAGATAAATTAGACTTGAGCAACTCAAAGATTTGACTCTTCTACTCGTAAAAAATGACTTGATAAGATATATCCTCAACTGTTGAACTTCCCATACTCATCTCCCGAGTTCTCAGAAATCGAATCACAAGGCCTCAACTTGAGCAGCTCAAAGACTTGACTCCTACTCGTACACAGCATTGTTCTGTTCGTTCAATTAGGTTCCAATAGCTTTTGAATGGACACAAATTGTTCAAAAACCTTATATTTGAACAATAATTAAAGCTAATTGTTTTATTTAACATTCAATGAGAGATGTAATATCCAAATCCCCATAATTATAAATCTGCATATTTCGTTCCTTTTCTCGAATCAAAGAAGATACATTAAGTTGTAAGATTGTTAACAGCTTCGTTATGGGGTTCAATTGGTGTTAGTCAAGTATCAAGAATAGCTCTTATATGGGTACAAATCCCTCCAAAACCTTAGATTTGGGTGATATTTATAATTTATAATTATTGAACAATAAGAAATATGACATTGGAATTTCTAATCATGTATGGGTTTTTTGGATAAAAAAAGCGAAATTAACGTAGAAAAACATGTTAATATGGGATTTATATAGTATAACTGTGTAACGTTTGAAGAAAATGACATTTTTAGACGCCTCAACGCATATTTAAGAATAAAAATGAATAAACAAGGGATAGATTACAGATACGAATCAAGTAAATCAATGAGTAACGACAATAATATATTTAATATTGACAAGAGAACGCATTGGATTTATAGATATCTTAATCCCAAATCAAGTTACTGTGATCCCTTCAAACAATCCAGTTGATATTATTTACTAATGATTCATGTCAATCTCATCTCACAACTGCAAAATAGTTATGCAGTCAAGTATAAGCATCTGTAGGGTGTGGACTACATTAAGATGTGGCAACATTAAATGTATGTGTGGTGAGTTAACATAAAAACAATCTTGAACATCAATCAATCAAGGAATTGAGTTTTTTTAATATCATATCAGCCCAATACTTTATAGATATGAGTCAATTATAGCCTATTTATTGCCTTTTCTGGGATGAGATGATATACTCTAGAATGTGAACTATAGTTTAGTACCAATATTCGATTCGTGAGACTGTATTTGGCCCCGATATGGCGCATTAAGTTAAACCAACGTATAATTTGGTAATTTTGACGTTGATTTTTTGCAAATAGAGGTGCAATTTGACGGCATTTAAAGGGTTATTTATAATTATTTGTGAAAAGAAATTGAGGATAATATTTCGAAGACATCAAGTGTTATCCGGATTTCATTCTGATGTAGTCATTCTAGCTTGTTTTTGTGTTAACGGGCCACATATGTACTATTTATATGATGTTTTCGTCTTTTGAAATGGTATGACAATGACTTTTACGGGAATCTGTGATAGGAAATCACGGATGTATGTTCATATTCTCTGAGTGACTAAGATCCCCTATTAGTTTTCATTTTGTGACTCCATTTTGTTAAAATAAAAGGTAAGTTGTTGTTTTTTCCCCTCTCATAGCTAGACGCCATCAATATTGTCGTTATTACTAAATACATTGAGTATAAAAAGGAATTTTAGAAGCTTGTAGCGTTGTTTTCTCTTTGTGTTGTCTATATTTTTTCTTCTCACTACATACTATTTATCTTTTTCCTTTCCCTTCCATCTCCCCCCTTCGTTTGAATATAATATCTAGCTTCATAGTGCTATAGTATAGACAAAGAATTGTCTAACAAATTCATGAACTTTCATCCCGTACGATGGCGCTACTGTTCCTTTATTACAGCGTGGAGCATGTTTTTTTTGCAATTAAGGATTCTATGCAAACAAATGTGGATATATTTTGCAATACAAGTGTTCAAAGTATCATACCTTCTCACTTTGATCCATTCATTTCCAGTAATTGTCATTGTAAGGCCTTATTAGGTGGACATTACTTTATCACAATATCCGAAGGAGAAGTGTTGTTTCTATAGGTATATATTAAGGAAAATGCTGTGGAATAAGCATACTTACCTGGCTAGAAGGTTAACCGTGATCAATAAGGCGGTTCCTTAGGGGTGAGGGCCTTCCATTGCACATCGGTAGGCTTGACCTCCTCCATTATCCCAAATGTGGATAACTGGATAGCATAATTTCTGTTAGTGGGGATCTGCGTGCGCGCTAATCCCCTAAAAAATTAGATATCATATATGATTCATTATCATTTTTAATAATAAACATTTAAATATGGATGCCATGTATACAGTCTGCATATATATATATGAGGGATATTTAATATCCTACTAATATAGCTAATAGTGTTTATCTTTTAAAATTTAACTCAATTTAGAACCTAGTTTCAGCCTATCCTCATATGCATTTTGTCAGGCTAAAATAGAGGTGCAGATTTGTTTTTTTTGGGGGGCGGGGGTATTAATAAAACACAGAAACTTTTTTGGAGGTCAAGCATGGTTATCCTGTATAAGTTTGCCTGGATGAAGAGAAGAAGGATCTCCACTTTTTCGAGTTATTCGATTAATTAGCACTTTGAAGGGTAACGAAAGTAGATGGAAGCTCTCATGTTGTGGAAGAAGTTGTGAATTTGGCTCTAATGGAGTATTCGAAGGAGGAAAGGGAGTGAGTTCTTTCGGAGTCCATCCGTTGACTGAGGGAGGGGCCGGAGGAGATCATTTATAATTATGTAAGGCATTATGCCTTTTTCTTATATGAATCATGGCAGTAGAATTAATTTCAGGAATACTTTGCACGGGAGTCGTAGTGTGCAAATTTGTAGTGGCGTTTTTCTTCTTGGACATCGATGAACTCGGATAAGAGTGAAATTAAAGCCTAATTGAAGTATTTTTACCCTTAGTGTACAGTCTATAATCATGGGCCTTATTCAAACTTAATTATTTTTTACATAATATTATATTACATACATAAATTATCATTTGATTTTGTGATGATTTTATCGATCATAATTATTGAAAAAGCTTACAGGTAGGATTATGCAATCACAAAAGCTTTTACTGAATATTTCTATACCTAAAAACTAAACAATAATTGTAAATAATCAATAAATAAAAAATAAACACGTCTCTATTATCAATAATGTAATTTAAATTAAGTTTCTTATGGAAAAGATAATAACAAAACAAATTTCATCATTTTGACGCTTAGTTTACAGTCTATAATTATGTCCATTAAGTATCACTGAATTGGACTATAATTTTATCGATTACAATGGTTCGAATAAGTTTTTACATTTTACCCCAAACAAATCTCATTTCTGACGATTGGGCAGCCTATTACAACCTTGGGAATCAGTTTACTGCACACTTTGTGGATCCATTAACTGGAGCTCATACTCAGACGATTGAGTCTTTGTGGAGGCATTTCAAAGGTATACTCAGAGGGTTAGAAGTAATAAATACTAGAGAGCTTTCTCAGACATATCTCAAGCAAACAATGATTCTTCAACTTGATTACAAGAAACAGATCCATATAGCCCGTCTCGCTCATTTTCTTCTAAATTGGTCCTGAGACTGATAAACTTTTGTTTCCAAATGGAACTGGATTGAAAATTATCTATTATGTTTAGCCATTCAAACAAATTTATTTTTTGTTAGGTAAAATTTGCCTTTTCACATCCATTAGCCTTGCTTTTTTAATTCTTCACTACGCCAAACCCCTGGTTGAAGGGCGGGGGGGCCGAGAAAAGGATGATTGACGTGACTAGTGTTGGCTTGGTCTGGACTGAATGAAGCGGACCGACTATCCATCGGTCTAAACTGAGTGAGTCGATAGACCTTAGTGTGGATAAAAATTAGAAAAAGAATACATGTGACGTCACACACTTTTTTCAAAATAATATATATGAATTAGGATAATTCATTTCGCTACTATTTCCAAATAGGAAATCCCTATGTCTTTGCAGGCTGGTTGTATAATTGAAAAGGCTTCTTTTTTTGTGTTCTACGTCTTCAGTCCGCAGACCGATGCAGGACCGACTAGGCTTTTATTATTGATTCATTTTTTTGGGCCGACCGAGTGAGTCGATCACATGATCAAACATTTGTCCGGACTAAATAATAAATATGTAGTTTATTTCTACTTAAATCAAAAAAAAAAATTGTTCAAACTTCAAGAGATGATAATTAATAAAAAGCAGTTGAAATGTGGCACAGTTTCAGACGGGTCAACGAAGAAGCTTAAAGTTTTGAAAAGAAGGCAGCAGAGTATAACACTGCACATGTCAATCAACCCAGGCTTACAGGGGGTGACGTCACTAAGCTCCACCTCATTTCTACCACGCGCAAGAGACATAAATTCCATTTTATTTTTCTTAGCTAATCAATATTCATTTCAATACACTTTTGGGTAAATTTTTATACATAGTCATAGTTTTGCCATCACTTTGGTAGAGGATTAAGTTATAAATCAAAAAGTGGCTGCCGTTTCAAAAAACAACAACAATACGAATAACTACGTTTACTTAATTTATTCAAAATCAATAAAGTTTTGGGCAAAAAAAGAAATGGCTAAAACTTGCATTTTTTCTTTAATGTGCGAAAAAATGGATTTCCAATAGAATATTGGATTCGTAGAAATGATAAAGTTTGTAGAAATTTGTCTGGAGATTTGTTTGCATATAAATTAAACACATACAAATTGATTTTTAACTAAAATATGAGTCATTTTCTGAATAATTTTTTCAATTAAGAAGTATTGCCAACAAACGATGCACTTTGGACAAAAATTTTAATCTTTATCTTACAATAACTTTTTTCAATTTTAAGAACATTTTATTACACCATTTTTGCAATAGTTGCAAAAATGAACCAGTTATTGCGGGTTATTTTTTCGACGACATTATTCTCTATAACTTTTTAATTTTTGCACTTACGAAATTTTTCGGGAAGATTTGTGTTCCTCTTTACAATATCAAAAACGCTAATTAATGTTTTTTTTTTTTCAAAGATAGTGAAAAAAGTTTTTGCGATTATCTTTACGAATTTCGACAAAAAAAAGGAAAACAATTTTTTTCATAGATATATCTTGGGTATGTTAGTTTGATGTTTATAACACAATTTTTTTATATTGATTATAATAGAAATATTATAATGCTCGCCTGCACCAAAAGTAACTAAATCAGGGATGTTCAGCCTTTTAATATAATACACTGCATTGCCACTTTAAATATTTTAATGGACTACAGAACCTATTCAATTAAATTTAATGAAAAATGTTTTCATAAAACAAATCTATTAATTACAAATTTAGGCCAAATATGAAAAAGACCTAATCTAATTTTTCAATCTGGCAACATTGTTCAGGGGCTTGATTTTTTTTGAATTTCTTAAAAAAAAATTAAAATTTTTACTGTAATAATTTTTTTTGCCCCAGAGGGATAATTTATCAAAAATTCCTTGATTTGGCAAATATTCTTTAAAATGTTAGTACGTACTATGTGCGTTCTACGTGTTGTGTGATAATCTTGCTAAAAAAATAAAACTTGAAGTGAGAATGAGTAGTTGGGGGAACTTTAACATTAAGCAAGGGCCCTCACAGAATTATATTTTGGAGAGGGCTTGGTCTTTGGAAATAGCTTTTTTAGAAAGAAAAAATATCAAATATTAAACTTTTTGTAAAAAAAATAAAAATCCAGAGCTGTTTTAAAAAAAAATAACTTTTTTGGAAAATAAATTCAATAATTCATAGTTTTTTCACAAAAAATTAATTTTGTTATAAAACATTTTAAATATTAATTTTTTTTCCCAAAAAAATTTCGAATATTAAATTTTTTTCTAAAAAAATTCAAAAATCCACAGCTATTCACAAAAAATTAATGAAACTTCAAATATTAAAATCTTTGAATAAAAATTTCAAATATTGAATTTTTCGAAAAAAAAATCAAAAATCCATAGTTGTTCACAAAAAAATTATTTTTTTTTTTCGTAAAAAGTTCAAAAATCTATAGCTATTTACAAAAAATTACAAATATTATGTACCCTGCATAATTTTCCCGAATGAAAAATTTTTTACTCCTATTTTCGCGTAAAAGTTTTTCATTCCGAAAAAAAAAGCTACTAAAAAATCCTAAATTGGGGGGGGGCAGTCCGTCTAGACCACCCCCTACGGACGCCCCTGTTACGGGGGTTGCACTGTGGCCCACGTGAGACTGGTTGGACATCCCTGGTCTAAACAAAAAGAAGAAATAATATTTACCATTGTCAATGTCATTTCCCGCTCCCTCCTTGGCCCGAGCAACGCCGGGTAACACTTTGCTAGTATTTAATAATTACTCGAAACTACTCGTCAAATATGGGATTTTTATTAATTTAAAATAGTTGACAAGGGAGAAATAAATGAAAACTCGGGAAGTGTTCCGGATGTCGTCTTTGGGCCGACTATATTATTTTGATAGTAACCATAGTCATTGTCTTGTAGTATTCCATTATTTGACAATGCATGGGTTTCGAGATGTACAAATAAGTCTTGGGAAGAGAGGAACCTTTGTCCGCAATACTGATTATCTAAAAATATGGAAAATAATTAAACTTCATGAATTGAAAATAGAAAAATAGCTTACTATTAAATAGCCAATTACAAATATGGAGTTGAGGTACATTCGAAGTGGAGGAAGTAGACGAGGCTAGGGCCATTGCGGCAGCGAGCGTTCTTTGTCGTTGCTGAAGCCTTTGAAGCAAGCTCTGGTCCTCATTTGAAACTCCCCCAAAGTAGTAATACGACCCTGCGGCAGCTGATAAAAGCTGTTGATAACGTATATGTGTTGGACATGCCGCATTTCGACAAAAGGCGTCGTCACATCCACTCGGAGGATGCCGCCATAGCCTCAGCGTACTAGAAGCCGATCTATGCGTCCGTGTTTGCTTATCTAATCGTCTACGAATCACTCTTCGTGAAGAAGGAGGTGAAGGGTGGTGATCCAATAATGGTCCATGTTCCCTTTGTTCAAGGGAGTCTCCTATGGATTTGCATGTTTGTATAAGGAGGGCCATAGGAGAAGAAGAAGGCTGGAGGGACGGAGACAGAGTCTGGCGACGAAGAGGACTCATGATGGACTTGTAATCTACATAATGTATACTTACCGTGATGTGTAAAAACACATAAAATATTCTTCAATCATCGCTCTCATCTTAAGCAAAAGGCTCTTAATTTATGATATTGTACTACTAATGTGTGTTTCTCAGTACTTAAATAATTAGGGATGTTTTAGATTTTAAGGATGGGTCCAAATCGGACGCAAACGCCGTCCCTTGGAACAGTGGTTCCCAAACTTTTTTGAATTCGACCCTTGAAACATGTGGGACTCCTACACCCCTCTTATTGATTCATGAATATAAAATTTGGAGTTCATTTTATGCAAAAAGATGACTTTAAGGACATACCAACCCTATAAAGTTAAGCCCAGAGGCATTGAATAAGAGTTATTTGACTATATTGATGAAAAATAAAGATGATTTTTATTCTACATATTGTTTATACGTTATACGTTAATTATATTTCCATATTGTTGACCAAAGTTAACTGTTATATTGGAAGAATAAGATATTTTTGTCTAATTATCTTACTTTTCTTGTAACTAATCGATCAAAAAAAAAAATATATATTCTTCAAGCAATTTTTAGTACATATTAATTCAAATATCAAGTAGTATTCAATGCAGTTTTTTATGTCTGATGTTATTCTTAAAGCCATTTGATGGAGTTTTATCACTATTTATTCAAAATTTGTACATTATACGAGGGTGGCCCGAAGATGGTAGCACTCGTAAATAAAAGCTAGTCACATATATCTAGCATCTCTTGACACTTACTCAGCAAAGTTTCCACTATTTTGGACGTGATGTAACAGTCGTTGATGTGAGTGTTTTTGGGAAAATTGACAAAATCGAGTATCGAGCTCAAATATTTAATATTTGAGCTCAATACTCGATTTTAATAGGATGGTAATCTTTTTTGGACTTGTTTTCTTGGCTAGTGGCTAATTTTAACCCCCGTTAAGCCCCGATTATATATACCGAGGGATCCCTTAAAATTTGAACAATTTGATTTTAAACTTCAACTAGATATAATTTATTAATTAACAACATAATTTCCACATAATTAATGTTAAAAATAGATGTGTGTCTGGGCTCTCTTAATCATTAATGTACCGTTCTAAGCGGCAATGATGGCTTCCAGGTGGCGGTGGGAAGCCTGGCACACGCTTGGATGTGGTTCTCCGTTATCGCGTCAGAGTGCTGGCTGACAGTGGGTTTGAGGGCCTCGGTGTTTGGATGAAGGACACTGCAGGCCTTCCCATCAACATGCTCTCAAAAGTTGTAGTCGAGGGGTGGACATCAGGGCTGTAGGTGCTCAAAAGTGTCAAAAGAACTGAAAATACTTGGAGATGATTTTCTTTTATTGCTGGTGTTAAAAGTGGCCTCTCCATCCTCAGAAGGATATTTCCACTTTTTTGAATGCTCTCTGGAGAGTGGTGTGAATCTTTGAGATTTCTTGCGTGGCTTCTCATGGACCGGAGGGGATTGGCCTGGATCGTTTTCTTTAACTCCTTTACGTACAGTTTGGCCTTTTTGAGAAAGCCCCTCTTCCTCTCCAACGTTTGGACTTGCTGACGGCGTGGACGGTGGTCCTGGAGACGTTGAATTGTGCGAGTGGAAATTCGTTTATTACGTTCATGTGTCATTTCCTCGACTTTTAAGTAGGCTAGAGAACTCACATTTGTTTTGTTTTGTAACTAAGTGTTTATACTTTAATATACATGTACCACCTGTTGTTCTGTGCCTCCAAAATGGCGTCTTTTTCAATTATGATGCAATTGATGACAAATCATATTTTTGACGACCAATGTATTTCGAATATCCCTTATAATATAATCATTAATATATCAATACATTTTATATATATATATTATTAAGTTGAAGCCCTCTTACTCGACACATAAAGATTGTAATTAATAAATTTTGACGTTCAATTACAGTTGTTATTATGTATTAATAATTTATTAACTCTAAAATCGCGTTATTTCATATGTTTTTTTTTTGCAATATTATTTATTGTAGTTTTAATTTATGTTACTTATAAATTGAATTTGTTTGATTCGTGGAGATCTTTTGAGGGTTCGATTTACACACAAAAAAGGAGAATATTAATTACATATTATGTAGGCAATATACCTTGAAATTAAAGCCTTAAGAGAGGGGGGATAGTTGCATATACAGGTATACAGTCAAACCTGGTCTAATGTCCACTTGTTTTAAAAAGCGTGTCATTAAGATCATATCCTGTTTTCAAATTTAGAATTGTTACAAAATGGAAAATCTGGTTTAAAAGGTAACATGTCCTAAGGGGTAGCCTTTTCAGTTTTTCTTGCTTAACCACTTCATACAAGTTTTGACTGTTGTTCTTTAACAACGAACTTTAAGTTTAAGTATGACGTTATTTGTTGTTTTGGTGGATAGGCCGAAGTGTTTGGCGTCAATAAAAAAAAGAAATGGCATAGATCACCTATTTTCCAAAAAATTTAACATTTGAAATTTCATTTTTGAAAATTCTTTCCAAAAAAATTAAATTTTTATATGAATTTTTGAATTTTGTTTCCAAAAATTTAGTATTAGCAATTTAATTTGTGATTTTTTTTTTTAAAGGCTGTGGATTTTGGAATTTTTAAAATTTATTTTTTATTTTTTTGTGAATAGCTATGGATTTTTGAAACTTTTCTTAAATAGTTTAATTTTTGGATAATTTATTTAAATTATCCGCAATAATTTTAAAACCTATCCTCCACATATTTTCCAGTTTTTTGTCTTACTTCCGCAGATTAAATGATGTTTTCCCCGATTTTCTTTTATTGATTAATCTGTTATGAACTCCTTTGTTAGCAAACCAAGTAACTTCACTTAATCCCCACTTATTATCTACTCAGTTAATCTAAATACCTCTTCAAATCACAAGCTTTTTACGTAATATTTGTGCATTGTTCTCCAATAACATATCAAATGGGGTTAGTTGGTTATGTAAGCAGAGCTTTGCTTGAATAATAATACAATTATACCTATTATTATTGCTGAAAATCCTGTATACAATGGGTATGTTAAAAAAAGCAAACCGAAAATTCAAATGGTAACCCTGACAATTTGAAAAATGTTCTGGAGGAGAGTAGGTCAGTTGTCATGACTGTTCATTAAATCGGCTATAATCAATTGTGTGAAGGGAGGAAGGAGGGAAAGACATATACTCGGACATTTGCTAGAATTATTCCAATGTCAATCCTCAATTACAGTATGTCCAAAAATTGATGGTGGTATTAAAAATATCTATTTTATAGTTAAAAAAAATATATTTTTGGTCGGAATAAAATGAAATTTGGCTGATACAATCATTAGGCAATATTGAATTTTTATTATGCAATAATTATCGATGATTGCATCATACATCAGTATAAAAGGGCTCAGAAAATACGACAGGATGTTAGTTGAAATTCTATATCCGAAATGGGGAGAGAGCACTCTTTGAAGACCAGGGTCAATGGCATGATAGAGGGTGGATCAAGCCAGAGAGATGTTGCTCAAAGGTTACGGATTCTTCTCAGGACCATTGAGAATCGGTGTAAGAAAAGGAAGGATGGACAAACCCTTGCAAATCAAAAGGGTCAAGGAAGGAAGAAAAAAATTAGCAAAGTTCCCAAACTGATGGTTTCAAAATCTTTGACCAAAAAGAGGCAATCCACAAGGAAACTTCCCGAAAGATTGACTTCAAAGGACTATCCAATATCCAAGTCATCTGTCAACAACTACCTGAGCACTCTTTGAAGGCTTTGCCATACAAACCTTGCCTGTACTCCCAAACTTTCAGAAAAACAAAGGAAGGCCCGGCCCGGCTTCCATTCTTTCGTCAGAAGGAACGTTGGACTGCAGATGACTGGAAATGTATCCTCTTCAGTGATGATAGTCCATTTGAGCTATTTCATGCCCCAAATCCCCAAACAGATCGGGTTTGGCTAAGAGATAAGGGAGATGTGGAACCTACTCCACCTGTGAAACTTCCTCTGAAAATTCAGGTTTGGGCCACCAAGCAGTGTCAGATCTTCACCTGATTCCACAAAACTAAACTGTGATGGCCAAGTACAACGTAACGGAGATCCTCAGCAAGTCTCCGATGTCAGCTTTGTCTCGTACTGAAGAAACTGGACCTCCTTTGAAGAGGAAAATGTTGTCTGACACATCAAGAGCCATTTTCTAGCAGGATGGTTCCCCTTGCTCACCACTCCAAAAAGGCACAAAAGTGGTGTTCAGACAACTTGGATTCTTTCTGGGGCAAAGGCACATGGCTTGCCAACAGTCCTGATTTGTCTCCCATTGAAAATTTGTGAGCCTTGGTCCAAAGGTAACAAAATGAAAATGCCCTAGCAATTTGAGAGGATGAATTAAAAAATAAACTGACAGAAACATGGGAAAAAATTTCTCCAGATACTTTGAATAATCTATATGAAGGGATGCTAAAACGCATCAAAAATGTATTAAGCTTAAAGGTTGTCATATTGGGAAGTAAATAAAGTTTTACGCCAAAAAAATCACTTGTTTAGGTTATTTCACGATTTTTTAAAAAAAAAAACACCATCAATTTTCGTACATACTATATACTCTGAGTCCAACAAGGACTTACAATTATAACCCCGCAACAAATCATCAGGTTTACACTCTGTCCTTTATGAGGCCACACGAATGTTCAACCAGGTTTTAAATATAATTAAATCTATTTATGAAAGAATGTTCACTACTCAGGAATGAAATAATAATGGCTTTTAAGGAAAAGAAAGCTCATTCTTCAGATTACCAATTCAAAAAAAAATTCAACAGATTTACATCACTGCCTATTATTTATCTATTTGCCCGGTTCACACTCAATTGATTGTTGTAAAAAGTTTGCAAACAAAATCATAGGGGTCGTTCTGTGGTAAAATCCTGCTGCCCTTTGTCATTGTGAGACAAAATTGTTGTGGTTAATATGATCGTGAAGAAACATCATTGTAAGCAATATGATTTTGAGTAAATTCATTGCAAGACAATATCATCGTGTGCAATTTCATTGCAATTATGAAATATTAAGGGAATTAAACTATTGAATGATTAAAAAAAAAAATCCACCGGAGCTATTTTCCTGTGCATTAAAGAACCTTTCTTATCTCAAAATAAAGTTCTGCCCAGATGAAGTGCTGTGCCCCAGGAAGTTTCCTTTCTACCACTGCTGCGTTTCTATGATCAATAACCCTTTGTAATATCTTATAATTATAGTTGATAATATTGTAGAGAAAAACGCGTGCAAGGAGAATGGGGAAAAAAGACATATGGTATCATTGTTTAAAATACTGATGTGATTATCATCTGCCTGCTTTATTATGATTTTTGAGGGTATAACGAATGTATTTATTAGCAAAATGTTTAATTCAGATATACTACGTATAATTGACTTCGACGTTTTTTATCCGTTACAGTAGATTTGAAAACGTCACACTCCATGTAATTGTAATTCATTATGAACCTTATTCTCAGAATAATAGCTAATGAAACGACAAAGTAGAGTATTTGAAATATATTTGAAGCTCAAAGTTTAAAAAAGAAGGTTTTAATTAAATATAATCTACATACTAAAAAATAAACCATTAAACATTTAAGTTAAATATACAAAATTAAACAATTAAAATCGTATAACTATTAATAATAATAAATTATAAATACAGAATATTGAAATAATAGATTGATCCAGATAATTTTTTCTTGTTCTAACATCGGAATTCAGTTAAATATGTCATAACTTTAGGTTGCAATACACAAGCGAGACGTGGAGTTTAATCAAAAGATAATCACCCCACTTCTTCATCTGGAAGTTGCTATATACAATTGTGTACAGGATATATATATCTCTACCGATGAGATCTAACTAATTATTAATAATAAAGTAAATGTCAAAATCATAAAATTAGACAATAAATATAATAATAAAAAAATGTTAGAAATAAATTCATCGTAAAGATTTAGAGCAAAAGCTAATTATGTAGTAATGTCCGGCGATATTACTCTCTGTTAAGAGCATCAAAAAGATTTTCCCCGTTATTTAGGTATGCTTATATAACAACATACTATTATCATGAAGGATATACACAATTGTTAATTATAATGCAACACCCAATGTAACTACCCTCGTTGTTGTGACCATTTAAACAGTTGTTTTTGCCTTTTATGAGTTTTCTGAACACCATTTCTTGGAGCCCATCAACCATAGCTAAGCCTTAAGTGATAAAAAGTAATATTTATTGACTATGTAATATTGGAAAACCTAATTATCATACCCAAGTCTTAAAGCGAAGTAAGTAGTCCCAGACAAACTAGTTGCAAACCATCCAAAGCTACTACCCCCGTTGTTGTGACCATTTAAGCAGTTGTTTTTGCCCTTTACTGAGTTGTGTATCATAATTCTTGATATGTTTAGCTAAAATAGAATCATATTTTAGGGTTAGATTAAAAAAAAAATTTGAATACTTACTGTGAGATAGTACAAAATTCAGAGTTCCATTTCGATATTTGTAAATACTTTTTACTGATAACTTTATCGTCATTTGGTGTGGATGACTCAAAACATTTTTATATGTATTTCTATAAATGACATCAGTAACAACATCCTCCATTAATTTAATGATGCTTCCTCGGGAAGGGATAGGTTTACTCGTGTATTTCTCCATAAATTTTTAGAACATAGATGATTAGCAATGGATAAGGTTATATTACATGCAATAAGCATCGTTGTGAGATCAAAGTTAAAGTCTGACTTGATGTATTCATCGTTAAATTGATTTTATAGATGAATATCCATACTTTTGTTATGAGATGAGGATAATGAGTGGCGTGTAATTCTAGACAGGGGACTAAAGGCACATTTATATCGACAAATCCGACAAACCATCTGTTTCTCATCCGGTAAGTATTTTCCAAATTCCTAGGCCTCCATTTTCAGAAATCCAGACACAAGCCGATGTTATTTTAGGCATTTTATTCAGTTCTCTATCGACTATCCCCATCTAATATTAATATATTAATATTGAATAATAAAGGCGGAAATGATAACGTTCATGATTGATAGAAGAAGATTTATATTATTTAATCAATGATGCCATAAGTATTTCTTCTCCTCGCACGCTTTTCTATTCTTACCAAAATTATCACCCTTACTTATAATACACCCACGGATTGTGCAGGGGAACAATTGGTCCCCAATGAAGGTTATATTCTATGCTGCCACTTCGTTGATCCACATGGATCCCTTGTTATATCTTAAAATACACCCTGGCCGGTCCCTTGATTCACAGGTTTGCTAACAAAGGAGTTCATAACTGATTTATCGAAGCAAGGAATTCTGGAAAACATCATTTATTCTGTGGATTCAAGGCAAAAACTGAAAAATATGTTAATGATAGATTTTTATAAGCAGAGGGAGTTATGTAATGATCAATTTTGTCTACTTTAAATCCAATTTGAAGCACAACCAAAGGTAAAAAAGACTAATTGGTTGATGTAAATTGACGTCTATTCGTTGAAGAATACAAATCTAATCCAAATTCGATTTGGAAATAAATCCTTCTAGCTTGCTTTTGTGTTGATGGGGCACATATTTAAGTATGTATTTAGGGGCCCGACCCATATTGACTTTTGAGTCATTATTGATTTATTTCATGCTCATTTTTGGAAAGCTCTGGAAGATATAATTCTATCAAAGAAAAGCTGTACATGCTTAGCCATTTCGGCAACTGTTGAATTTTCTTCTGGAATCTTCTTCTATCGGATCTGGATCGGTTAAGATCTTTAGATGGAAATATTCAAGTAAATTTGGGGTACCAGAACTCTCAGATCCAGATCCGAAACCAAAATTAGACCGAGACTTGTCTCGAATGTTTAGGAATATTTTACCCAAAGTTTGGACCTTAATAAAATAGAATCTGGATTCCATTCAATTGTACTAATTATAGTTTTTGACACAATGAAATGCCCAAGACTATTACTATTAGAATATAATTATCGCAGCCTTTTATGCGAAAATAAACAAAAAAAAAAAAGGTTCACTGTAAAATGATAATGGTGGAAAGATTGCGATCAAATCCGTTAGGGTAATATCGTTGCGTGGAAAAATCACGGTATACATTATCATTGCAGGAAAGGTTTTTTATTTTTGCGTTAAGCATGAAGATATAAAACGGATTGGCCTTGGAGCCCAGCGGTTCACATGTTCAACCTTTATGCCGGAGTATATTATGGGATATTAAAAGAGGCTCTTGATGCTTAGAAACACGGCAGGGATGGATTTCAAATTGTTTTCGTGCCCAGGACTTTACCTGTATAACCTGAGGGTCGGGGGTATATTTTTGGATATTAGAAGGGGCTTGATTGCTCAAATATAACATAATTGAAATTAAATTGCACATTGTAATATTGTCTTGGAACGAAATTACTCACATTCCCCTAGAACGCGTTCAGGACGCACTGCAGTAGGGTTCCTAATCCGGCAAACTATTTCGACGGTTAAAGTTATTTTTACATGTGCCCGTACTGATTGTATGTTTTATTTGAGGGGTAGCAATAAATGTTTTATTATTACTCACAATCATCTTGCTTGCGACGAATGATGTTGCCTCACTATGATATACCCCACAACAATTTCGTCTTACTATGACAATGTACACTATGATTTTATCAGGTAAAGATATTACCAGGCAATTTTGTCTGCAATCTTTTTATCGCAATCATTTTCCCGTACACCAATAAAAGGCTCAAAATCAGTTGGTAGTTAATAAGAACTACTTTGAATACAACCAATCAATATAAAGAACACTAAATAGAGGAAAAGAGGCACAGCTGACAACCAAATAGAGCGTAACTAATAAATGATTGTTAGGTAATGCTTTTTGTTTTCAGCTGTTTATATTTGTGCTTCTAACTCCTTATCAGTATTCTCAACGTTGATTGGTTTAATTATAAAGAGATCTTTTAAGCTTTTAACAATTCTCAACAATTATGAATAATAATTCCTTAGTTGTGGAATGGAATGGGCTAATTAGCAATTGATTTTGGGCCTTTTTTCTGTTTCTTTTCGGAGTTAAGGTTGTGCGATACAATAAAGTTAAGACCGTGCGAACGAAAATGGTCATTTAGATGTCCCTCCAAGCCTTAATAAAGATAATTGTAGATGCAACTTTCAATTTTTTTAAACTAGGATTAAGCAATACAAAAGGGCTTGACGATGACATCCGCGCTCTCTTTGGGTCACCCTGGAACCAAATGTCGCCGTCATACGATTTTTTAAAAATCCCGCGTAATATATAGACAATAAACATTCGTTCAGTCTAATTTCGTGACAATGTAAGATCTATACTCGGAGCTACTGGAGATTCTGTTCACAGAGGAGGAATGGAGATGCGTTGCAAGATTGTGTCTAATTAATAATTGAGGACAAATCAGCCATCGTGCCATATGTATGACAACTGGAGGTCTGGAGGATTCGAAGAACCCCTGTAGGACTATTTTGAGGTCGCGGAGGTCATAGGAGAACAGTAGGAAGGATAGGGACGTGGAGTTCATCGAGAAGGTATGTACGATTATTGACTGGTTACCACCGTCTCAATTGGAAAGAAAACTTTCTTAAAATTTAATATTTTAACCAATTTAGTTTAAATTTAACGTTAAATTTAACATTTTTCTAAATGTTTCCGGCTAATTTAAATCCGATGGATTATTTTGTCTGGGGCTACCTAGAGGTGCACACAGTTATATACGTTCCCACACAACTAGGGCATTTCTGGTGGCAATCATAAAGGAGCACTTTGCATTTATGTCCAGGAACCTCTTCATCAAAATCTGCTTCCACTTCAGAGGCTATATCGAGGCTGACGGCAAATATGTTGAGTAGGCCTAAAGACACATGAGCTACAATGACTTTTTTTTATTATTTGAAATAAAAATATTAATAACTACGGATTTTTTGTTGTTTTTTGCAAATATTAGAGATTGTGCAAATTTTATCTTCGAGCCTTTTAAGATATAGATTATCCCTTGGATCTTTTCAGATAATACAAGTTTACTTATACTGTACTCAAGTTCACGACCCGTATCATTTCTAGTCGTATAGACAAGTTACATATGTTATTGAAAATATATTCTTCTAGCCATTCCAACTGATTTAGCATTGTTTCCTTAAAAATAATTCTGGCCTCATTTGGATTATTTTTCTTAACAGCATTGTGTTTTTTAACTGTGGCTCTTCTTCAAAATTTAGAGTGTCTTTCCTGGGTAACTTCACTGAAACGGGCATGAAATGCTCATCAAAATCTTAAATTTTCCCTCTCGGTACATATAAATGAAGAACTACCGCAACCTCGATTAATAATCTGACGACATTTACTAATACATAAATATCCCAATAATTGTATAAATTCAGGCATTGAGTGTTACTCAATACAGTTTCTTTTTTTATTTCGCTCGGACACTGTTACTATGTGAACCAAAAAGTTAATAATTTTTCATTCATAATAAATTAAGATAAATTTATAGAGATTTACGCCTAGGCCTTTTTCTCAAATGCCCTCAAAACATACTCTCAAGAAAATTGTATTTGCTTTATGAATAAATTTGATTTTTCAATCTTTTTGTTCCCTCTTTTATAAATCGAAATTGTATGGTGTAATTCATTTCGTTCCTTGGGTTGATAATTGTATTTTATTTAATCCATTCTTTTGTCTTTTTATGGACATGGACTTTGTTCTTAATATTGGACACTATCAAATCCTCAAAGACCTTTTATCATCTGATAAACTTCATATGGATGACATTGATGTCTTTAAAACTGCTCTCCACGGAATCTCCATCTGAGATAGAAAATAAGAAGGGAGACTTGAGAGAGATCCTAGAATCTGCTCTCTGCACTGATGAGGAAGTAAAATGATAGTTGGAAAGGTTTTATTAAATCGATGTCAAACCTCGGAAGATCTAATTTGCTTAATCGTTTGGTTACTAGTTTTTCGATATAGTAGTTTCATCCTTATCTACCTATTTTCAACTGACTCGATAGTTATAAAAAAAGGAGTTGGTTGTAATTTTTTTTTTAACGTTCCTTTAATTCGTCAAATGGAGTTACACTGATTAAGTATAATTAAACATTATAGTATTACATTTAATCAGTTAGACCTAGGAACTGTATTTGAAGTTCATATGCCGAGTACACAAACTATCTGTGTCGTGAAAATGATATTTTTTCAAACACAATTTTCTCTCCAACTAGTTATCAAATTAAAAAAATAAAACTACATTCTGAAAGCTTGATAGATTCAATTTTTGACTTGACCAAG
Source organism: Lepeophtheirus salmonis (assembly GCF_016086655.4). Classification (NCBI taxonomy): domain Eukaryota; kingdom Metazoa; phylum Arthropoda; class Copepoda; order Siphonostomatoida; family Caligidae; genus Lepeophtheirus; species Lepeophtheirus salmonis. The sequence goes on along the minus strand of NC_052131.2, from coordinate 51,188,418 downwards.
AGAATAAAGAGTGAAATGCATGGAGGAGACTTTTAGTATGTGTAATCTTTTATTACATCGTCGTACTACCTGGCAGTGACTAGCCTGCCAGGATGTTTATAGGTAAATACAAAGGATAAAATTACTTACATATAAAACTGCTTAAGATAGTAAAAGAGATTGAGAGGTAGAAGAAACGGACTAGTGACAGTATACAACAGATTATTTTATTCTATAAAATCACCTCCAGTCTCAATTACCGTCTCTATACGAAGGCGAAAACACTAGCTGGGCTTCGCCACTTGGCCCCTTTATAATTAGATGTATTGATATTAACTCGAGAATACATACAACACAGGGACATTTGGTATAATATAAATTTTTTTTAGATGGCCTTAGGGTACCTCACGCAAATTGTCAGGCGACCCACAGGTTAGAAACCATTGGTTTAGAGTATAGAAATTATTTTTATAAGTTTTATGAGAGGCGTCGAAAGGGGTTTAAGGAGAGGGTGGAGTAAAGGGGTTATGTAGGTCTCTACCCCTAAAAAAGTAGAAATTTTTTATCATTACCTATAATATGATACTATCTGTTTTTTATGTAAAAATTAAATGTCAATTTTTCAACTACTCATAAAAAATATAATTAATTCAAATTTAGTCTCTTTCAAAAAGTTTCCAACTAGCATTTTTCTTAACAGTTTTTTGAGCACACACTTCCAAAAAAACAAAAACCTGCACCATCAGGAAACAGAGGTCTAGGGGTAATTTGCTATTCTGCAGACCGCCTCACGAATATTCCAATATTGTTAAGTACATTTTTTTCTCAGGGGAGCCTCAATAGTCACGCTGACACTTTGACAGGATATATTAAAGATTTGTAGGAAAATTGCTCGAAAATGTTTTTGCCGAAAAACAATTTGCTGAACGGACATTTCGTCGAAGGAAAATTTGCCGAAGGGATATTTTGCAGAAGGACTATTTGGGACATTTGACCGAAAAATGATATATTTAATATAATGATATCTGCGATTGTATATTTTAATTCAATTTTTTTTGAATGACGGTAAAAATAAAAAGGTTTTCTTCATATGGTAAATATGTGATATAAGATAAATTAATGATTGTTCTTTTGCAGGAAAATATTTATTTTATCAATTATATTCTTTAATGTTATAAGCACAGCACGCTGTATGTGGTTAGCATTTAATTTGAATAATAATTAGTTGATAGCAGAGAAGTTATTAGCACTTTTTCCAAATGAATCATTGTCTTGTTTGTTTAATATTTAATTAAGTACTACAACGGTAAAGATTCGAACTATATTCGAACCAATGTGTTTTATTTATTTAATGATTAATGAAATTAATAAAAAAAAAATTACCTGTAAAAGAACACAAATTAGTTTACTTATATAATATATAGGATGGTTTTTTTTTGTAAGAGCGGGAGGGAGACATATGGTATCCTTGAATTAAAATGAGTTATAAAAAAATGTATTGGAAATGCAAAAGATTTAGTAATCAGGAGCAAATAAACTGTTAAATGTATTTTGAATTCATTGTACAGGTGTGCGCGTCTAAAACTGAACACTCCTTTAAATTCTACGCCATGCACATATTCCTGATTTTATTGAGTTGAAACCGGTTTATACTTCGAGGCAAGGGTATTGACTAGTTATAAACAAAACTCCAGCAAAATCTAAATAGTAACAGTGAAACAACAGCCGATAATATGGAGAGACGTCGAGTCGCAATTTTGGAACTTTCCACGCGGGGAAAAACTCCCACTGAAATAGCCAAGATTCTGAACTGCAGCCGCACCTCTGTTTACAGCGTGACAGCCGAAGGGACTCCTGAGGTGAACACAAAATCTAAGTCAAGGCATCGAAAGTCGAGCGAAATCGTTGCTGCCGTGAAAAAGTCTATCGAGGACAAGAGAGGCAAGGTCACCGTCAGCGGCCTCTCCAGGGAGTTCAACGTCAGCAGAAGGACCATGGACCGGCTAGTTAAGAAAGATCTTGGCCTTAAGGTCTACAAGAGAACCCCTCGTCAAGCCCCCAAGCCTGTAGACAAGGAATAACGCCTAAAATTTAAAGGAGTGTTCCGTTTTAGACGTGCACACCTATATGTGTATAAATCTAAAAATTATTGTATTTAATATGATAACAAATTCTATAATATGGTAAGAAGTACTAATTGTGACCCTACAAAAAAGCCACCCTGTTTATTAACAAGATACCAACTCCTGTGTTACTTATTATCACTAAGATTGACATTGTGTTTTGATAATAATATTCATACCGGTTGGAAATTTAAAACTGGCACACTTGGAAAGAAAAAAGAAAATAACCTTTCATTATTTAATTCTACATTTAAAAAAAAATCTTTATTAATCCTTCTCTGATACATAGCCACTGTCTATTCGGCCACCATTGGCCTAACAGATGGAGACAAACCTCTTGATAAATTAGTTGCAAGTATTGAGAATGAAGTTCGGGTCAATGACAGCCTACTCCTCGTCGATAGAGGCCTTCATGGGCTGAATGTTCGGGTGACGGATGCTACAGGCCCTCTTCTTCACATGCAGCCAGAAAGAAAAAAACGAGGGGGTTGACATCTAGACAGTGTGGTGGCCACATTCTCTTCTCCCAGAAAAAGATGTTATTACCTCAGAATCTCTGAGTAATTTTTGCCGTGAGAGGAGGGCCACATCTTCTGAAAACGACGTTGCCGTGCGGGAAATCTGTCTGGACCCAGGGGAGCAGGTTAGTCTTCAGAACGTGGATATACATGACTGCAGTGAGCCAGTAACTCTCCAGGAACCAGATCAGGGCGCCACAATGTCGTTGGATGCAACAATACCTAGAGCGCCATGGCTGATGTTGGGTGTTTGTTGGTAGTCACCGTCCCCATTCACTTCTCCGAAGCTGATATATCAATCATTACGGCGATTGTAAACCTCTGTTGGAGTGTCACCTGAAAAAATGGTATGTTGATCAAGTATTACATTATGAAAGACAAAACCTTCAGGAGACTAAAAAAACCCAGCTTGATAAGCAATATGGGGACTCTACACCTTCAATTAGAAACGATTATAAGTGGTTTCAACATTTTCGGATTGGCCATAAGCGAAAAAGTGACGCTTAGCGTTCTGTACGCCCTCTAGAGGCTACTACTCCAGAAATTATTTATAAAATCCAAAAAGAGGTATATATATATATGTACCCTTAAGTATTTCGATTTAAGATCATCACGTATATAAATATATATTTTTTCATAAAGCACAAATCAAAATACATAATTGAAAAGGTTATAATCGTGATCAAGAGCTGGGGGATAGGTAATTCATGGCTTTTTTAAAGGAGACACACCTATGAAAGAGGGGCGGGGATGTGAGTAGAGCCATGTCATAAGCAGGGTCTAAGGCAGGGGTTTCAAAGTGTAAGAGAGCGTCTAGGCGTCGAAATATGGGATACCTACTTTTTGAACGGATAATAACAAGGAAAACTTTACATAATTCCAGATTATGTTTTCATCAGTGTAATAGGTCATTATTAATATTGTCAAAATGGCCCTCTCCACATTTAAATTGGTTCTCTTGCCACTGATCATTGTTAAAAATAAACGCTCTGCCACTATGTTAAAAAAAAGATACTGAAAATAAATTTGGGCACCCTCATAATTTGAAGAATGTTAGGGAGAATATCAGATAAATTCAGATTATCATATTAGTGGTTATGACGTTAAATTAGCTGATAGCCGCTATAAGATGAAGGAAATAAACAGAGTCCCCATTCCGTATCTAGCAATGATATAGGAAAGGAATTATTTCAATGAATGCCAATCCTCAATTAATCTCCGAGTCAAGTAAGGACTTATACCTAGAGTTGAGTAGTTTTGTAATGGAAACACTACCTTTAAAAGGAAAAATGGATGTTGCGTGTGCTCTTTTTTGCCTATTATTTTATCGGTCGTCGTGGTGTTACGACACTTTGAAGTATGCATTACTGCCTATCTTTGGTGCAAATTGTTTTAAAAAGGCATAATCAAATAAATATAAATTAACTTAAATACAGTTATAATATTTTATCCGTACCAATGCTATTTCAAATGTAGAAGGTTCTCCTGTTCATAGCAGTAATCCATTTTCTCCGCCAAAATCATAAAATCGTATAAATGTCTTTCTCCCATCTTCTTCTCGCACTCTTTTTTTTCGTTACAAATATATCAACTCTACCTATAACTCCCCAACAAATTATCCGTGTTACTTTTCGTCTTTAACACACTAGTGATTACTTTATACTTTGATATTCACTCTTCTTTAAAGAATGACCATAACAGCTTTTGGAAATAAAAAAACATATACAGGCTGTGTAAGCTAAATGTTGACTGAATCACTTATTTTAGAAAAATGTCGATAATTTTATTTTTTGATAAATAATTTCGATTTTCTTTTTACCAAAACTTCGAGACACGACCTTTGTGAACATGGTTAGTCAATATGGCCGCCCTCAGCAGTAATCAGAACCTCCCGACGCCGGCTGAAATCCTTGCAGGAGTTGATGATGAACTTCTCGGACAAGTTGTTCCACTCCTTCACAATGGCAGCCTTCAGGGAGCCCACGTTCGGGTGAGATGTCTGGTAAGTACCTCTCTCCAAAGTACCCCCCCCCATAGCAAAGTCCAACGGGCTCAAATCTGGTGAATATGCTGGCCACATGTCCTTGGGCCAAAAATCAGTTATGCTGTCGGCGCAGAACTTCTGGCATTCGGCAGATGTGTGTGGAGGTGCACCATCTTGGGTCTACACATAGTTGTCCTCTGTGTAAGTGGCCTTGAGCCATCACAGTATGGTGAACCTTAGCACCTTGTAGGTGGCTTCCTGACCAATTTTCTCCCCAGTCTTAAAAAATAAGTGAGGCATCTTCTTGCCGTTGGACACCACGACCCACAGTACCATTGTTTTGGCCGGATGTTTTGTACAGAACACCCCCTTAACATCCTTTGGTGATCCCCCAAGCCATCAGTCGTTCTGACGTTTTGGAGACCTGGTCAACGGTGAAAATCTTCTCGTCAGAGAATTTTTTTACTGTGGATCCATTTGCCTTGATCCACGCACGAACTTTCTTGCACCTCTGCAAGTGTCTGTCAACCGATGGAGTAGGGTCCTTGTGTAAGAGGACGACCCCAAGTCCTCCTTCACAGCCCTCCTGATTGTCCCCTCGTCCACGTCAAACTCGTTAGAGATGCGATTCATAGATTTTGTAGGGTCCTCCTTGATCTTCTTCTTCAGGTCCCCCAGAAACTCAAAATCCCTTTTCAAGTAGTGTCCCCCACTTCTTTCTTACCTTGGGAGGTCTTTTCCATCCTTTTCATCTTGACCACCTTGAAAATGAGGCTCCTGGAGCACTTCACAATGTTTATAATCTCTGCCACCTCAATTTTGGCATCTAGAAGGTCTGAGATCCTCTTCCTTTTTGCTTCTTGCTAACTCATGATGAAAGATTTGAGAAATATTTATTATTGTTTACTTATGCAGAAAGGACAGGTGATTCGGAGTATGCAGGAAAAAATCAGAAAACCTCTCTACTTTAATTACATAATTAGCATTTACTAACAGTCCCCGTTTTGCTTCGGAACCCTTTATTCAGGTAGCCACCAAAAAAAGCTCTTCCATTATCATATTCCGAGGTGCTTACTGGGGATGGGCTGGAGGGGTTTAGCCCCCTCCAGCCCCGAAAAAGGATTGTTAAAGGATATTAAAGAGCATAAAGAAGCTTATTTTCTTGGATTTCATCCTGTTCTACTCTTGATTTTCTGATTAATCCTAAATATAAAGTAGTTTGTTGACTTGGTTGAAACTTGTAAATAATTATATATAATATGAGTTGGTTACAATTACCCACTCTGGGACCCAAGAACTATTCAAAATGTCTCTAGAATATTGAGTAACTGGTAACCTATGCTATATAGATTCGCTATGTTAACAAAAAGTGAGTCTCCGTCTTTTATGAACAGACATGAGTGTTCAATCCGGGTTTGAATATAATTTTATCTATTTAGGAAAGGATGTTCACTTCTCAAGAATTAAATAATAATGCCAAGTGCTAAGGAAAAGAAAATTTCATTCTTCAGATTACCAATTCAAAAAAAAAAAATACGGGCCAGCTAAAAAAATCACCGTATTTACATCACTGGGAATATAGCACCCTCCATCCACACCAATTGATAAATTTTTATCACATAAAACTATCGTTTCGTCTACAAAAATTTAAATGTCCTATTTTTTAAAGAAAAATTGTCATTTCTTAAGAAAGTTTATACCTTCAAATTTAGTTCTCTCATTTGAAGTATACTTTAAAATTAAAAAGAAAAGTTTTTCAAACCCTACCACCCCTCAAAAAAAAAAAAAAAAAAAAAATCTTACGTACGCCCCTGTACTTTCAAGAACAACGTTTAAGGGGCAATGTTTTTCGGTGGAAAACCTCACGGATTTTCAAAAAAATGATATATCAAGAAGCCCTAAAAAAATTAAACCCTCTAGGTATAAAACCTTAAATATATTAAGCCGATTTTTTAGCCATTTTTTGTTGAAACTAGCTTATTTTAGAAGTACATATAGCCTAATATGCTTTAATCTACCGGACAACACTAATTATTCTAATCAGTTACAATTGAAAAGGCTCTCAAGAAGAAGAAGATATTTTATTTACTGAAAAAATGATGTTTTCTGTTTTCTATGTCCAAGATTTTTGAAATTCCTCAAAATAGCCACTCCTCGAAAAGAATAAGAAAACATTCTAATTTACTTACAACATGAAAACAATCAGTAATAACAATTATATGAAAATTCATAAACAGAACAAATATCTTTAAAGGTGATTAGCGGCTCATTAAATGTTTGTAAAAGTGTTGGTTTTACGTCTGGATACGCTAGAACGGTCTCAGATCGTTCAAGGATATCCACTCATTTGGTCCAACTACGGTCTGGACTGTTTTCGTAATAAAATTCGATTAACAAGAACAAAAATAGGGTTTGATTCGGCTCTGTGTTTTTTTATTTTGTATCACGTCGTAGCTTTTATTGTATCACGCAACCTTTCTTCCGTTAAGAAACAGAAAAAGGCCAGCATCAGTTGGTAGTTGGCCAAATCTTTCCAACTTTAGAATTGGTATTCAATAGTGCTGGACCGGTTAAAAAAAACTTAAAGGACTGCAGTCTTATTAGTCCGGTCCTAATAACTTGTTCAGTCCTAGGACCTGACCTTATAGGTCTTTTGTCGAAACTACAATAGCACGTAGTTAGTACTGCATACGTCATTTGACTCGCTGAAGTTACATCATAATTCATTGCCTCTTTCAAAAAGAATATACCTTACGAGATGTGTTACTAGAATGTATTATCCTACATTTTAGCAATAATTCATTATTTTCTTCAATCCTAGCTATGAATGAAGAGAATAAAAAAAAATAACCAGGACTGTAGGACTAAAAGATCGATGTATCAGTCCTTAGAACCATTGAATGGTAAAAAAGATCGGACTGATTAAAAAAAAAGGACTGAAAAGGGCGGGAAAAAAAGACTAATAAGGCGATCAGTCCTAGGACGAATCCAACATTAGTATTCAATAAAGTTGAAAATTGTTCACAGCTTAGAAAGAGCTAATTCTAGTTCCAACCAACAACGTTCCGTAAATTAATTAGGAGAAAAAAAACATACACAACGACAGCTGACAACAAAATACAATGTCAATTTTTATGTTAATGTGGATTATAATATGTATTACACGGTTGGGCAGAAAAACGTGGATTCTATAGCCTACTACCCTTCATGACCTCTGTCAGAAGGTGGTGTGGAGTCCTTGTGCACGAGGACAATCATAACGTGGCATTTGTTTGAATCGAGGAAGTGGAATGATTTTCAAAAAATGGACGAAAAATAATTTCGTGGTTTGCTTTAACATTACTTTATGAAAGGCAAAACGCCTCAGTAGACTAAAAAGAAGCTTCATAAACATATGGGTACAAGTGATGCTCAATGTTCTGGACGCCTTATTTTGGTTACTACTACAGAAATCATTGATAAAATCAATGATATGGGGATGGAGGACATAAGAGAGAAGGTGTGTGATATTGCTAGTGCTGTGGGCATCTCAAGTTGGAACCCTACTTATTTCCGTTAATTTTGCGACCACAACAGCTGGCAACAAAATATATTGTAAACTTTTTTACTACGATAGGTTGCAACATCTAACAAGCATGTACAGGGTTAGGTTGTCAAACGTGGACTCTCGACCTTCCTGGCCTTCATGACCTCCTTCAAAATTTGGAGTGGAGTCCTCATTTATGACAACAATCATAAGTCGCCCCTCACGCCCCTCCTGATGGTCTTAGCAGCTACAGGAAAATCGTTGGTGAGGCGATTCGTCGATTGGGTGGGTTCTTCCTTTGTTTTTCTTCTCCAAGCTGTACAGGAACTCCGGACCCCTCTTTAAATTATGCCCTTCACTTCCTACTTTCCTAGAGAGGTCTTCCCCATCATTCATTGACCACCTTGTAAACCAGGCTCCCGGAGCACTTCACAGTATCCATAATCTTCGCCAATTCAAAAAGATCAAAGAGATCTTACTAAGTCATGATGACGAGATAATGAAATTTCTCGTCATCAGCTTGTTTATGCACAGAGGAAGACTGAACCAGAATCTCAAGAATGAATCACTAAGACTTCCTATAATAATAATGAGAAAATTAACATTCTATAAACTTTTTCTATTAAATATTAAGGACAGTAATTAACTATTGCATGTCAAAATGGGACATAAAAGTAAAAAGTCTATACAGTCTATCAAAAAAATATGTCTCTCTAATGCCGAGATTTATACTATATCCGACCCTAATATTTTCCTAAGTAAATGACATTTTTGTTCTATGATTTTAATTTCGGTCTGGAGGAACACATTCTTGGAGATTGATCTAGAAAAAATGGCTTAACCCTTTAACGACGACTTGTCAAATATATGACATCTTCTTAAATTGCTTATAATTTTTCTATACGTTATTTTATGTAAGTTTTTAAAGCCTATAAGTACTTTGAACCTTTGTTCCAATTTTTAAAGACTTCATTATGCTTTCCTATATTCGTTATGCTTTCAAACATGGAGAGATGCTGGAATGGGTTATTTTTGATTATATCATTGCAAATTTATTGCAACATATTATGAATAAATATTCATTCTATAAAAAGGCATATACTTGACTCTTGAGTATAATTTATTGCCACAATTATTTCTTATCAGCTAGGTGTGAAGTCTAGGTATGATGACAAGAAGACGAAATGTTCGTCTATGTTTGTTTATGTACAGAGGACGGCTGAACCAAATTGTCAAAAAATAATCTCTAAACATTCTTATATTAATGATAAAATTTACATTAATTAACAATGGACGTTTGCAGTATCATTCTTGACTAGAAATACCTATGTATTTTTTATTATTTTCTGCTTTTTTTCGAAAGGATCAAGACCGGACTGCAAAAAAATCAGTCTCGGACCGCGTGTCAACACTAGTTTTTACCTTCTCCAGCTCTACGTCTTTTTATATTTACATATTTAAGTATATTGTGGATTTTTCATGCTTTGTTGAGATAAATATATAATTAATGTAATGATTTTCTTTCGATTACGTAATAATAATATGTTGTTTTGAAATGGTTAATTATGGTTATAACTTATGGGCATATATTTTGTGCTTTTATGCTTTTTTTTTCCTCTTTTGGGTTAATTAAATATCCAAACGAAGGACCTTTGTGGTTATGTTGGATTGACTAAGTCGATATTCAATATATCTTAATATATAAAAGTATTTTCTGAACTGTCAAAACGTCTCCTTTTATAAATTTAACATCATTTGAAAATGGAACCAGATGGGCACTCGGTAGAGTGCAAAACCTCCCCAAAAATCAAATTGAGTTTTGTATCTCCATTAGTTCAAAATTTAGGGTCAATAAGGGTTTTTCAACGTTTTGTGTTACACAAAGAAGTGCATAGGGTTGAAGTCCTGTGAGCATGGAGACCAAGGACTGGGTCCAAAAAAAGCTTTAAAAAAATTATGACAACCAAGCCAAGGATTTGTGGGATGGAGCAGAATCTCTCCATCTCCATCTTCACTCTCCAGACAAATAACCTTAAGAACTTTGCAATCTCAACATTGTCTCGTCCAGTGGGGATAGCAACAAGGATACTATGCCTTTTACGGGATTGTGAAATAAATACTTTGTTGGTCGATGCCTTTTTTAAAAATAAAACTGACGTCAAACACTTCTGACTAGCCGCCAAAACAACAAACAACACCCTACCTATGCTTACGCTCACCGTTCGCTGTTAAACAATGGCCACATACTCTATATTGAATAATAATTCCCTTGTTGGTAGAAGAAAAGAATTGGCTAACTATTAACCTATTTTGGGCATTTTTCTTTTTCCTTTGGTATGAAAGGTAACGACTTGCTATAGATCAGAGATCAGACAAAAAAACACATTCAAATAACTGCTATTTGATCCTATATATATGCATTTTTACATTTTAATTCTGTCACTCTATTTGATTGTCCTTCCTGGATTAAAAATATACCAAATTGAGTTTTTTTTTTCTTTCTTGTAACCTTCGAAGAGTAATTTTCATCAAAAATTGAAAAATGCTTTATCTTGAAATCCTGATGTGATGGGCAATAACTGAGTTCGTATTCATGATTACCAGCTAAAATTTAGTTAGAATGTTTTAAAAACCCTTTCCGAGAAATATCTGGTAGATCAGTGTAAATATAACTTTGGTGTATCAGTGTCAGTTTTAGAATAAGCGAGATATTGCCAGAGACGTAACTAAAAATTCATGTAAAAACAAGATTTCTTTTTTTTTCTTAATAAATGAAATTTTGAATCTTGCTGGTAGGGTTAGGACATTTTGTTTACAATCCCTCCCTAAGCAGGCAGGGGATTGGGGTCCCCTAAACTAAGGGTCCCTATAAAATTGCTGACATTCTCTTACGTGACTGGCTATTACATTGCTGTAACATAATTCCATTATGTTTAGAGTATTATTTTAAAGAACATTCTTGGCCTGTATCAACTTATGTGTGTTGTAAAAAAAGTGATCTGATTTGTAGCTGGTTGACCTGAACATCCTAATAAATCAATGTACATAGTCTAATTATCTCTGAAAGGACAGCCTTTTATCATCATGAACCGTTCTTTCCATTAGAGAAACGGGTTATCAGTTAAATATATTTTCAGAAGTGGGCGCGTTTAGGGATTGAATGAAGATATTAAAAAATTTAATTTCCTGTTTTTGTAGAAAAAAAAATTGTATTTTCTTATTTTTACGGAAAATTAAATATAGGGATACATCGGTAACTTTAGTCAGTTACTAAACTTTGGATTTTGGAGGGATTTTTGGGCAATATGAGCATAAAGTATAGTGATAATTATTAAAAAATGAGCATCCAAAATATTAAAATGGAGCTATTTGTATCCAAAGAAAAATGTAGTTTTATAAGGATGATTTAATATAATTAGTGATGTTTTATATATATCATAATTTTAATTACATTTTGCTATATTATATCGTCAAATAAAGATTTTAGAAAGATTTTATTCCGTTAATTTATACCTTCGATCAGTATTGGTAGTTTTTTACATACATTAAGACCGTCCACCGTCCACATTAGTAGTTGTATCAAATTTTGAAGTTGGTGAGATCTTCAAGAGTAGATTGAGATTTAGATTTAGGCATTTCATCATCACCACCACAGAGTATAGTTCAACCTTTCGCATAAATGAAAAATCAGGATTTCACAATTTGGCGAAAAAGTATTCCTTCTTTGTTGCAAGATTCAAGGGGTATTATTCAACAGCCAATTTTGGTCAAAGTTTCACCTTATTCTAATTGGATGTTGTCGTAATTTGGTTCTTTCACATATCCGATCATATAATCATAATCCTGATTGGATCATATACATATTTTTACCTCCAAAAAGAGAGCCTATTGAAGGAAGATTTTTGCAGGTGGATTTTCATTTGAAAAATATCATCAAAGAATCATTAAAAACTGATGTGCAATCTAACTAATATCCAAATTTTAGTTAGAATACAAAATGATCAATGATCAATTTTTCCCAAAAAGGTTAAACTGAGTAATTTTTGAACAATGGAATCACAAATCCTAAATCCAGTCATCAATTATCCTCTAGTGTAGTGTTACCCATGATTATGATACATAATGTCATTGTGTTGTATTCTTGAGGGGGAAGGGCTGAAGCCCTACGGACGCCCCTGATTGTATTTCTTCCATTGTACATAAAATATAAAAAATTTCTAAAAAAAAAAATAACTTTTTGTGAACAGCTTTGGATTTTGGAATTTGTTTCTCCAAAAAACTTAATTTTTTGTGAACAGCTGTGCATTTTAGAATTTTTTTTCAAAAAATTTAATTTTTTCAGAATAGCCATTCGTTCTTGAAATTTTTTTGTACAAAATTCAATTTTTTGTTTTTGAATAATTGTGGATGCTTGAAAAAGTTTTAATTATCAAATTGTATATTTGAATTTTTTTTCGAAAAATTTAATTTTTTGATTTATTTTCAAAAAATTTCAAAAACAACGGATAACTTTGGGGATGTGAGCGAGGAACAAGGGGAACGTTTTTATCAGGCTATTAAAACAATGGAAGAATGGTAGGGATCCCATATGATGCTGGATTATTGGTCAAGCTTGATGAGAGACAACCCAGATTTAAACACCCCAATATTAAAATGAATAATTTAATTATTGTAGTTCCTACGCCAATAAACTATTACCTGGCTTGTTGTCGTTCACCTTATTTAATCTTTTAGTTTAATTGTTCATCAAGTCCGTCAAATATCGAGATAAATTGAAGTTCACTTTTTTGAATTCGTTTATCGTTTATCGTTGATAAACGATTAGGACTTTAGAACGATTATTAACAAGCCTGACTATTATTCACTCTGCTGTAGGTGGACAAAATACCATTATTTTGGTATATGTATAAGATCAAATATCGTAACATATCGGTTTAAAATCTAATATCTTATATGATTCTTTTTGTTTATAAATTATCATAAAATTTGTAATTAATTTATGAGTAATTAAATACATGCATTCAATCACAAGCTTTAATTTTTAAGCTCTAGTCAAGCATGTAGCAATATAATCATATATTAATAATTATTTTTATTTAAATATATTCAACAGTTGAAGGGCATACTTCTACAATGCCAGCCATCATTGTATGACAAGAACCCAAGGTACATTAAATGGATTGATATTAGAAAATCCATTTGAATTCTATATAGACATATATTATGTAGACAACTTTAATGAACTCACTTATTATAATTTATTAGGTACAAATAATGAAAACCTTCAGGAAGAATGACATATGTTTGTATGATTGAACAAACTTTTAAAAATATGTATATCTATTCATCATGACTTTGAAGGTTATGCGGGTTCTTACATAGATTTAATTGTGTACTCAAGTCACAATAAAGTTTTCAAGTCCGACAGGAGTCTATTGGAACTCCGTCTTTGTATACATAAACTTAAAATCTCTGGTTCCTACTAAGGTCTCTGATGTCCAAACCATAGTCCAAAAGAATAATCTTCTCCCAAATGAGAGAGGCTCTTGTGTAGTAGGCAACAAATTATCAAAACATTACATATTTTCAATTTGTCTTGTTATCTCTGTTATGCCTGTATCATCATAGATTTTTCTCTCGATTAAGGAAGGTGTATTTAACAGTGATGTGGTTCTCGAGTTCAATATTTGATGGCCCTAGTCTAATTTCGGTCTCAAACCCTAAAAGTCTGGGTATAGGGTTAGGCAGTCTTGATCAAAACACTAGGATGGACTACAGGGGCGCAGTAAGAGTTTCATATTGGGGGAGGCCCATATGATTTTTTTTGGAGGAGAGAGGTTAAAAATATTAGAACTCCTTCATTTTTGATTTTGAAAGGCCTGGGCTCCTGTAGTTTAATCCTGTAACTCCAAGTACATTTTAGCCGTAGGTGAAGTTGTAATCGTAGGGGAATCCTCAGGAAGGGAGGGGGCTTGGGGCTGTAGTCCCCCAAATCGAGAAATTAAAAAAACAACATTAATATAGAAAAACAATTAGCCCCCAAATCAATTTAAGGATTTATTTTCTAAAAAAAAAGGTCATTCTATTAAATTATGGTATGGAAAGAAAAAGCCTCCCCCCCCCAAAAAAAATATAACTCTGCGGACGCCCTTGAATTTGGAGGGAGTATTTATGTCAGAAAAAATTGAAATACAGCCTCTTTAAAAAATAAAATATACCTTCTATAAAAAACGACTTTTTAGAAATAAATAGATAAAAATATTGAACCTATTATCGAAATAGTCAAGAAAGGGGACCTAAAAAAACATTACTAGATGCTAAATTATTTATTTTGCCACACCTTGTATTTTTGGAGAAAATAGAAAAGGCAGAATCTTATTTTATTTTTAAAGTGACCTCATATCCTAGCAGCCCTTATGTAAGGTGGGCATGACCTTGGAAAATTTGAGTTATGATTTTAAAGTCTCTGGTTCCTAAAAAGGTCTAGGGTGGCCAAAATATAAGAAAAGATGTATTCTGTTCCACCTTTTATTAAAACTAGTGTTGCTTCAGTCCTTAATTATTCGGTCAGGTCCAGTCTTGGGACCGGACCTATCAGTCCTTGGAACCTAAGAAAACTAAAAAAAGTCCAAAGTCTATAGGCCCTTTGGACTGTCAGTACTAGAAATGACTAAAAAAAGAAGAAATAAAGTTGAGTGACGTCATCAAGGAACGACCTTTATATGTTTTAGGACTGATATGGAGGACTGAACTAGGCGGTACTGGAGTCTTCAGTCCTAAATAAGGACAGACACAACACTATGTAGAACTATACATTTCATTGCAAGATAGATTTGGATATTTCATTAATAATTTGTAGTCCCTGGTAAAAAGAGAAGATATGGTACATGAATAATTTCTTCTTTTGTTATTCTATGTTCATATATGTAGTTCCGAGTCCAAGTCTATCAAAAAATGAGTCGAGCCCGAGTACATAAGGATAATAATAATAAAAAGGAAGAATAAATGCGTGCTAAATTGTCCCTAAGCACTTCAGTGAACCCCCTTTACAGCTCTGCCAAAATGTGATTCTACTTACCATTGAGAGAAACTCTCATAATATACATCGAATGATCAAAATAAAAGACATTGTTGTATAATGATCAAGATTATGAAATGTATTTTGTAAGATCGTGGAGTCCACAATCTACATTAAAACATACGCTTGAACCTCTCACTAGATATTTAATAATTATAAGAGGTGGGAACTTGGACTAGAATCTATATTTGAAGACTCGTGACTCTCTGCAGTCCTTTCAATTTTTTACTGGATAAAATATATTTTATTTTTTGAGGACTTGAACTAGGACTCCAAAAAAATATTCAAAGACTTGACTTGGACCTGCAGTATAAGGACTTTTTTCCACCTCTGATATAATTATTACAGAGTTGTATGGTTTTTTTATATAGTTACATATTAAAAAAATAGATATGAATATTAATAACAAAATCATAGTATGGTTTTGTATATTAATGATCCAATCGATTTATTTTTAATATCATCGTGGCGCGTGTTTTATTCGGAAAACAAAAAAAAATCCTTTGGGTTAATAATGTTACAGGATTTATTTAAATATAAATTGGTATTTTTTTTGTAAAACAACAAAAAAACATGCACCTTAAGGCCTGCTTTGAAGAAGAAAATACTATTTTTATTATTGAAGACGATCATCATATTGTTTTTAAGTATAAAAGTACTTGTTAGCTTCACTAAAGGATTTCAGTTAGGATTGATGATAACATGTATCGGTTCATGGTTTTACTATTGGTCGTAGGGTTGGTATACTCAGAGGCCAAGCCCTGGATACAAGGAGTTGGTAAGTGAAGTATGTACATAATAATCATGTATGTACTATTTCCACACATCTTTTTGTCAATCATTAATTAATTAACGTTTATTAGATCTTTCGCTTCCAAGAGAAGTGGATCCAGAGAATCCTATTCAAGCTCATCCCGACGACTGCAAAGTATTTTACGTATACAATTATCCCATGACTTGCGGAGAGGAGTTGGTCTTTTCACAAGAGTCTCTAAGCTGTGTTCCCAAAGAAAAGCGGCCAGAGTGTGCTTAGATATTAAATTCCATAAATAGCCATGAAATATATAAATTGTTATCTACTTAACATAATGAATTTGAACTCTTCTGAACTGTATATTAATGTAAACAAACAAATAAAAAAGAAGCTATATTGGTCACATTCATGGATGATAACTGCTCAATATGGTCTTACAAATGGTTGAATATACATATTTATTATTAAAGAAAAGAGTAACTGAATAATTTGATATTAAACAGTCTTATCAATTAATGTAAATATTAGTGATGGGACGATTGATCGGAATCGGCATTGGTAAAATTTGTGATTCTGATTCTTATTTATTGCTGGTACTTATCTATTTAATACTTTTCTAAGTTATGAAAAAAAAATAGCCCCCCCCATTATGGCATTTTTGCTGTTTACTAGAAAATTAAATATATATTTTTTTTTGAAATTTAATATTTAATTTAATTTTCTTTGAAGAACTATGTATTTTTGAGAATAATCATGGGTTTTCGAAATTGTTTTCCAAAAAAATTCCAAAAAGCAAAATGGTATTTTCGAACTATTATTTAAAATATTAAAGAATCGGCATGGTTATTTTTTGGAATCGTTCCATCACTAATATTAATGTGAACAGATAAAATAAAAAGTAGCTCTATTGGTCACATTCATGGGTGTTGACTGGCCAATGGTCATACAAATGGTTGAATATATATATTTATTATTAAAAAATAGAGGAACTTAATAATTTGAGATTTAATAGCCTTTTCATTTAATAAAAATATGATATAAGAAGTAAATATATTTTTGTCTGTCTGTTTGCTGTTTGTTCGTAAAACAGTTGGATATCTATATGATTTAAAAATTGAATTCATTTATGACAAGTTCTACAATGACGAAGAAAAATGAAAAGTTCGATACATAACATACAAATCAAACTCAAGTTTGAAATAAATATATTCTTCCGTAATTCTTTTAAATTTATGTACATGGTATTAAGAGTTGCCCAAAGTTTTGGGAGAGAAAAAAAATCATCACAGCGATTATATTTTTTTATTAGAAAAGGTTTTTCGTTAGCAATTCAAGAGAGATTTTAGTGTGATAAACAAAGTTACGCCATATAGGAGTATTCGTCGTTGCCATTGGGAGTTCTTTCAATGTAGGCCTTGTCTATCAAACTCTCAATACATTTTTTAATCATGTTTACTTGAGGAGCAAACCGACCCCGGGATTGGCTCAGCACCTACAAATAAAACGAGAAGATTAATATCAAGAATCAGCTAGTTGTTGGAAACAAATAAAAATTGTATTTAAGAATAAGTAAGATACATATTTGTATACAAAGTGACCCCTTAACAAAAATCAAATAATTGCCAAAAACGTTGTCCTTCTTTTTATCAAAGAAAATAAGAAAGAAATCAAATTGCAACAACAAAGTCGTCACTAAATCGGCAACAAATAAAAAATAGTACATATTTTGCAGAAGGGTTACTCCGAAATGAAGTTGAATCAAACTAAATAAATCTGCTTTACCTCTTGAATGAGTAAATTGTGTTTAAGGACCTTTCTACTTTTCATCGTTCTAACTATCGTTGCTTGAAGATACATTTTCCTATCTTCTTCTACTGCTTGATGAGTATGCTCCACTTCTTGAGGAGTTTCATTTTGAAGTGTACGAGTTATGCGAAATTTGGTGCGTTTGTTGGTGTAGTTCATGTTCAATGTAATGATTGAATTTATGTCGATTTCCTAATTAGGGGAATAGGATACATGAGAGGTTAAATTAATTAAATAATATGATGCTTCTTACTCCTGTGTCACAATCTAGAAGCTTTGCATCCAGGAGGGACTGTAAGTTACGAGGAAATTGTTCTTCAGACATCTTAGTCGCCTCAAGAAGCTCTTTGTACTCCAGGGAGTCCGCATTCTCAAAGCAAAGCAATATCGCCATCTAATAAATAAAAATCCAGTCAGTACAACAGTAAATAATTAGTATTCAAACCTACCTGAAAAGTTGACATGTTGATGATATAAGTTTTGGCGAGGTATCCTATTTTCACATCCCCTGAGCTTAAATGATGTAGCCAAGTCAGCTTACGACCAGAAAATTGTTTCGTATAAAATTGTTCAAACTAAATATAAAAAGAAAATGAATGTGAAGAAAACATTTCATATTTCAAGGAAATTACCATCTGAACGGTTTTTTCTAATTCGATAGGTATAGCTAAAGGGCAAAGACCATTTTGACTTAAAGGCCAAGCTCCTTGTTGTAGAACACGAACAAAATAATTGATCCCTAACTCGATTGATTCTTTTTGAAGATAATTAGTAAATTTATTGTTCAAGTCTTCAGCTAATGAAATGTCAGTAAACATTCTATGGAATTTATTCGTAAATTCGTAGCCACAGGCTTGCTTGAGACGATTTATCATTCCTTCTTCTAAGTCCATGGAGTGAGATTGCTGATAAATTAATCGTTTACCTAAGAAGAAAAAAATATCAAGATGTTGGTCATTTGCATTCACACACATAGTCTAAATATTAAGAGATTTACCTAGATTTCTAGCATAAAACTTTTGAAATACATCTTTGTCGTCAAGATATTTGAACACTGTAATGGAAGCATTTAGTTTATCGTCAATTTCATTTTCAGATATTCCCTTTTGAGATTTCTTGAGGAGACCATCGCAGTACCGAGCCAGCTATGAATAAAAATTATGAAAACGTGAGCAATACGTAATAATACCGGAAATACTATACCAATTCAGGGGATTTTGGCAACTGCTTAGATTGCCTATGATTGATAATGGCTGTACATGCTTTGTCTAAAGTACCCATATAGGGTTGATCACCATTGAATACGGTAGTTATCAACTCTTTATACTTGTGATGAACTTCGAGCACGTTTTCAACAAAGTCTTTTGCAATCTGTAAGATTGATTAGATGACAGATTTATTAGCTATTTGCCATCAAAAATGTGGATCTTCCGACTTACCGAATGACCTTTAAGGTTAGAAATTGACTTTAGACCTTGATTTTTAATATGATTTTGAATTTCTTCTAAAAGGACGTCTTGAGCACCCGATATTGGCTTGAGCAATCGATACATGTTACTTAAATCCTCCTTGAGTTCTCTTTCAACCATGGGCTTACACTCAGAGTGTAATAGTTCAATATGATCCCCAACCATTCTCTGTTCACATTCATTAGTTACTTTGGAGTACGAGGTGGGATACAAGAACTTGATGGATCTTTTATTCTCTGACTCTATCTTTTGAATGACTTTTTCCATATATTGAGAAACTGAGCCTTCTTGCAAAAGTTTTGAAGCTTCATTCTTATAAAATTCCCCAGTTGCAGCAAGAAACGGTTTTTCAAAGATGGTCTCATACAACTAATAATTAATTAAGAAACAATTTAGTATAATTTAAAAATTACTTTCATAATGCCTTAAAATACCTCGAGATTCCCTCTCCTTTTAAATTCTTCTACGCTGACAAACGAATTAATGACTCCTTTAATAACAGCGTCTGATTGAAACTTTATTTGCCCTGTAGACCCATTCTCATTAAGGCGATCGTATTGAATACCATCCAACAACAATCGAACAAGTTCATCCTGTACAGGCTCAATCATCTTTCTCCTCCAAATTTCGAGACCTAACTCACCAATTTCTTTCATTTGCTCTCCAGGATTTATGGATACACTACCATAGGTTAGCTCAGCATCAGAAATTTTTTGCTTACGAATATGTTGATTGTTCAAGTATCTGTAAATATATTAATATATATTTCAGACCCGTGATATGGATTAATATAAATTTATGTTTAAAAAACTTGGATTTAGTAGTAAGTACATACTTAGATATGAATTTCAACTATTGGAATTATCTCCGTATTGTAAATTTAAAACACTTAGTACTATCTATTAGTAAAGTAATGAATCCATCAAGTTGTAATTATACAAATATGAGAAATTTAACTAGAGTTAAAATTATAATTATAATTAATCTTCAAAAAGTCCTTTTATCCCTCTGAGAACGGCGACTAATAAACTAAGTAGTCAAAAAAGAGCAGTTCTGTGTTTTTATCCTATGATGATACAAATTATCTCTTATATTTATCTGGAAAATATATCTGAATATGTAGTACGTTAACATAAAAACAATCGTGAACAAAAATCAAGAAAAGGAGAATATTACATTCAATATATTTTACTTCATTTACATATAAAAAGCTAATTTAGTTATAGTTTAGAACATTTATTTGATTTAAGAGATTTATATTGACCCTGATATGGTCCATTTCAAAAGCATAAAATATGTCAATTTCTCTTAATTTTATGTGATGCTCAATTTTATTTACTTTAAGAGTACAATCCTTAATAGAAATTGAGGATAATTCGTAAAAGAATACAAGTATAATCCAGTCTACATTTTGTAATAAATAATTCTAGCTTGTTTTTGTGTTGGCATTCTATATACCCAAGACAAATAAGATAATGCCATGTATTTAAGAAGTATATGTTTTGACTTTTCCAACGTTTTAGAATTGATTTAACCAAGTCAACACATAACTAACGGGAGTCAATGACATTTCCTCCTTCCTTGTATATTGAGGTACTTCTTAGGAATGAGGAAATAAAGAACTGTGCACAAAATATCATGGGGTGAGAGCCAAATTGTCGTAACTCCTATATTTACTTTACAGAATGGGGATTGGAAAGTCTATTCCCTCATAATGAATAATGGTTTTTTTCATATTTGCACAAATAAATTGATCTGATAAATGAATTTAAAGAGTCTGAATTTTTCTATTTTTTAAATATTAAACTTCACTTCTGGAATGACATATTGACAATAAGATTAATCGTGGAGTGAGAGCCAGATCGTCGTAACTCTTATATTATCTATACAGAATAGAGATTGGAAAGAAATAATGCCGTTTTCATATTTTTACAAATAAATGGATGTGGAAAATGAATTTAAATAGTCGGAATTTCTCTGTTTTTAAATATTATACTTATAGAATGACAGTCAGGAAATAAAACTAATCGTGGGGTGAGAGTCAAATCGTCGTAACTCCTATATATACTTACAGGAATGGAGGCTAGAAAGTCCATTCTTTCATCATGAATAATGGCTTTTTCATATTTGTACAAATAAATGGATCTGAGAAATGAATTTAAACATTCTGAATTCCTCTATTTCTAAATATTAAGACTTCAAGGATGAATGCTTATATACAATAAGACTAATTTTTGTAATTTGTGAGTTACGACAATTTGGTACTCAGCCCTTGAAGTGTAATGATCTTACGAATAGAGCATATGAAGATAGTCGATTCCTTGAGAAAACTCTTTCCATGCTTCGTGATAGTTATGAAGGAGTTCATCTCGACCCGCCTGGAGAACTTTAAGGAGTAATTCATAGAAATGTTCCTCTAAGAAGCATTTAGTTTCTCTATAAAGTCGATCTGCCAAGGGTTCAGGATATGCCACGCATAAGGAGTAAACATCTTGGAAAGTTAAAAATAATATAATTAATAATTGCTATGTCAGGTACAATGATTTACTTCTATAAAAATGACGATAACCTACCCATGAATCGATCATTCCAAACGTCTCTAGGAACATGACTAAGAGTGATAACTCCTTTAACCGTTTCTCGTAATTCCGACCAAGTTGTGTCGAAATCCACGCGACGAGGTCGAAGCGACATCCTCTTTCTTAATCTATTATTTGAGACAAAAATATATATAAAACTGCTGATTCGGAGGGGACAACTGGAGGTTTCATAGTACGAGGTTCTGTGATCGACACTCTTTTACCACCATTCTTCCGAAAATTTACTTTCATTTCACGAAATATAATAATTTATGTTATGTAGTATTATTCATTACACATTTATCCGAATTTACCAATTCATTGTTAATTATAATATCATTAAATTGCACTCAAATAATTACTAAAAATATTTATCATAATTAGTTAATTGTAACTATTATTAAAATTCTAAGGAAAAAACTATACTTTCATCCCTTATATCTGGTGTTATCTCGGTTCTTATTTATTCGCTCCAGTCCAGTCTTAGTAACGATCCCTGAGACCGGTCCTTTTTTCCTAAAAATCTCGATGGTTTATTAAGCCAAACAAGATATTCGAGATATGTATTAAAAACATTGAATATATCTTTCAAAAGATATTCATCCTTTCGTTATAATGTAATAAAATACGAGCATATTTAATTATATAAATTATTCTAATATATAACGGAATAATTGAATAGTGGAAACCCCCATAAATTAAGTAATGATTTTATCTTCTTTAAGGACCGACATATGGGAATGTACTGGATCGCGGTTCTCGGCCCTAACTAAGCACCATCACAACACTACTTATATCCTTTAAATATATAAATCTTTGTAGTTAATAAATGCTCCTAATTGAAATAATTATTCGCTTAAAAGTACATATTGTTATAATAACCTAAATATCCTTCGAAACTGAGAAAATATTACTTTATGTAAATAAAAAATATATAAAATATTATTTAATTACTTACAAATAATCATCTAATCAAAGTTATCTGTAATGAAAAACTAAATTAATTCGTCTAACCATTATCTCACACTCAATTAATTAATTTCTGATTATTCACTAAAACATGCATATTTAAGTATAAAACATCTTTTGAGAGAATGCTAAAATGACATGTTTTGATTTAACGATTCTAACGGTAAATAGTAACCTTTTATAATAATTTCCTAACCCAAAGTCTTTTAAGATAATTATTATATATATAACTATATAATACTTAATCAGTGTTATTCTTAAATGGCCGATGTAATTATTCATTCTTCTTCTAATTATTTAAATTAGTAATCAATATTACTTTGAAGGAATGATGTTTTTTTATCATATTATTGAGGTATACTATGTCAAAAATAACATCAACTAGGATTCCTACAGTAGGGGATAAAATTCGACCCTTACCACCTCTCGGGGAGGGATAATATTCACTTCACACATTCAAAAGTGTTACTAAATAAATTATTTTTTAGTATTTGATCCTATTTACATATGAATAAAATTCTTCTACAGCCCTAAATAACCTCCCTAAATATTAACAGATTCACCTCAACTTCTGAGAGAGGTGTACCTAATACAAAGGTGATTGCTTTGACCATTTGACTTATTGTAGTCTTATTCATGTGGCAATAAGGATACGCTTATTAGATCTGAGGAATCAATCGTACCTATTTTAAGATAAGGATGCTTTTAATCCATAATGAAACATCATTTATAACGTATTTTGTTCTATGTGGGACCGTTGAAGAAAGATTAACGTGTAAATGTATATATATTTGAGAATGGAAAGTATTTAGTTATCTAAAAAATTATTAGCATAATATAGTAGTTAATTAATTATTAACTCTATACTATGAGGCTCATTCAATAGTTATGCTACATTAGATAAAGATATATTTAATGTTAAGGTGGATTTGAGAAAGAATTTGTACAAAAATTCCAATATTATATTCGCTGAATTAAAATGATTTGCGTGATCCTTCTTGTTACCTACTAACTATACATTGTGTATTCTGAATGTGAGGTCATTCTATCAGTGACGAGTCCTAAGTAGAGTCTCTGGATAACTTCTACAAATTTCTTTTAATGAATAATAACTATTTTCGCATCTATTTTTGAACTAAGTACATTATGTGAGATCAATTGGCAGAGAGCCAAAGATAAATAAACACATATCTGATTAATTACCTAAGTTTTTTTCATATGATTCATATCATATCATCGAAGAACAAGGATTCGGTCCTCGGTGTATTGCAGAGCTACAAACTTGAGGTTTAATGATAAGAAATATTGATTTTTGTTATTCATGTCAATGATGAAGAATATATATTTGAGGAAAGTCGCCTACTCTTGAATATCTATAATTAACCATATTGATTCCCTCTTAAAACAACCTCCTTCATAAATCGTAAATACAATAATCTCTTTGTTGGAGTGAAGTATCCATCTCCTTCAAATACTTCTTCCACATCATTACTTTTATGGTATCACGCAGCCTTTCCTCCTTAGAGAAACATAAAAAGACCCGAAATTATTAATCATAGTAACTACTATAATTCTCTTATATACGCCCAGACTATCACTGTTATTTCTTGAGCATTTTAAGGCCGATTACCACATCTATCGATATTTTGTTAATATACGTGTATAAGTTTGGAACGGACCTGTAGACTAATGATTTTTAAGAACTTTCCATACTATAATCTTCAAACCTCAACAATTCTTATTTTCAAAAGTAAGAGGTTCTGTGATTTAAAAAGAACCATGTTTGGAGGAGAGAAAATACCGTAAAAAATAAATTTTAAAATGTGGTAACCCGCCTTCAAAATGAATTAAGGCGGGTTACCACATTTATCGAGATTTTGTTAGCGAGGTAACGCCGTGCACCAGGCGAATGTTACAAAGAACAAGGTTAGGCAACAAGAAAATGGCTGGGCAAGCACAGCACGTCCTTATCGTCGATACTGTATTATTTATAATATTAAAAAAGGGTATTTTTGGGTTAGCGAGATAACGCCGTGATAACAGATTTATTAAATAAATCTTTTTCTATTTCTGGTGACGTCATTGGGACGAGCCTTGATAATTGATACTTACTACATAAATTTAAAAAGTAAAAATTTAAATAAATTATATCATTATCATAGAAATACTCCATATTTCTTAAGGGATAATTACTAAATATAATGGCAATAGTAAGTTTTTAAATTTAATAAATTATCAAAATTATGAGCAAAAATTCTGGCTTCATCAGTATTACATTCGTTTTTTCTTCGACCAGCCAAAATCCAAGCCTTCTCTCTTGCAAGGTCTTTCGGGAATCGTTGGTTAATAACCAGGACTTGTCCAAATAACATCACCAGAAATAGAACGTTAGATCTTAATTTAATAGATTTGCTGTGCTTGTCTAGCCATTTTCTTATTACCTAACCTTGTTCTAGAAGCATTGCTCCAGTGTTTGTCTTTCAAAAAAATCCAAAAATTATATATGTACTCAAAAATTATTTATAATAATGTCATTACCTTTATTATATTACGCAACCTTTCCTCCAAAACGAAACAGAAAAAACCCTCAAAATAATCTGTTAGTTAGCCAAATAAGTCAATCATACCAACTGCCATTTATCTCTTATATACTCACAAAATATTAAATAATAAAATGGTTAATATATATATTATATAAACAACGAGGGATCAACAAGAAATTATATTCTTTTGGAAACGTAGGATAAGTTATAAGTAAAGATGGGCTGTTTGGTCAAATAAATTATTGTTTTGAGATTAGAAAAGGAAAACAGTTGGTAGATTTTCCTTTTTTTTCTTTCTTCTTTTTTCCTTCATTATTTATTTATATTTCTTGTACAACATCTCCCTCTACTGAAGACTATAGTTTGTTGCTTACATTAGTAATATTGAATTTAATTAATTTTATTAGTCAAATGCCTTAAAAAATCCCCCCTCCGACTGGATTGCATTTAATTGAATCTCCATCTTTCCATTTTCCCTCGCAGTTCATATTTTTTTATATGGATATCCTAGTAACACGCCTTCTGATCCTCTCTTCATGTTGTGTACAAGGGATCTCGTCTCTGTCTGCCTCACTCGATGGATCTCACCTTCTTTAATGGAAGGATCGTTCATTGTGCTGATGCCTCTTTCCTTTTAAGGTCTGTGATAGTGACTTTTGACCTCGTGAATCATTGCTCTATGTTCAAAAATACATAAATTACTCCTAATCTCATTCGGAATAATCGTATACTACTATGAGTTCCATAAAAAGAATGAATAATCCACATAAAGACCAAGTGAGGAACAGAAAGAGTTCTCATCTTCCATCCACTGCTCCTTCATTGAAATTCTGAAGTTCTTTTGTTCTTAAGTCCGCGCTGCTTCGTCTCTGAAGGCGAGTTACCCCATCTATCGAGATTTTGTAAATATACGTGTATAAGTTTGGAACGGAGCAATAGGGAAAATGCAACAAAAAATAAATTTTGGAAGCACTTTAGTTACTCATATGCTTCCAAAATTTATTTTTGTGGCAATTCCTCTCCTCCAAACAAGGTTCATTTCAAATCACAGAACCTCTTAATTTTGAAAATAAGAATTGGTGAGGTTTGAAGATTATAATATGAAAGACATTAAAAAAAAAATAGTCTTAACTAGATGTGGATATATTATATAGAATATTTTCACTAATTATAATATTTTAAAATTAATAGCGGAAGAGCTATATTTGCTAGAAATTCTTGACGTTGAATGTGATTAAGAGCATCATTTTGATCGTTTTATATTTCCGCCAAATTTTCAAGTGCATGGTAAAACAACTACTAGTTTCTGAAGTAAATGATAATGATGACTTATTCTATTAGGAATATTGATAATGTTCTTCAACTTTAAAAAAAAATTTGTTTGTCTGATTGTATTGTCAATTGAATATTCAGTTCACATCAATCAGCATAAATTGCTATTTTTCACCACTAGGGTGATAAACAAACGCACATTGAGAGTTCTAACATTGTTTATGTATGTCTAAAAATGTCACTAATAATTTGTTGAATCTATTTGTTTTATTCTATATAACTTCTATATCGGATCATTTGTCTTTTTGAATTTGTCTGATTCTCTGCTTATGACTTCAATTTATAAATAATATAATTGTTTTTTTACTTGTATTTTTTTTAAAACTTACCCATACTTATTTAACTTATTATTATAAGCATATATTAAAATACTTTAATAAATTAATTTAATAATGTTCACTATTTCAATGTAATGATAAAGACGTCATACTTAGTAACAATTAATATTTCTATAAAATACTTTGCTTCGTACAAATTCAAATAAAGTAAATAATTATTATATTTGAAATATTGAAATTCCCTACTCATTCTGAATGGATCTGTTCAATGTTGCAATCTTTTAATCTCCTTTGCAAGGAAGGTGTCAATCTTCTCTCTTGAGATGGATGATCAATTTAGAAGGATCTTTCTTCGATTTCCTGGATTTGGCCCTATCTATTGGTGAACATATCTGAAGAGTTTTCGTATTTTCGTCTAATCAAAAATACAAGCCCTGATTTTCGCAGTTGTAAGTTAAGTTGTATCTGGATTTACAAACAATGAAGAACACCTGCCTGAATGGTCTCAAATTTCGACTACTTTGTATATTAACTGTTCTAGCGTTATTTGAAATATAGAAGATTCTCATTTCTATAGTAGAATCACGTAATATTCTATGCTCCAAAATCGTAACCTTAATTAACAGTACTATATGTCTCGCTCCCGCTCTTTACACGCCCTCGCTCGATGCCCATCCCTAGTTATAAGTATAGAATAATTTAGCTTAGCTGTCATTACGTTTCGTTAGATCAGCTACAATCGGCTGTGAGAAGGGAAGAGAAGAAAATAAACAAGGACATTGGCAAGAATCCGATATCTATCATCAATTCTAACAAGGACTTACAATTATAACTCCGGAACAAATCCTCAAGGGTTCCACTTTGTTTTTTATGAGTATACACAAATATTAAATTAGGTTCCGAATATAATTGAATGTAGTAGAAAAGGACGTTGACTACTCAGGAGTTAAATAATAATGACAACAGCTGGAGAAAAGAAAATTAATTTTCAGAATACCGATTCCAAAAAAGTGGGCCAGCTAAAAAATGCACATAATTTACAGCACTAGCTATTAATCAGTTGGTAGTTACGAGCTAGTCCATTCTTCCAAATTATGTCATTATAATTCAACAAATTTTTGGGAGTTGTTCACAGCTAAACATGAGATCATTCAAATTCAACCAATCAATGTTTAGAACATTGATGAAGGGAAACTAAGCTGAAAAATCGACAGCTCACAACTAAGAACAATACGGTAAAATTTAATATAAATGAGGGAATGGTTTTACGGCGGCATTGATGTTATTTTGGCCGGCTTCTTGTTTTTCCTCACAAAATTGAGGCTGTTCCCTAAAAAAGGGATCAATACGAGAAAATATGAAATTCTGGTAAAACCAAATCAAACAAACAAACATCAATGTGCCCCCGACAATAATAAAAAGGCCTCCATATTTATCTATGCCTTAGGCCACACGATAGTAAAAACGGGTCTTGTGGAATCGACATAGCTCATGAATAACGCGCTCGTGAGAAGTTATTCTCATGAGTTCAATGTGTGTACGTTCGCGCCCTGGTGATTCCTAGATAAATAAGTATATTTTATTTATATGGATTTCACCAAAAGAATCCTAATTTAGATGGAGTAATTGCAATACTGTAATGTTTACTTATACTTAATCAGTGCAACTTCATCTAACAAATTATAGGAACATTAAAATTTTTTTTAAGAATTAACAAAACGAGACCTATATCCATTGTTAGCCTTGACTATCTAGTCAGACTTGAGTTCGGTTCACTCCTTAAGGGAAGCCTGGACACTCCTATGATGAGTACTGCACACCCTCTCCTCCAGATGCACCTAGATAGAGTAGTCCAAGGTGTTGGGAGAGGAGAACAGCCACATGTTGAGATCCCAAAAGTACGGAAAGTTGTTTCTCAGGAAACCCTGAGTCTTAGCAGCGTGATGATACGAAGCTCCGTTTTGAGTGAAAACAAGGTTGTCCACGAACATTTCTCTGGCCCAATGTAGCACTTTCTCATCCAGAAGTTTGATGTAATCATCTGCATTCCGCCGGTTCTACCTCGCCGCAAAAATGGAATTGCAGACTTCCCCTGTGCTTGTCAAAACGCCCAAGAATATGGTGGCGGTGAATAAGTCTCTGGTGCGATAAACAGTGGTACGGACGAACACGAGCTCCTTGGATATGGTCATTGGGGACATGCAGCGTGAGAGAAGCTTCAAAAAATCATTCTCTTAATGCTCCATTTTGTATTGTCTTTAATTGAGTCGAATCTTTACATAATGAATCTTGAGTCACCAAACCTATCTATCACCGAGTTCGAAGACACATAAATTTCCAATTATTTAAAACATAAATTTAGTGTACTACTAAATAAGATTAACCCTGTAGTTACATTAATTACAAAATTCAACAGTATTTTTGCCTGCAGGCTGAAATCCACATTTATTATTGTTATTTAAGCCGTAGAACACGAATATGACCATTAACAGTTTCAATTCATGAAGGTTTGGCCTTTTTTTAATCAAGTTTTTAGGGTATAACTACATAAATACATTCACGCAACCTAACCAGCTTATCATATTTAAATTTTTTAATAAATATTATAAACTTAATTGACCCTAAATCTATCGAAATCAACCTTGTTTAAATGCAATTTTTTTAAATTGAAATATAAGGTCTATTCTATAAGTTCAGCTATGATATAAAGCATTTAAAGAAAAAATAAAAAAGATATTAGCGTCTAAGTAAGGATCTTCATTTTACTCGATTTTTTGGTGGTTATATACATTTTTTATTAAATGTAATCAAGATAACGTAATAATTAATTCATTTTTTAAATGCTGAAATGTTTTTATCATTTTATTATTTACTTTGATTTGTTTTTTCATGTCGAAATATTGCACTGAATCTTAGTTATACCCTAAAAACTTGATCTAAAAAAAGGCTTTAAAGGCCAAACCTTAATGGATTGAAAGTTTTAATAGTACTACTCGTCCTCTACAGCTTAAATAGCATAAATGTGGATTTCAATCTACGGGAGTTCCAAAACCTTTAATTTGTTGCATAGTGATTGTTACTTTGTACGCATATATTTTTATTGTGAGTTATATTCATTGATGATCATTATACAAACATAACAAACTAGGATATTGTTCGAATGTATCTTGAATCTTTAACATTCTAGTATTTTAAGTAGCAAAGACTTGAAACTATACTCGGACTTGCAGTATAAGGGCTTTTCCTGACCATTGCATCAAACAGATCTATGATTAATTTTCTATCAACTCTTTCATTTTGTGAATCAAACAAATCATAGAGCAGAGTAAACATTAGCCAATGAGGTGATTGCCCAAATAAACCCTCCGTTCCTATTGCATCTTAGCCCTTTTGCCTTCAAAAACTCGACTTCTTCCTTATAGACTCCACTAAACACGATAGGGGCTATAGGGAAGAGTCGATTTGGCAATAAGGCGTAGTTCTACTTAGCCCGTTACTTCAACAAAAATCAACTTTCTTTCTTTCACGCACAAAGCACTAGTTGGCAGCTTTGGGGAAATAAAAACAATTATTCAAATATCAACTACCAAAAGCTCCCCCCTCTTCCATTATCATATTATTTTCATCTATACTTATTCTCTACTCTGTAGGTATGTGCTTATTTTATGTCATAAATGAAAGTTGGATCACTACTAAGAATATCTTGGAAGTAGCAAACATATTTATTTATATGTTTGTATTTTACTTGAAGGAATTACCTATTTAATGAGACCATTCATTACTCATAGAAATATACACTACAGGGGGTTGAGAGAGGGGAAGGGGGCGGGGGTGAGTTGAAAGAATATCCTCCACAAGTTTTGAATGGATCGCATGTCAAAAGTTTATGCACGTCATGCTTTACGTATTGATCAAATATTTAATAAACTTCAGATTCCAAACTTAGAACTAAAAAAAAAGTTCATACAGATGGGAAATATACAGGGTGGGTAATGAGTATTTTAAATCCGTAAAAATTTATGATAACCTATATTACAGATATTTTCCCAAAAATAGTTTAGGAATTTAATAATCTGTTGCTCATGTAGACGGGGTCCACAGTGAAGTCAATCACTCAAACCAATAACTTTCAGCTTCAAAAACAGCTTCCAACCTGGCTCTGAATCTGGCACAGTCCTTAATGAGGAACCCTTTCCATCCTTGTTGGCCACTGCCTTCAGAATGGAAGCCTGCAAGGAGTCAACAGTGTTAATGCTAGGTAATTTTGCCTCAGGAGATTTTGCCTTAAAGCCATTTGCCTGAAGGATATTTCCCCTTAACATATAAATAAATCAAGTTTATACGTTATTTTTGGTTAAAATTGATATTCCTTTGAAATTTTTTAATCAAAATTAATAATGTTTATTACTATAAAATGCATTAAATATCTGTTTTCTGTCGGAAAAATGATGGAATCATGCCTCAAATTTATATTTTTTATTAAGGCGCAATATCCTTCAAGTAAAATAGTTTAAGCAAAATTACCGGAGACCAATAGTGTTATGTGCACGTTTATTGGACTTTCTCTCTAAGACGCCCTACCCACAGTAGTACAAAGGGTCCAGATCCAGCAAGTTGGGAGGCCATATTCTCATTTGTCAAAATGTAAAGGTCTTAATTTGGTTTCCCCCTGAATAAACCCGATTCCAATTACCCGTTTTGGACAGCCCGTACTAACTTAAAATTCTTGCATGTCATTGGATCTGTCTATATCGATTTAAGCTCTCTAGCATCACTCTTTATCGAGTTATTTCCGGGGGTATACAATAATGGCCTCACACGTTCATATTCAGGGAACATCTAAGAGATTTTGTATTTTTACTGAAACAGCTTTGTCAATTAAATCTTCTCAGCAAACCTTCATAAAAATAAATTTCAGGGTTGCCAAGATATTGAAGTCTAAACATGTTCCGGATTTAAAATCCCCACCTTGTATATTACACTAATTGTAACTAGTAACCACTTAATTGAGAGTATCCCCTCTTAAGGATTCATGACAACAACTTGGGACAAGCCAATAAATTCTCCTTTATTATATATTAATACAAAGTTCTGACAAATATTCTGTAAATAATTATGTCAAGAGGCGTACAAACAAAACAATTATTTTGCAAAATCAACGTTGCGTTCACAAATCTGCTAATTTTCTTTAATTTCTGGATCTACAATTAAGATCATCATTGGTAAAGTTGTAATCGTAAGCATTTACGGTATGTAAAAAAACAACAACCGATCATTACCTGAAGCGTACGAAAGGGGTAAGCTGAACCCCACCCCCCCTAAAAAAATCAAGGAATTTTGCTTCTTACTAGAAAATTTAATATATTATATTTTTTTTGATAAATTTAATATTTGATATTTAATTTAATTTTTGAAGTTTTTGTTAACATATTTTTAATACATTTTAGGGTCAGATATTTAATAAAACTAGGTATTATTGATATATATTTTGATTGACAGTAAAGTATAAGTCCTTTTATTTATTGGTCCCATTTTGACATCCAAAAGTTTACCACTTTCCTGAATATTAATGAAAAAAAAGTGTTCTTATTGTTATAAAACTTGGTTGTTAACGTCCTCAAAATGCCCGACATCTCCCATGCTAACGTCACATGAAACCTAATTTATAATTATGAAATAAAACATTCAATAATTAGAAATGAATCCTCATTTTCTTGATGTTTGTTCAAGGCTGTTTTTCTGATGATAAATCCATATATTAATATATATTTCGTGTCTACATCTCCTCCATTGCA
Organism: Lepeophtheirus salmonis; assembly: GCF_016086655.4. Classification (NCBI taxonomy): domain Eukaryota; kingdom Metazoa; phylum Arthropoda; class Copepoda; order Siphonostomatoida; family Caligidae; genus Lepeophtheirus; species Lepeophtheirus salmonis. The sequence goes on along the minus strand of NC_052131.2, from coordinate 51,155,685 downwards.
AATCATTATCAGAAAAGTATAAATCCATATATTAATATAATTATTTGCATATGTTTAATGATATGCAAAGAAGGCTTCATTTATTGAAATTCAAATTTTGTTTGTCCCATTTTGACATCCAATAGTTCACTATTTTACTTACTGGTCTAGAAAAAAGGGGCTTCATTTATATAAAACTTGGTTGTTCAGGCCCCCAAAGTGGCCGACATCAACAATGCTGACGTCTGGGTAAAATGTTCTTTGACACGGTGTTACCTCTCTATCACAAAAATACCGAATACCCACATTGCTATTGAATAATTTATTCTTTGTAATAAATAAACGAAATAATAAGTGATACTATTCTGCTCAGAGGAGTTCCCAGGATTCGATTTGGGGGAGGGCTTGTTTTTTGGAAAATATCTGAAAAAAATCAAAAAAAAATTATTATTTTTTTCTTTCTTTTTATGATTATAAAGTATTTTATTGAGGAAAATAGTTAAAACTGTAACTGATTACGTAAAACGTCATATGGTTGACACTCTCCTCCGCGTCGGTAGGTCTGTCAAGGAGATAATCAAGGACACTGGACTATCAAGGACATTGAACTGTGTTCAAGGTCCAGAAGCTTGTCAAGGAGGGAAAAGATCTGAAAGACCTGCCCATACCTCTGGAATGACTCAGGATTGGCTCGCTGCCAACATGCCATTTTGGATCAAAAACATTTGGCCACCTCAATCACCTGATTTGAATCCCTTGACTACAGTATGTGGTGGCAAATTGAGAAAAGGCCTGTGCTTGCCACCCGAATTTGGACTCATTGAAGGCCAGTGTCAATGAGCAATGGGCAGCCATGGAAGACCATTACATCATCAATGTGTGCAAGGCCTTCCGCGGGCATTTGGAGGGTTTCATAGCAGCTGATGGCGGTTATATTTGTAATTATATTAAATTTTATACCAGAATAAATTCTCTATTATATAATTCTCAAAAAAAATACGTCATACGAATTTTATTACACATTCAATTATTTGCCACAAATAGTCCGCGTATTTATGCAACTACCGGTATATCTTAGAAAATTGAATATTTTTTATATGAATTGACATAAATCATATTAAAAATGTGCGGGTCTGGATTTTTTACAAATAAAATTACGGCTGCCATTGACTTGATCTTTACTAAATTTTTCAACAAAATTTTCCCTGCAACATATACAATCTGGTGAATAAACAAGTTATAAATTTTACAACATCCTAACTTGTTTATAATTATATAAAAATGAAAGCAATGAAGATAAGTGGAAATTTATAGAGCTGTATAAAATATGACCTATCGGAATGCTTAAAAAATATACCAAAAAATGATATGGTAACCCTGACAATTTGGAAAATGTTTTGAATAAGAGCAGTTTAGCAGCAATGACGTTTTATTTGATGTATTGCAAGCAACTGTGATAGGTAGTAAGTCAGGGGAATATTTTGCTTTTTTTTTAGAAAAGGAATCCTTAAAAAAAATGTTTTCTCATTAAATTTTTCATTGTAGAGGGATAATTTTTCCTACTCAAAGAAAAATGTTCATTCCCCCCCAATTAAACCCTGTTTTATCTAATCGATAATGTGAAATAAACATTTTGAAACCAAGATCATGTTTCTAACTTCAATATTAAGGATGTTATGACCAATAATTTATCTTCAGAATTTCATGGTATTTCCTATTGTTACTTAATAGCCTACAGCAAAATATGTTATCTAATATTATGATATTTCAATAAAAAAACACAATTTCCTTAAACATCAAGAGAATTGAAGGAATTTTTCAGGAATTACAGAGTATTGTGCAAAAGATGCATTTGAAAAAAAGAAAAAGAATTAGGACAAAGTATTTTCATATTGGGTGTAATAAAGACTAAAGGGGCCAAATTGGGTTAAAATTTATGTACATTCTGTCAAAAAAGTATCGGGAATTGTTAAATAAAACCCAAATTTTACATTTAGTCCTTGATTTTGTAAAAATCGTGGAGCACTAGTGAGGTAAAATGACTTATATAGCTGTTGCGAGCAAACTGGTCTACAGATCACGCTCAAACTTGGCATCGTATTGAAAGACAGCACTGCCGACCTAGAAAAAAAAAAAATGTTTTTAAATCCCTTCAGCAAGGGTAATTTAAATTAACAATTCCTGGTAGTTTTTTGATAGAACGGCCGTACTTCGCATTATATTGAAATTTATCTTAGGTCGGGTGAAAGATTAAGAATATATCTATGCCATCATTTCGGACGTCAAATTGATGCCCCGATTTAACTAATGAAATTTTTAGGGGATTCCGGATGTTGCAAGTTTGTTCCCATTTTTTAACATTCATATTATAAGGCCTTACACTATATCAAACATGACACGGGTGATAAAGTGTTGTAATCACCGGGTCCAAGCTTCTTCTCGTATCAAAATTATTTACAAAAATTTTTGCAAGGGGATATGTAAGGTTATAAATCGTATCCCTTTTTAGTATGTAAAAAAATTAACCGAAAATTAAAATAGTAACCCTTACAATTCAAAGAGAAGAGCAGCTTAGCTGTCGTGACGTTTTAATAGATCAGCTGCAAGAAAAAAAATCCACACCTATTTATAAAAAATTAATATATTTTTGGAAATTTTTTCGAAAATTCAAAGCTATTCACAAATAAATGATTTGTTCCGAAAAAATTAAATTTCAAATTTTACATTTTCTTATAAAAGCAAAAAATCCTTTATTCAAATCCCCTTCAGACACCCTTGACTGTTGTTGCTTCAAAAGTTCCTACTTTAAATTTAAGTTGACTTGGTACAACCGGACCTAAGTTTTTCATGAGTACACGCCCTCATAATTACTTATACTTTGATGTTCTCTCTTCAAAAATTAAAGAATGATGATTACAGCTTTTGAAAATCAAAAGTATACAAAAAACCCTGTTCAGATTGCCAACTAAAAAGATATATAGCACGCCTCCTAGGTCATATTTTATTCAACTATATATATGATACACATTTAATCTGGCAAGTCATTCAATAGCCTTGCACAATACAAGTCATTACAATGACATTTACTATACATATAGATTTAAATTTCTATATGTTTTTTTCCTTGTTAGTTTAGAGATGCGAATATTAATATTTTGTCTAATTTTATTTAGTAACTTGGCTGTGTCAACTCAAAAACTAAAATAAAAACATCCAAATTTGAGTTTTATACAATAATTATAATTGTATTTTATGTATTTTAATGTGTATAAGAATTAATATTTGATGCAGATTGCATTTTTCTTTTTACGAATTATCATATTTCCAACGAGTCATAATCGAGAAAAAAAATCATTTGGAAATAAAAGTTGTTTCACCAATTGTTTCACAAACAATGTCAGTGGCGTCGTAGGATTATATATATTTTTTTGTGGGATGAGGAGGCCTAAGTGCACAAAATGCACAAAAATTTCCAGAACTAAATTTTTTAGAAAAAAAAATCAAAAATTAATTTTTTCGGAATTTTTTTTCAAATATTCAATTTTTCTCAAATACTATATTTTTGAGAATTTTTTTTCTAAGACCTACAGTTATTCATAAAAATTTCAAAAAATCCACAGCCGTTCACTGAAAATTTAAACTTATATTTTTTGGGAAAAAAAATCAAAAATTCATAGCTATTCAGATAAAATTAAATTTTGGGACTTTTTTCATAACATTAACAGCCACTAGATGGCGCAGAAGACTTGAGTCCAGTAAACAAATAAATAATGCTCCTTCCACCTTTATTGTATCACACAACCTTTCCTCTGAAAAGAAACGGGGAAAAAGGACTAAAATCTACTTGGAGCTTGCCAAAAATGTCATTCATACCAACTGCTAATAATCTCTTGAGTACTCTGAGACTATCAATTTCATATTATTTTTCAACAATTTAGCAAAATGAATTGCACATATATATTTAGTAATATTAAAATCCTAGAAAGTATTTCATTCGATATCATATTTTAATATTACTTTGTAACATTTTATAAAAGGCAATAATAGCTATACATTTTTATATGATAGCTAAAGTGTCTTTAACGAAATAATAAAATTGGACTTTTAAGACACGACATATTTGAGATCCCTTTCATATGTTATATGAGAACTTTGTTGAAATACATTCAGTTTAAGTAAGTAATTCCACGTGGTGTGTTCCTTCATATTTATACGATGAGGGATCAAAATAGATTATATTCCTGTCCTTTTGGAAAGGTGTGGGCTGAGGGGCTGTAGCTTCCCCCAAAATAAAGGGTTTTATTTTTCCCTAGAAAATTTAAGATTTAAAATTTAATTTAATTTTTCAAATTTTTTTGATAAAAATGTAATTTTCTGTAAATAGCCATAAATTTGCAGTATTATAATTTTTTGGGAAAAATTATATGAATATATATGAATTGGTGAAATTTTTCTACAAAAATTATAATACTTTTTTTTCCTAACAAATTAATTTTTCGTGAACAACAGTGAATTTCTTTTTTTTTGAGAATAAAATTGGATTTTTGAAATTTTTTCAACAAAACATAGTATTTGAAATTTATTTTCAATTTTCAAATTTTTTAATCAAAAATTTAATTTTCTGTGAATAGCTTTTAATATGGGAAATTTTATTCCAAAAAATTTAATTTTTCAAATTTTTTAATCAAAAATTTAATTTTTTTCTGACCAAATTAATTTTTTTTGATCAACATTGAATTTTTATTTCTTTCGAGAATAGTATTGGATTTTTGAAATTTTTTTGACAAAATTTACTATTTGAAATTTAATTTAATGTTTCAATTTTTTTATCAAAAATTTAATTTTTCAATTTTTTTCTAAACAAATTAATTTTTTGTGATGAGCATTGAATTTTTATTTATTTCGAGAATAGCATTGGGTCTTTTAAATTTTTTTCGACAAAATTTAGTATTTGAAATTTAATTTTTAAAATTTTTTTCAAAAAACATAATTATTGGAATTTTTTTTTAAAGTCAAAATAAATATATGTTTATATTATTACTTTTTGTTATGGATTCCTATTAGGAAGGACATGTTCAATGATTATAAATAATTAATGTGTGCTGTTTTTAGTTAAAAAAGAACCTACCGGGGGGAATATTTTATAAAATTTGTCAAATCAGTCATCGTAAACGACTTTGTTTGATGCGAGTAAGAAAAACAAAAACAAAGCCAAAAGATTTACCGAGTTACTTGTGCTGGAATTTTTTATTTCCGGTCACAGAATCTCGAGATATAAGCGTTTAAAAATTAGTCCGCATATTTATGCAACTACCGGTAGATCAGTTGAAAAGAAAAAAAAATACAAAACTTTTTTCTAAAGATACAAAATTGACAATTCTTTTCTAAAAACCAAATATAATTCCATGTGAACTAAAAACATTATAAGCAATAATGATTGTGACTTTAGACAAGGATTTAGCAACGAACAAGTGTTGGCTCATCGCCTCATATTAAAAAGGATAAGGGGAGAACATGTTGTATTGGGGTGTAAATCCTTAGCATTTTATAGCCTGCAATTTTGGCTATTGTTGTTGTTGACACAGAAATGATATTTCAAAGAGCCCCCTTTATTAATTACCTCAAGTATCTTAACTATTGGCAAACACATCCCTATGTTAGATTCCTCAAATTCCCTGTATGTCTTCATTTCTTAGAACTACTCCAGCATGAGTCCTTTCGGAAAGAGATTGTCAATGCTCAGGTAATTATTCATGCATTCATCATTGGGGTACAATACAAATTATTCCATCAGAGTTGATTTATACGAATCTTAATACTATTTGGCCTACCAACAACACAAAAGCAAAGAAGGTTCATTTATATGATAATCAAAAATGAGTCTAGATGAAGGTAACCAAACGTCTCTGATTTAGAAGGATACTGTTCCTTTGGGTGTCAAGATAGTCAAGGATATGTTCCCCATTTTGAAACACAATGGGGGAGGACATACGTGCAGACTCAGACACAACAGTTATTACCAAAGGTGTATAAAATATGTTTTAGAAAGTGGGAATAGTTTTTCTAGTTGGCAATCTGAACAGGTTTTTATTTTATTTTTTAAATCTGTTATCATTATTTTTTCATTCTTGAGGAGAGAACATCTCAGTATAAATTAATAACTAGTGAGTGTGCCCATGAAAGATAGAAAGTAACAATGAGGGGTTCCTCCTCGGGAGCTGTAAGCGTAAGTCCTAGTTACATTCAGAGTAGAATTGAGGATCCACATCGGAGTAATTCCAGTCTACCTTATATATACCTTGCTATATAAAGTGTGGGATCTGTGTTAATTTCCTTCCTGTTACAGCTGCTTGCAGCTGTTCTAATACGACGTCATAACAGCTAAGCTGCTCTCCTCCCAAACATTCTTCAAATTGTCAGGATTACCAACGTAAATTTTCAATATCTTCTTTATTAATAAAGCAAATCCATATTATTAAAGCAAAGTTTATCTAATACCTTTGGGCAATACCTGGCACTACCGTTACTAATTACATATTACATAATGAGACTCAGGGGAGGTGCTAGGATTTTTCTTTGGGCTTTTGGGCTGGGGGGAGGAGGGAGGTTCAAATTTTACCATGGATATCCCATTTTTTATGACTCTAAGATACAAATTTTCCTTTCCTTGAAAGAAATAAAATGTCTTTTATAATAAAATTTGGGTAATATTTATCCAATGACCTTTTTCTTTAGAAAAAAATACTATGTTACTTTTGAATTACCTTTATTTTTTAAAAAAGGTCAAGGCTATTTTGGCCTTTTTAATAAATTGTATCAATATCTATATATTAAATGTCTTTGTGGAGGTGGGTGTCCGAGAATCAAGGCCAAACCAATTAATGGATTTTACTGAAATTTTTAAAGTAGTTCTTAAGGCTCAAAAAATGGTTCTCGTAATAATTTTTTTGCCTTCAAGGCCATGGTGGCCTCATAATAGCATTTTTCTAAAAAAAATAATTTTTTGACTAACAAACGACTACTTCATATAAAACAAAAAAATAAAGACGGTAAAATTCTAAAAATTCTTAGCTGATATGTATCTTGCACTCTTTTTAAAGGAGATTATAAGGTTTAGAAAAAAAAAGAGTGAGAGAATAAGACATAGGATTTTTGACAATAATATGACAGATGATAGAATAACAGTTCTACTTGAATATTTTTTCTCCTCTATACCTTAGAGACTTCTTTTAGAAAAAGTGTGCAAAGATAAATATGCAATTATAATAATTCTTAAATTTTACGCTCTTTATTTTTAATTTATCTGACGCAGAAGAGTTCAGAATTAATTTTAATTTCTTAATGTTCCGAGCAACACCGGGCAAGCCTACTCTAGTCTCATTAATGAATGCTAGAATTTTCTATTTGATGTATCACACCGACTGATGCGCAAGACAGACATATTTACACAAAACACAGAACCAATCATACTCTATGACGGCACTCTTAAAAAGTTTGGTGGAAGACAAACATCCGTTGTAGACACGTTATGAATAACCTTGTAATTCTATTAACCTTGATAGAAGTCAATGATTGAGCAAAGACATTTTACCTCACATTTGTTTATTTTTCAAACTATTTTTTGAACTGTCAATCGAAACCCTTTTTGGTTAATATATTTTTCCTACTCTAATAATCTGCGGGGTTGTTAGGCCCCCCCTGCCTGTGGTACTAGCCTCATGACTGCATAAATTGCAACTTCTATATCACATATATAACATCCTAATTAAAGGAGACACCATCTTGTGGCCTCAAAGTTTATATTTTTACTACATAAAATAACCAATAAAACCTGATAAATAGCTTTACGAATTAAAAAAGACTTAACATTTAGATTGAATACTACTTTATGTGTAAGATAAACATTGGTTTTTGAATAAAGTCAAGTAATATGTACTGAAAAGCCTAAAAATGGCTAAATTTGTACAATAAAGTTTATTTTTTAAATCAATTAGGGACGTGAAAAGTAGGATAATTATCTCATTTTTCCATTGTAATAGTTAATTTTTATCTAAACTATGGAAATAAGATTGTATTACGATGTAATAAGGTATTTTAATACATTTTAGAGTAACATACAAGGTTGTACCCGGTTCAGGTTCAGTGGTTATAACGGTCCTGGTATCAGTTCTTTCATTTCATTGTTTTCGGTATCAGTTCAGCTTTATTGGTCTAGGTTCTTTTTTATACAGGCTCCATTTGGTAACAGGCACTTAAAACAAGGGGTGTCGCAAGAAAATTCGGGACAAGAAATGTTATTCGATACAAACAGGGTCGCAGCTACCTTATACACAGAGTGCGTAGTCCTCCAAGTACCATCAGGGGCCCCGAAAACTGAGGATGCTTAAGACAATGGTGTTCAACGTTGGGACCGTGAGGAGAGGCTAGAGGGAGTGGCACAGGAAGATGTACATAGTACAGATGTTTCGTATAAAGGGACCCTCAGCTCAAAATCTATTAGAGTAGGGGCCTTAGCACACTAAGGTTTGGGAAACCCTGGCTTAAGAAGTATTATAGGTATAATATTATAGGGCTCTGACAAGCTTTTGTAGCGGGCATGGATACATAATCTACATAATGTGGAACTAAGAAAATAACTGTATCACTCTGGTGGCATAAAAAATCAATGGAAAACACGGCAATTGGACAAAAAACTTGGAAAATTGACTTATTGATTAAAGCCAATTTATTTTGTACGATATATATTGTATTTTCTCTATATATTCTATATAGGAACAAATGCAGAAAAACCGAGACGATAAGCAATATATTGCAGTCTTGGTTCTACTTTGTCGGTACTGGTTTTAGCGGTTCAAGAACCAGAACCGCTAGACTCATTAGGGCACAACCTTGGTAAATAATATAATAAAATAAGACAATTTAGGGATACAAATCTTATCAACAGTAACACTGAAGTCATTCTATTTGTTGGCCCCATTTTGGCATCCAATAGTCTACTATTTTCTTTAACATTAAGAGTTTTATTTGTTATAAAACTTGGTTGTTTAAGATCCCAAAATGGACGACATCGAAATGATAACGTCATGTGAAAACGCTCTATTAATATTATACACGTATATTTATTCATGATAATGTAATTATGAGTTACGTTATTGATCAATTATGGTTCTATTATTAAGTTTCTCATTATGAGCTATCATAATTACTATGAATCCATTGGACTTTCGACACATTATGAGAAAAATAACACAAGTTTCAAGCATTACTGGATAAAAAATAGACGGTTATATGAAGCTCATTAAATATTTATGAGAATAATCGGTCATTATCATTAGATTCCGGATATTATTATTGATGAAGAGTCTCTTACAACATTGTTTGTATAATTAAAACACATAGAGAGAGTATTATAAAGGAAGGAGAGCGTAACAACACGTAATAATTGGACTAATGAAATCGATTGCAATCGAGAGTGTAGAGTATGAAAATACCGGCCTCAAACCATGAAAATAATATTTTCCCCTACCTCTTCTGTTCCACTCTCGTCCCCCCCTCCCACCTTTCTAGCTGCATACACCTTAGTCCTTAATACTCTTTGTAACAATACTGTAATAACAATAATTATTCTATCATTGGAAGAGAAGCATGTCACGAAGTTAAATTAAGAAAAGTGTTTTCTTTCCTCCAACATGAGGACGGGGACTACACCATGAGCCAAACTCAAGCACTCATTCTTATCATCATCCTTTCTCTCCAGATTAGAATGAGTACTCTCTCCGCAGAGTTCGCCTCACAACTTCGTATCGTCTCTCCATTATCTTCCAAACCCCTGGATCTCATTGACGGCCAAGAAATCGTTTATTCACGACGTCGAACATTTCATCTATTAGCTTCAAGCCCCACCTCCGACTGGTCCGTTTGCTATTTCTCTCTACCAAATGGAAGTGTTTGTCGACTCCTTCATTTTGATTATGACATACCGGGTTGTTCGGAGGTGAGTCGAGATGAGGGTGGGAGTCCTACTTGTCGATATGAAGTCAATCGGCCCACTGATGGAAATTGGACTAACTCACTTTTTGTATTTAATGAAACATCCGGGGACTTTGATGTTAAATCTGTGAGCTTGAGGGCCTTAGTCAAAAGGTAAATATGTATTTGAAGTTTATGAGATGTTCTTGCTAATTGTGTGTTTGAGATTATTTATTATTGGTAGGCACTAGCTTGTAATATTACATAACTAACTATGTAGGCATGTTTTAATTTCCACTCCTCAAAACTGAGTGTCCTTTACAGAGATCCTTATTCTGCATTAATTCTCTTACATCAAAAATGAGTTCCCAACATATCCGTACTATTTAAATAATGACATTACATTTTTATAAGATATCTTTTTTGACTTCTCTATTCTATGCTCAGATAATTAATTAGGGTTTTTAGTTAGGAAATTTATATTTATAAATATACAGGAAAAATTAAATATAGTTACTATTAGATTTAAAGCCAAATTGTGCAATAGGTCGTCCATCACATTAGTGAATAAGGGATTCAATATATGTAAAGTAAATAATTCTATTTCTTGTATGCTTTGAGTATTTTTGAAATTTCATTTAAACTTAGAGGTGAATTTTCGTTTTCAATATTCTTGTTTGTGATTTTGATTAGTTCAAAAATGATAAAAATACAATATGTCTCTACGAATCGTTAACTTTATCAAGATTCTCAAAAAGTTGAAGTAGTCAGACTATGAGACTTTATATTATATTTTACATTATATAAACAATTAAATTTCAAAGTGGCCACCTCTTGGCCTCCACCATGGTCTTGCTCCTAGTTCTACATTTCAGCCTACTCCTTCTAAACTGTAGGCTTTGAGGCATCCACATTCACATAGGAGGTGACACAGGTCTTCCTCTCTATGGCGCCCTAGATCCCATAGTCAAGTGGGTTGCAATCTGCTAAATACATTTACCAGGCCAATAAGTTATCTTCACAACACTTAACTACTTGGAGTCTTTCTGGAAAATATAATTGTCCTTGGGGGTAGTTGGCCTTGAACCAGGGAAATGCCACTGTCTCCAAGAACTCCATCCGCCGATTTTGAGGTTCTTTGGAAACCCAGGAAGTCCACTGTCCTTGTCCGGTTTTGCTAACTATTTTCAGAATTCTTGTTTCGGTCTTTCAGCTTTTTAATTTTGGTAATGAGGCCTTTGGAGTAGGGGACGATGTGGAAGATCTTGTCATGACTCATTCCCACGTCAAGAAGCACTGACCCACGATTTATTTTGGCCCCTATCTAAGTTGTCCTTTGTTTGATGAAGAAATGTGTTTCACAAGAATTGTTTGTCTTTATTGGTCTATTAGTTGATATTACAGTGTAAAATCGTTAAATTATTTAGTAAGTCCATGAAATATTTTCAAAGTTTCATTAACGATTAGCTGGGACACGCTGTATTATAAAAATTAATTTTTCTTCATTTTATATTAAATTTCGTTCATGTTTGTTACTCACAAATGAGTCCCGTTAGTACAAAATCAACTTAGAATGATTTTTCTCATAACTGAGTCTGGATTATATTAGTATTCTCCTTCTAATTATCGTTCATTTCTACCAAAAAATTATACTGATTAATCCTTTGGAGGACCCGCAAATTTCGCTTAATGATACAAAAATTTAATCGTCAAAATTAAAGAATTATATATTGATAAAATTTTGGCTTAAAGAGGCCATACCGTGTACAAAGAAAGTCTCATAAATCAAATAAAGTAACTAAACTATAGCTAAACTTCTTGGGTATCTCAAAGTATCCCAGAAATGTAAATACAAATCCCATAATTGATCGAAATAAGTCCATGTAATATTGGGGTGTATGTATATATTTGAGTAAGATTTGGGTCTTGAAATCCAAGAATTTTAATTAGTTCAACTTCGGTCTTGCCCGATCTTGATCCTGTCTCCTTTTCTTAAAAAAGGACATTTCGATCCACCGTCTAGACTGAAATATCGGTCCAGATGAGTATTAAAATTCACAAAAGGTCAAACTGGAAAAAAAATCGTTCTCGGACCGGTTCTCAACACTAGTATATGTATCACATCTATTACCTGTATTAATGCAACCTTTCCTTCGAAAATAAACTTGAGGAAAAGGTTCAAAAACAGTTGATAGTTGGGCGATTTTTCACAAGACTGCCTTAAAAAAAGCTGACAACATAATAGACTGTATAGATTGGGGTTAAGGAGGTAACGAATGGACATTTTTTGTTTGAGATTGTTTTGATGTTGAAATACCAAAAAAGTTAATTTTACTCGTAGAGTTGGATTATAATAGATTAGGTAGAACCCTGAAAGGGTTACAAAACCATGTTTAACCATTGTTTGCATACACGAATGGACACAAAGGGGAAATTTTTTTCATAGCCATTTTGTGTTGCCTGTATTGTGAATAGTATCATCAGATATGATAACAACTATTGAACAATAAATATGTGTTACACAGGTCCGCTGTTTCCTGTGTAAGGTTTTTATAAATGGTTGTGCTTAAATAAGGTTAATTACTCTTCTTTGATGGTATTTACCTATGTAAATAACAGTCACAATTAGCTGAAACAATTACCTTAATAAATTTAATCTACATAGGAATTTGATTGCAATGAAACAGGAACGACCTTGCAAATTCGTACACATCATATAATTAAAAATTAAAATAATTATATAATTCAATAAATGAAGCCTTCTTTGTATATCATTAAACGTATGCAAATAATTATATTAATATATGGATTTATCATCAGAAAAACAGCCTTGAACAAACATCAAGAAAATGAGGATTCATTTCTAATTATTGAATGTTTTATTTCATAATTATAAATTAGGTTTCATGTGACGTTAGCATGGGGAGATGTCAGTCATTTTGGGGACGTTAACAACCAAGTTTTATAACAATAAGAACACTTTTTTTCATTAATATTCAGGAAAGTGGTAAACTTTTGGATGTCAAAATGGGTCTAATAAATAAAAGGACTTATACTTTACTGTCAATCAAAAATAGGTAAATATCAATAATACCTAGTTTTATTAAATATCTGACCCTAAAATGTATTAAAAATATATTATTACATCGTTATATAGTCTTATATCCATTTTTTAGATACAAATTAACTATTAGAATGGAAAAAAATAGATATTTTTCTCGAATGATCGTACTTTTCACGTCCTTAATCGATCCAAAAAATTAAATTTATTGAACAAATATAGCCATTTAAAGGGATTTTCAGTCCATAGTACTTTGATTATATTCAAATATCACTGTTTATCAGTGACATTAAGTAGTATTCGATGCAAGTGTTAATTATTTTATATTCTTAAAGCCATTGGAGGGAGTTAAATAAAAATTTATTGGAAATTTATCTATTTTTTAGTAAAAATACATACTTTGAGCCCCCAAGATAACGTCTCGTTCAAGTGTTATACACTTCAGGTATATAGAGCGTTTAAATTTTTGAATGTTAATTTTGATATCGTCAATTTTGGGGCCTAACCAACCATGTTTTATGGTTTTTTGAATCCTTTTTTATCAAAAAAAAAAAAAAAATACATAATCCTTTTCACAAAAAAATTTCAAAAATCTATATTTATTCACAGAAAATTAAATTTTTTGGAAAAAAATTTCAAAAATTAAATTTTTAGAAAAGAAACAAAAAATTCATAGTTATTCACGGAAAATTAAATTTTTTTTCGGAGAAAAATAAAATAATCCATACCTATTCATATAATTTAAATCTTTTGAAAAAAAAATAGATAAATTATTTTTTTGGAAAAAAAATTTGATACTAAAATTAAATTTCAAATGCTAAACTTTTTGAAAAAAGAAATGAAATATTACACTTTTCTAGTAAAAAGCAATAATTCTCTAATGGGGGCTCTCCCCTTACGGACGCCCTGCTGCATAATTTATATTAAAGTAGGTCTTTTTTTTTTTTTTTGTATGATCCATAATTTGATGAAATTACCTTCTTTTTAGAAAATAAATACTTTATAAAAATTGCCTTTTATTTTTTTTCATAACAGTAATTTTGCGTAAATTCTTTCAATGGGGGAGGGGGGGGCTACAGCTTCCCCAATCATTACAGGTATTCCCGTTGTTTGTGGGTTTTTTTTTTTTTTTTTTTAACATTGTATATAAGGTACAAATTTGATACAAATGGAAAAGATGAATCCATTTTCTATTATTTCTTATGAGGGAATTTGATTCGCAACTCAACCATATCCCTTTTCAACCCTCAACCCCAAATTGGAATATAGTTCAAGGGTTCCACTCTAAGATTATTACCTTATTGAGGACAATTATTAATTTTATATTCTACTTTTGGGGATATATTTTATATACACAAGAACATTAACTACAATCTCGAGCCTTCATTTGATGTTTGAGACTTTCTTTGGTTACAAAATGGCTTTTCAAATAATTTTTATCATTTACTTTTTCTGAAACTGTTTAGGGAAGTTATACCATTTTTGAGGGCAATTTGTGGTGACCCGGAATGATTTATCAAAATAATTTATTAATAGAAATGTTAAATAATTAAATTAAAGGATGTGGAACCGACAATGTCGAACCGACAGGGATATATATTATTTCCGATTCTTGTGCTTTTGTTCCTATATAGAATATATAAAGAAAATACAATTTATATTATTAAAAATAAATTAGCTTTAAACTCAGAAGTCCATTTTCTAATTTATTTTGTGCAATTGCACAAAAAAAGGTCGCCAGGTTGTTAAAGTTGTATCTGAGTTCAAAAAAGCAAAGGGCTTATGATGGATAGAGGAAAGTGGTTTTAAGCAGTAATAAAAGAGGGAAGGGGTGGGGGTTGGGGTAGATTATGGATCCAGGTCCGCTATTAAGCTTGTCGGGCGCCTATAATATGATAACTATAATATTTCTTAAGCCAGGGTATCCCAAGGCCCCCTACACTACTACATTTTTTAGCTCAGGCCCCCTTTATACGAAACATGTGTACTACGTATGTGTAGACTGAGAGCAATCCTCAATTTTGTATTTTCCTACACCCCCCACCTAGCCTCCCCTCACTGCCTCACTTTGAAAACCATTTTTTAATCAACCTTAGTTTTAGGGGCCCCTTTTGGAACTTGAGGCAGTTTGCATTAAAGATAGCTCCGGCACTGTTTGTATCTAATATCATTTCCTGGTCCCGAATTTTCTAGCAACGCCTCTTGTTTTAAGTCCCTGTTACCAAACTGAGCCTGTATAAAAAAGGACCGGAACCGTTGAAATGAATAAACTGAGATTGGGACCAATAGAACCCCTGAACCGAACACAACCTTGATTAAATTACGAATACAAATGTAAGCCAGACTCACATTTGAGGAAAATGATCACCCCAGTCTGTTTATTTGTTGACGGGTCACATATTTAGTCTTTGATACACTCTCCTTACGGGGAAATCGTTTGAAATAATATTTATAGTTTTATTTTATTAATATATTTACATAAATCTACACGAAAAACACTTTTGAATTTCGTGAGATTTTTTTTTCTTAAATAAATTAAAGGAAAATCAGATTTATTTATGCAGAAAAAAAAAATGTATTACAAAATGAGATTCACTGACCTATTTAATTCATATATTATTATAATATTTTGTCAGTTTATCTCCCCCTCTTTCTGTCAAAACCACCTTTTCGTCTTGTACAGCTTCTTAAAATAATAACTATGGTATACAAATAAAAATAGGGATTATGCAATATTTTTTTAAGTAAAAGTTTAAAAATATATACGGAGTGGTCCATAAAAATCTGAAGACTTCCAAATTTTAAACTTCAACAAGATATAATTTATTAATTAACAATAGAATTTCAACAAAATTAATATTAGAAATAGATGTTTGTCTGAGCTCACTTAATCATTAATGATGCCGCTGCGAATGTAGTTCTCTGTCATGGCGTCCCAGTGCTGGGTGACAGTAGCTTTGAGGGCCTCAATGTTTGGATGACGGGCACTGCAGGCCTTCCCCTCAACATGCTCTCAAAAGGTGTACTCGAGGGGCTGTAATGGGGCCAAAATTATCAAAAAAGATTTCAAAAGAGTCTTGTAACGGAGGAGAAAGGGTTTCTTTCATTGCGGGTACAAAAAGTCGCATCTCCACCCTTACAAGGCTCTTGATAGCTCTCTAGACAGTCTGGAGTGAACCCCCGAGATCTTTTGCATGTGCCCTCATAGACTTGAGGGGATTGACCTGGGCTCTTTTCTTTAACTCATCCGGATCCAGTTTGGCCTTTTTGACAGAGCCCTTCTTTCTCTCCAACGTTTCCAAATTGCTAACAGCGTAAACGGGGGTCCTAGAGACGCCCAAGTTCTTGGAGTACGTGAATGGAAATTCGTCGATCACGTTCAAGTGTCATTTTCTCAACTTGTATGTAAGCTACAGAGCTCAAATTTGTTTTGTTTTGTAACTAATTGTTAATGCTTTAATATATAAGAAATATGATTTAATTTTAATCACTCAACCCTCATTAATTAATGAATTTTTAATTGTTCAGATTTCAATGGACCACCCGGTGTATATATATATCAAATATTTATATGACTAGCTTCAAAAAATTACACATTATTTAGGTTTTCATCTCTCGATTTTTCTGTCCTATCCCATTATTCATTAGTTGATTGGTTGAAATCGAATATTCCGAAAAATAGCACCACATTTGTAAAAAATACTTGAATAACTAACAATTGATTTTGGGCCTTTTTTAATCTTTTTTAGGAAAGTTTTTTACTAGTGTTGGACTTCAGTCTTAACATCGATCTACAATGACGTCATATTTGGTTCAATTTGTTGCAGAACAACTAGTGATAGGTTGTTCTAAAAAAAAAAGACTCTAATTCGATCCAAACAACAATTATCAGTCCTAAGACTGGTCCTTATCTGTATTTTATAGTAACAGCTGAAATGACGTAGTTACTAACTATTAAAGCAGTGGTTCCCAAAGTGGGGGTGGCGACCCCTGTGAGGCTCATGGGACTCAATGGAGAGGTAGATAAAAATATATACAGATCGTAGCTTAACGTGGAGGATGCTCTTCGAGTTGCTGTGTTCAAAATTAAGCCTAGAATAGAGCTGCTTTGAATGTGTGTGGCTAGAACTTATTATTACACGTTCCAGCTACTATTAATTATTTATCATCATCGTTTTGATATTCTAGTAATGCATGAAGAATAGCTATAAAGATAGCTAGGCCTGAAGGACCGATATATCAAAAAATACTAATTAGGCAATCAGTCTTAGTACAAGGTTATACCCTAACGAGTGTACGACTGATGTCAGTCTTCCACCACGCATTTAATATTGACGTCATAGTTGATGAGTGGTTGCGTGTTTTGCCAAAATCTGTCTGCCTTGCCCAGCAATCGGTATGATACATGAAATTGAAATTTTTTGCAATAGTGACGTCATAGACTATGAGTGGTTGCGTGTTTTGCCAAAATCTGTCTGCCTTGCTCAGCAGTCGGTACAATACATCGGATTGAAAATTGTAGCAAGCCCGATTACATGATGGTCTAAGCTTATATTTCTATTAACCTTGGGACGGGTCCTTATCTCTCTTTTATGGTAAGAATAACAGCTGAAATAACGTAGTTACTAACTATTAAAACAGTGGTTCCTAAAATGGGGTGTCTAGAACTTATTATTATACTTTCTAGCTACTACCATTATTTATTATCTTCGTTTTATAGTATTCAATTCTAGCTATGAGGGAAGAATATTTATAAATATAGCTGGGACAGAAGTACCGATACATCGGTATCTCGATCCTTAGGAGCGTTGAATCATATTTTAAAAAAATCGGACCGAAAAAAAACTGATTAGACAATCAGTCCTAGCACCGATCCAGGAGTCTGGAGAAAATCGATCCATAGATTGAGACGGAAAAAATTGGTACGCGATTTGAATACGATTAAATTCCTGGTAACAGTCTAAGATCGTGGTCTGGACAGAAACATCGGTGCATAACGGTATAGAAAAAATCAATACACATTTTTACTCTGAAGATCAACTGAAGCTTAATCTCAATTCAATACAAACTTTGAGGAGAAAAAAAAATAGAAGTTGAAGAATTTTTTGAAGCACTTTTACTTATTTAGGACCACGGTCCGGTACAGCCAAGTCCCACTTGTGGTACCTTAAACATGGTAAAATTGATTATTCGTGACGTCATTAAGGGGGGTCCCCCCTTTAAATAGTTATTAAAGCTTTATGATAGAATAAATCAAACAAATCTTTTTGATTGATATTGTATTTTAGTCAAAATATGAATATTTTTTGTAAGATATGTAAAATAATCCCAAGGACTAACAGATCTAAGCACCGATACAATGGACCGATTTGACCTGTCTTAAGACGAGAATTAATAAGTAAGGACCGACACAACACTAGTTATTAGTGGTGTGTCGGTCTTTATTTATTCGGTCCAGTTCAGTCTCAGTCCTTCGGACTGCCAGTACTAGAACTGATTAAAAAAAAATAATCTGCGGGATTGTTTTTTTTTTTTTTTTTTTTTTGAAAAAAAATCTGCCCATTGTTTTTTTTTTTTGAAAAAAAATCCGAAAAAACTAAAACTTCCAAAAATCGACAGCTGCTTACAAAAAATTAAATTTTTTGGGGAAAAAAAAATCAAAATCCATATCAATTTTCAAAATATGAAATTTTTGGGGGAAAAAAAAATCCATAGATATTCACTCAAAATTAATTTTTTTGGAAAAAAAATTGGAAGAATTAATTTTTTGAAATTTGGAGGGCTACAACCCCTCCAGCAGCACGTCCCTGAATGAAGTTGAGTAACGTCATCAAGGACCAAACTTTATAAGTTTTGACTGAATTGGACCGGACCATGTGTACACTGGACGGGACTACAGTCCTCAAGTCCTAAATATCGGAGCAATGAATTACTCGGATATCGACCCTCAATTCTACCCTACAAGGACTCACACTAATAACCATATATGAAAATAATATTATAATGGCCTGGCTTTTTGTAGTTTAATATATGTTTATGGTTTTCCAAAGCTGTTATCATTATTCTTTAGACAAGAACAAAATGTATTAAGTAATCACTATTGCGTCAAAGGTGAAAGGTAACACAAGGATTTGTTGCGGTGTTATAAGGTTTAGTCCTTGTTGGGCATGGAGTAGAATTGAGGATCTCGACATCGCAGTAATTCCTGCCAGGGGTATCTGCAGGGTTATATTTTAGCATGATTTTTGAATTCCGAATGACTATAACCCCAGATATTTCAGAATTCAGATGACTGAGAGAAAAAATAGGGATCAGTTTTGGATTCTGCACTTATAGATAAATTGGATTATTGTCTTCAATTCATTTGTACAAAATCTCCCCCAAATTGTTCCCCTCTGTTAGCTGCTCTATCTAGTAAATATTATATTTATGAACACAAATGGTTGGAAAAACCCATCCTATATTGTTTTTGTTTTTTTGGCGATAGTTTTTCTTTATAAAATATAGAAAACATATATTTGTATGAGCGTTGCTTATTTGTTGACGGATATAAATAGGGATTTGAATCCTACTCTATTTTTTTTTCGTGCAAATTTTATTGCTGTTGGCAACCTGATCTGTGTTGTTTATTATTTAATTCATTCTTGAGGAGAGAACATCTAAGTATACAGGAACTACGAGTGTGCGCGCTCGCTAATAACGAAGAGTAATCATGAGGGTTCATTGGGGGAGTACTAGATGAAAATAATATTTCTGCCGGTATGCTAAAAAAAAAAATTGGCGGGATCACCCTGATAATTTGAAGAGTGCTAAGGAGAAGAACAGCATAGCTGTCATGACGTTTTATTAAATTAGCTGTCTTTATGTATGAGATGAATGAAATAAACACAAGCCCCACTGTGTGTCTAGCAATGATATCAGGGACGTCCGCGGGAAAAAATTGCTCTTTACTAAAAAAATTGTTCGTCGTTCGGGCAAATTATGCAACAGAGCAAAAAATTTAATATTTGAATTTTTTTGTAAATATCTATCAATTTTTTGAATTTATTCCCCCAAAAAAAAAAAAAAAAAATAAAAATTTAATTCTATTATCGTTTAGAGTCATTTTACCCTTTAAACAATCACCAAATTAAAAGTAGGATTAATAATCCTTAAATAAAAGCTTTTTTTATGATTAAAAAGTGTTTTTATTGATTCTGTATCTTGTTCTGAACTCAATATATTTCCATTTTTAGACCGAAACATGATAAAAAAGCACTCTTTTTTAGACCTTTACAACTTATTCTTAATATATACGGATGGGGAATAATATCATACCTTATATTATAGAAAAATATTAAATGTATAATCTAAAAAAAAGACCTATTCAAAAAATATGCATCTCCAAGAATTTTTGTTACATTTTGTAGGGATTTCATTTTTTATGCTGCTGGAAATGCAAATAGTCAACATTATCATACTATTTTTTCGGATTTCAATCCCAATTTCATGACGTCATGCCTCGTAAAAGGAAGATCGAGACAATCGGTGGAAAATACTTCTAACTTGATTATCCATCTCAAGAGATGTTCGACTTCGTAATTCCAACAGGTACGGGAGAAGAATTCATCCGAGGAAAACTACCAGACCTTATAAGGGAGTAGAGTCTTGGGAATGATATACAAGGATCGAAACAATAAAGTGTTACATTCACCATGAGTAAATAATTTTAATATTTCAAAATGGGATCACCTCAAAAACAAAAAATTGAACAAAAATCCTTGGAGATGCTTATATACAAAATATGACTCTAAACGATTATAGTCTCGAATAACTATAATCCCAGATTTTTCAGAATTCCGATGATTGGGAGATAACTGAGATCAGTGTTGGAGTCTGGGCTCAAAGATAAATTCTTTTTTCGTCTTGAATTCATTCCTACAAAATGAGCATTCTCCTATGTAATTTATTAACTTATTTATTAATATCGAGCAGAAATCCACATCTTTTTGTTATCTATCCCTCATTATGAGATCTTGGACTTTAAATCGTTTCTTCACTAACAGTGGCGTTGCAAGCCCCCAATAGTTTCTGAATCCCCCCCAAATGTTTATCATATAAATATATATTTTAAAAATAAACTTATTTAGTTATATTACGGTATTGATCCCCTTTTGGGGCAAGACTCATCTCACTAATATAAAATTTTACACGATATTTTATAAATTGATTATTTTTGATATTTCAGCCGATTATCTACGAATAAAAAGCGGATCAAGCTTCGTTTGGATCAATCAACAGAAGTTCAATGCACATCTGAGAGGGGTTATCCCGCTCCGAAAATATCTTGGAAGTATGGTTATACTCTATTGGTACCTCATACACCCATTGTGAACTGTGATGATTTTTCATGCTCCACAGAAAGTAGACTTAATTTTACTGGCCGAAGAGTTGGAACAAGTAGTCTGACTTGTATTTCTACTCAAACGGATACCCTTGGAAATATTATTAAGGGATATATTTATTAGGACATGGAAGGGATCATGGATTCATTTAAGTTATTAAAAAAATTAGTGAGTGTTAAATTACATATGTTGGACGTCAGCACAAAAACAATCTTTAACAAAAATCCAGAAAATTATATTTGCATAGAGATAACATTATTCCGTGAATTATGAGCATTAAACGCAAATTTATAGGATAGGTATGTCTTTAATGATGTAAATCTGTTGAATTTTGAGCTGACCCGCCTTATTAGAATTGGGATTGTTTACTGATATTTCGGTCACGACCACCGTATGAAAATTCATTTTTTATCAGTTAGTCCTAAAATAGGTGTATTAAAAAGAAATCCATTAGTCTTCCTATAAATGGTTTTAGTAATATGTATCTTGCGTTGTATAAATGCAATTGGTTTACACTAGATGGAATTAGAAAGAAAAAAATTCCGAAAATATCCCGAAAATCCTAGGTTTGTTAGCTAAAGTCTTGAGCAGGGATGTCCAACCCATGGTCTGCGGGCTTCATTGCGGCCCGCCTTATGTTTAAGTGCGGCCGACTACTCCTCACTTAAAGTAGTATTTTGTAGGAAATTTTTCAAATATCATCGAAACGCGTAAACCGCGTTTAATTCGTACAAACATTGAAAAATAATCGTTCTACGGAAAAAGAATAGCCCCCCCCATCCCACCAATATAATCCGCCAGGCACCCTAGAACAGGGTTGCCAAATTGGCCTTTTTATATTAGACCTAAATTTGAAATAAATTTATATTTGATGGTTATATTTTATTGAAGCCATTTTTTATTAAATTTAATCAAATAGCTTCTGTGGCCCATTATATTTAAAGGTTGGATATCCCTGGTATAGAGCCTTCATTTCATTTATGAAACATTTATCTTGGAAGTTTAATTTGCGGATTTTTTATGAATGGCTGTGGATTTTTGAAATTTTTTCAAAAAAAAAAATCGATATTTTTCGATATTCCAAAACATATTATTTAATATATATATATTATCCTGCAGAGATCTGATGTTAACAAAGTTCTTAATGAATTATAACTGTAAAACTTACTACCTCCCCTTTTTTTCGGCGCTCTACAAAATGCCCATCCTCATTATAGTTTGTGTTTACAATTTTAAATTTTATACATTTATGTGTAGTCTGCCATAATTTATTTAATTTGTGAGTACCAAGGAGGCACCTTCAATATGTGGAATACTCCGGGAACTTTAGTAAAACTTAGGGTTTAGGTTCTGGTGACAACCATCTATCCAATTATGTAATACATTAGTTTTGGGTGATTAATCATGTAATTACGATGATCTACTTATGTCCTAATAAAAAATCGTCATAATGTAGGGAACCCAAGAGATATCCGTCACAGTACTTCCAGCTCCAAAAGGAGTTCTAAAGAGTGGTCTCTTCATCACCTGCCTATTTTTTGGAGTTCTCATCTTTTTATTCCTAATCTTTCTTCTACTATACTGCCTCTTTATCTTCTTCCAAAGACATCGAAGACGGAAAAAGGATAATACGTCAAGTGCTCCATTGGAGGTTATATACGAGGAAGCAGTTAAACCCTTCACAATATACAATCCTCCATCAGTCACCTCTTCATCTGCCTATTTCTCATCAGGATCCGATGATGTCGTCTTCCTTTCATCCTCAGACGGGGGCGAAATGCTAACCCAAAAACTTAAAGGACTCTCTGACTCTGAGTTATGCAATGACGATGAACTTTTTGAGTATGAATGGGAGGGATGGGGCACTGCCTCTCATTCAAGCTCACTTTCAGACATTATAAGCAATTCATCCACTCAAAATGATTCGGATCCTGAAGATTTAGACTATAATCATGTTGATAATAATACAACACCGGATTTCTGTCGTCTAGGACCTCAACTCCAGGACTTGGCTCAAATATACGATAATGACAAACCTGCTCGACCTTCTATTCTCTATGAAGTACCCAATGAGAGTTGGGTTTAACTCTAATTAGCATTCTTTGGTGTATGCTAGGACTATGTATTTATTTATATAAAAGAAGCCATTGCCATGTTTTGATATTCAAAAAAGAGGAGATGTGACTCGATTAGTGCTGGTTAATATTTTGAAGTTAAGAAAATTTAACTTAATAATTTTAATAAACTTTGATTTATATCTAAAAAAATATTTTTGAGTTTAGTTGTTCAATCTTTATTTCTATATTTTAAAACATGCTTCTATTTTTAGTGGATTTTCAACTTTTCCTCACAGAGAAAAACAGGTATTTCATGTACGTATAAAAAAGCTTCTGGAGAGGATCTAAAAAGTTTACATGTTCGGATTAAAGAGTACGATTGCTCACCTTAACTACTTATATATTATAATTTAATATTCATCCTGATAATTTTGTAGAATGTTTGGAAGAAGAGCAGCTTAGCTGTTATAAGATTTCATTATATCATAGCTGTTTGCAGCTATGATATTAAGGAAATAAACACGAACTCCTCTATGTATCTAGCAAATATATAGGCAGGAAATACTCCGAATTCAACTAGGGCTTACACTTATTACTCAGGAATAAATTTTGAGTGTCACTTCTCGTTTTTTACGTACAAGTGATTACTTTATACTAATATGTTCTCTCTTCAAAAATATAAGAATAATGACAATAGTTTTGGAAAGTAAAAACCATATATATTCAGGTAGGAACTTTCAAAAAGCCGGGCCACTTCTATTGTAGTACTATTTTCATCTATGCCAATATCAAATACCAAGAGTTGACATGTTGTAATGAAAAAACTAAGCTTAAAAATTAGAAAAGGAAAAACGTTGTTGCATATCCTCTCTTTTTTTTTTTGTGCATTATTTAATAGGGCGCCGTAGTGGTAACTTCTCCCTATGTAGTAAGCATTTTCACCTATCTTTGGGGTAAATTGTTTTAAAAATGGATAATAAAATAAACACATATGAATTTAAATATAATTCCCTGTACAAATGCATTTTTAAGGTAATAGGAAGACCTCCCCAGAGAAGATTGCCATGGAGGAAAATTGTCCGTATTTTGTTCAAACTTGATGTTGAACAATAACACATTATAAATTTGCTTAATATTATTTATGACAAACATCTAAGCATATTTGTTTGTTGCATCCCTTAAGGTTGTACCCTCAAGTGTGAGTAATATTATTTCAATACAATTTTTTGAATTCAATCCAATCATCTAAGATATAGATCAAGAGGATTGCTAAGGAAGGGGGGGGGGGAGAATAAATAGCTTAGGCCCTCTTAAAATATAACCTCAGAATGGCCCGGGGGTATTTAAAGGATTTCCTTGTATGTATGTGATGCAATGGACGGGGTTTTTAAGGATCAGGAGTAACCTCAAGCATCCCGCGCAACCTGATGGCTTGGAACTATTTTTTGATATTAAAGGTGGTTCCTTGGATTTATGTGATGATTTAGCGGTTGTTTTTAACTATCCCACACTACCCCCTGGACCCCAGAAACCTGAGGTATTTGAATTAGATTGTGATTTTGTAGGAGTTCTTTGGTTGTATCAGACATTACCTCGGGACACTGGCCAATCTGAGGGCGGATGGTATTCAAACACACTTATGGGCCCTAAGCTATTTATCCCTTCCTCCTCCTATGGTTGCAATAATATTACTCATTTTTGAAGGTACTCTCTTGGGGGATGGAACAAACAAATATGTTTAGATATTTGTCATAAATAATATTAAGAAAATATAATGTGTTATTATTCATCATGAAGTTTGATCAAAATACGGGCAATTTTCTCCAGGGCAGTTTTCCGTGCACACTTTTTTAAATGTAGAAGGTTCTCCTCTTTTTTATACAAGTATGTAGTGTCGTGGCAGACCTTATTTAGGACTTAAAACTTCTGTCCCGTCCAGTTCAGTCCTACATATCAGTCCTCAAGCTTAAAGGTTCGGTCCCTGATGATATTCCACAACTTTATTTCACCTTTTTTAAATCATTTCTAGTACTGACAGTACAAAGCATAGACGTACCGGACGGGACCTCATGTGACGTCCCTAGCGTCTGTCTTAAAATGGCGTCAGTATCATTTTCAAAAGGGTAAAGAATGAAAAGAAAGAAAAAAGGAATAGTTTGTACAACAATCAGGATGAATAGTAAGGAAGATGTACTTACTTCTAATCACAAACTTGTTAAATGGATCCATGATGACGCCATCATAAATATTCTTCCTTCGTACAAGACAGCAGCAAATATTCTTGCCTCTATACCAGCAAATTCCTCTTCAAACGATCATTTTTAACCCTTCTTCGTATAAAAACATACCTGAGGAACCCATTCAATGAAGATCATCCCACAGCGGTTGCAAGTTTGAGGATTGAGCGTGAAACCACTAACTTTATTAAGCCTAATATGATGCTGTAGTGTTGTTTGAAGAGTGTCTAAAAGATAATAACATTTTGTTTTTGATTTAGTCAGGAATCAAATAATAATGACTTTTAAGGAAAAGAAAACTCATTCTTCACAAAAAACGGGCCACCTAAAACATACATATATAATTTTCCTCACGAAATATATGTCCCACCGGGCTGTACAAATAAAAGAAACAGAAAATGGAAATGGTCATCCAGGCAATTTGAAACAAGAATGTTTGGGAAGAGAGCCGCTCAGTTGTTGACGTTTTATTAGATCAGCTGCAAGAAGCCGTGAGAGGAAGTAAATAAACTAACATTTATAAACCAGAGTTGCATAAAATATGCCCTAAAAAGCGGGAGCGGCTTTTTCTAGTTGACAATCTGAACACCCTTTTTTATTTTTCAAAGCTGCTATCAATATTACTTAATTCTTGAGAAGAAGCGATATTGAAGCAATTCCACACTATATATATGCTGGTTATATAATGAGTGGGATTTGTGTTTTTTCCTTCCTCTTGCAGCTGCGTACAGCTGTTCTAATACATAATTCATGACAGCTAAGCTGCTTTCTTCTCAAAACATTGTTCAAACTGTCAGGATTACCACATTCATATTTTTTGGTGGACTGAATTTATATTTGTTGAAATGCATAAAAACAAGACAAAGATACTCTATAGTGATTTAAAAGATGATACGCATAAAATACACTTCAACAATAGTAAATGTAAGGCCCATAGCAATCAATATCTTTTAGTTTTCCCGACAATCAATTTAAATTTTAACAAAAAGTGTCCTGCTCTATACGTTTTATAAAGCAAATTCAAGTACCGTCTGCGGGCCAGATGAACTGACGTCGAGGGCAGGATCTGGCCTGCGGCCCCTAGTTTGGTGACCCTTAGTCTATAACAATGTCGTTATTTCACTCTGGAAATGTATCATCTACTGCAAGGATTTTAATAACCTCCCAAATATATAAATATAAAGTAATACCTCTTATCAGTCTAGCGGGTCCGGTTCTTCAACCGCTGGAACTAGAACCGAAAAATATATATATTGCTTATCAGTCTCGGTTCTTGTGCTTAAGTTCATATATAAAGAAAATACAATATATATTATTAAAAGTAAATTAGCTTAAATCATTAAGTAATTTTCTGCAATTGCTTCGTTTTCCAATGATTTTTTTTACGTGCCAGGGTGATACAGTTGTATCTGAGTTCCAAATAGCTAAGGGCTTATAATGGATCTGTAAAAGTGGTTTTATGCACTAGACACTGTAAATTAAAGAGGGAAGGGATGGGGTAGATTATGGATCCATGTCCGCTACTAAGCTTGTCGGTCCCCTATAATATTTCTTAAGCCAGGGTATCCCAAACATTACAATGTCAAGGCCCCCTACACTAATATGTCTTCAGCTGAGGTCCCTTTTATACGAAACATGTGCACTATGTATGTGTAAACTTAAAGGAATCCTCAAATATCCATCTTCCTGGACCTCCCCCCCCCACCCCTACAGGCTGAGCCGGGCACAACCTCAGTAATGCGTGTGCTCGTCAAAGACGGAGAGTAACAATGATGATTTTCCTCAGGAGCTATAAGTGTAAGTCCTTGATACACGCGTAGTATTGAGGATCAACTTGCTATATGTCCTGGCTATATATACCAAGTGGGGTATGCATTTATTTTCTTTCACTTAGGACTGCTTGTAGCTGATCTAATAAAACGTAATGACAGCTAAGCTCCTCCGAAACATTGTTCAAATTGTCAGGATTACCAGGTTTATTTTTTATTTTTTTATTTTTACAAAGCGTCGGGAGAAATCATATTCAGTTTACAACTAATAAAATTGGCTCCCACTTTCTAGGACATATTTTATACATTCACTTTAGAATCATAGTCACAATCAAAACTTTGCTTGCTTCATCTAAGATAATTAAATGTTATATTATTTTGTAATCCTTTATAGTGGTCATCCCTTTTAACAACCCTAGAATAAAGTAAATTCTAATTTATCTAATAATAATCAAACAAGAGCTTAATGATCATAATTCAAAATATATTCGATCGAAAAAAGTTACTCAAATAAGATTAGTTGAGAAAATATCTAATTTACTCGTATATTAATAAGGCAAAATATTTATGTTTGTTCGGCCCTGTGTTCACTGAGAAATTAATGCCATGACAATTTATTAAAGAATGAACAAGGAAGAAAAATTAGTACAGGCACCAATCAGGGGCGTCCGCAGGTGGTGGACTACAGCGCACCACCCAAATGAAGAAATTTTTGCTTTTCTCCATAATTTGTTTTCGTCATTCGTCCAAATTATGCAGCCGAGCAATAAATGTAATAATTGATTTTTCTTTTTCCAAAACATTTAATATTTGAATTTTTTTTCAAAAAATTTAATTTCTTTTCTATAGCTATTGATTTTTGAATTTATTTTTCAAACATTTAATTTTTATGAATAGCTTTGAATTTTTGAATTTTTTTTCCATAAAAATTAATTTTCACTAATAGCTTCGAATTTTTTTCCCTACAAATTTAATTTTTGGAATTTTTTTCAAAAAAATTCAAAAAACCCTACCCAAAATATAATTCTGCAGACGCCCCTGCCAATCGTTTTTCCTCTCTAAAACAAATCTTAAAAATTAGTCTTTTCTCTTCATAATCCCTTCTCGTAACATCAGTGAACATATATCTAGGGTTGTAAATTCTAAGCATTTATTATCTTGTTAATTTTGGTTCAAGGTGTTTTACTACAATCATTTTCCCCATCGGTAATTTAATTTCGAAGATATTTTGCCGCATTTTTATGTTTTATATTATCAGTTCGAACTTTACTGTTGTATCTCGATCAGAACAATTATATAGCTATGAGAATTAGAAAAAAGGAAAATAATATCACTATGATTTACTCATCATTAAAGAGGGGAATAGTGTAAAGAAAAAAGTAAGTAATGATTAGAAATAAGAAAAAACGTGTACGGTGTTAAGTTTGCCTACGGACAGTTTACATAAAACAATTATACATAAGGACAGTTCGCCTAAAACAATTTTGCATAAATTCATATTAAAATAGAGCATAGACTTCATCAATGGTCGCTTTAGGATCAAGCTAAGGTTGATCTAGCCCATTTTAATGAAAATATGCATTAGTAGTGAATAAAATGGGCTTAAATGCCAGGTTCTTTGTTATTTCTCATTTTTATAGAAATGATAATATTATATCAAGTTCGAACCGAGGATTTGCGTAAAAAAAGGAGGAATGATCATTGAAAGAAGGAGATAACACCACCCTCTAAAAGAAGAAGTCTCGCATATCTTTCCTATAAACTGATTATAAAATCCATAATAAGATAAATATATATGACACTAAATATAATTATAATATTTTCTCTGCACCAATGCTAATTAAAATATAGATGGATCTCCTCCTCATAGCTGTTTCTCTTTCTATCCCCAAATTGGAGACTTCAACAGAAGATAGTTGAAATTCAACTCTCAAATCCTATTAATATTAAGGAAATAAATTCATACGTCATTACGTCAAGCGTAGGGTGCAAAGTGAAGCGAAGAATACATTGACGGACGAAAGGGATTTCGACTTTTCCGAGTTATTCGGGTGATTAGCACTTCGAAGGCTCACGAAAGTAGATGGAAGGTCTCATAGTGTGGAAGAAGTTGTGAATTTGGCTCATATGGAGGATTCGGGGGAGGGGTGAGTTCTCTTGGAGTCAATCCGTTGACTGAGAGAGGAGGCCGGAGGAGATCATATCTAATTATGTAGTGCATTACGACTTTTTATATATATATCTACGATGATCATGACAGTAGAATTAATTCCAGGAATACTTTGCACGGGAGTCGTAGTGTGTAAATTCGTACTAGCGTTTTTCTTCTTGGACATCAATGAACTCGGATGATTCAAAGTTAATTATTTATTCCCGAATAATAAGTCTTAATATTATATTACATTAATTATCATTTTATTTTGTTATTAAAAGGTTGCGATAGTTGAATTTCAACTATCCTCTGTTGCTGTCTCCAATTTGGGGATAGAAAGAGAAAGTATGACGTGTCGGCCAACTTATGCAGGATCGCTTCCACCTTCTCCTTCCCGCTTTTACAAAAACTATCTCTATTCATCATTTATCAACCAATGATCAATGAATTTTATAGTCAGCCCTGTCTTCTTTGATTTTGAATTGTATATATTCAGTCGATCCATCATTTTTTGGTAATTCAAAGATTATCTCAAAATGGAAGAGTTGCTTAAAATATCACGTGATGTTGATATAAAATTACATTTAACTACGACAAATATTAATAGGAATTTATCATCAAAAATGATGTCTTTCACTCCAACAGGTTGCGTGAATGGAGCATATCTTCCTCCGGCAAGATAGTATCATAATTCTTTTTTTATTATTATTTAATTTTTTCTTCTTCTGTCTAATTAATATGAGCGAGATTCAACTTTAAAGCTCGAACAGATAATATCAAAACATAAAAAGGCGGCGAATATGTCATCCTTAAAATCGCCTCGAAGAAAAATTAACGCGGCGAAAATGTTCTCGGGAAAATTACTGATCACGGTTAATTTTGTCTTTGTTCGCAACGTGAACGATGTTTTTTTTTCTCTGTCAATCTGTTATTATTATTATTTCATTAAAGAGAAGAGAATATCTAAGTATTGAGTAACTACATGTTAGTGTATTCATGAAAAATGTAACATTTAAGGCTCTTTGGAGAGTTATCGTCTATATTATAGAGCAAAGTTTCTCTGTTTGTCGACGCTTAGTTACTCAATGTCAGATACTACTGCGAGTCACTTTCATAGTTGAAAATGATCGGATCTGCCAGTATGGCAAACAAAAGAAACATGGTAAGCCTGACAATTTGACGAATTTTTGAGAGGAGAGCAGCTTAGTTGTCATGACGTTTCATTAAACTAGCTGCGAGTAGCTATGCAAGTAAGGAGATAAATACAAATCCCACTCCGTTTCTAAAATTGATGAAGGCAGGAGTTACTCTAGCTTATTTTCGGTTAGGTCTATCTGATTTTTGATTCGTTTAGCTGGGAAAAATATCATCTTGGGTCAGTGTTTCTTAACCTTATAAGAGGTACTGAACCCTGCAAGCTTCATCAGTGCATTCACTGAACCCCTTAGTCATTGGAAAAATGGAATATGATTTATTCAGAACATAGATATATACTTTATTAGTGCACAAAATGAACCATCATGCATCAGTTGCAACCGAAAACCACTGTGTTCAAAGAACAAAACCATCAAAACATGAATTTAACACAAAAGCATAACTCAATGAATATTTGCTTCAATCAATGTGTTTTTTGATGTTGCATTTCGGACACAAGTTCAGAAATGCATGGCTTCACCTTGGTAAGTTCCACTCTCATATGGTTTTCGCAAAAGAGTATGTTCCTTTTCTTGATTTTTATGTTGACCATCCTCGAAAATGATTTCTCACTTAGATATGTTCTTACAAACGGTATGAGTATCTCCAGGGCTTTCATTGCAATTGTACGTATTCGTGAAACAACTTTCTTTTTTTTTTTTTTTGCTTGACATAGTTAGTAAGAAGGGGTTGAAAGATTAAAAGAAAAGAAAAAATGACGTACAATCACTACACCCACAAGTTGAATCTGAGTTTTGCAATGCTGTTGCGGTACACTCTCAATGAAAGCAAGTCGACAGTGGCGTCAGTGGATGCAAGTGCTTGTCGAATCCCTGGGGTTTGATCGAACCCAGTTTAAGAACCACTGATATAGGTGATAGAATGCTTCACTGATCTTTGCAATAGCTAAGCCGATTTTTTGTAATGTCGGAAATATAAATAAAACATTATAGGTTCGATTTTGGGAGAGTATATTCATTACATTGTAATTAAAAGTTTCAATGTAATCACTCACAGTACACCCAAGATTTGATCAACCTTATAGCAGGCTAATGAGTGTGTATTGCATATATAGACTATACTGTAGCACTCTTTCCCAAATTGAGAATTTTTTATCCTTATCATACAAAACTATCGTTTTGTAAAATAAATTCAAAAGACACCACTGCTCTTTCAAGAACAGGGTATTTTTTCTTTTTTTTGACAGCCTTGCGGATTTTCGAATAATGTTAAGCAAAAATAAATTTGTTATCACAGTGGCCTCGATTGTCCAGCTGTATTTTTGAAAAATGATATATTAAAGCGCCCTAAAAAATTAAACTCCCTCAAGCTATAAACTATGAATTATATTTTACTGATTTTTTAGGGGTATATAGTTGAAACTAGCCGATTTTAGAAGTAAATATAGTCAATTTTACTTAATCCCACCTGGTAATTCTGCTATTAACTCTTACATTTACTAATTTTTACATTCATTATAGATGTTCTGTCTTCAAGAATCAAATAACAATAACAGCATTGATAAATAAAAACATCTATTCAGGTAGCAACTACCAAAAAGCCGCTCCCTCTTCCAATATCATATTATATTCATCTATACTAAATAGATCATAAGTAAAACATGTGACAATTTATACTTAAGAAAAGCCACAAGTAAACAAATGCAATATATTAATAGCAAATAAGCAGCATGACTTTGCAACTTTTAGTGTAGGGATGAGATCAAACTTGTTTTTATTTATTGACCTTCATTTTTGTTTTAAAAAAACGTACAAATAGACCAAGAGATAACGAAACCTCCTTCTTAGAAAGAAGAGGGAGGGATTCTCACAGGTAAACAGCTAGCAAGCAGACCCTTATAAAGACATGTATCTTGAAAAATCAAAAATGGCCACGATGTGTATTTAACAGCCACTTAGTTGTGTACAACAACGTGTACGTCGTACGTACATGCATAGTATTTTTGGGACAATTCATTAAATACCCAAAAATACATTAGTACTTGAATTACTCAGTTTGGGAGCCAATGAGAATGTTTTTTGGGTGGATGAATGACGTCTGATTGGTGGATTTTTGTTCATCATAATGCATGGAAAAGGAAAAGAGAGAGAGAGAAAGAGGAAAAAGGGGAAAAAAGGAGGAATAAAAGAGAAGAAGAAGGAAAGTGAGGCTCGCTATATATCTACGTTCGACTAATTTGATTCATGGATCCATAATGAGGGGATAATTAGCTCCATTAATAATCAAACTTCTGATAGTGCGGATTTTGGGTTACTTTTTTTTTTGTGTTTTTTCATTCCTAATACTCTTAATTCTGAGCGAGAAACGTTTCCTTGAGGTTCATCATGAGGCTTTGTTACTTCGTTATATTATCATTTCGTTTTTTTCTTATTCATTCCAAAGCTGGAGTCGGAATCAATCAATGAATCCTCATTCAAATTATTTTATTTGATGTGATAATTGTACAGTGTCCCTCCAAGTCTCGTTTCTTGCTAATTGTATCATTAATATTTATTATTTTGTATAATTATTAATTATCCCTCAATGTATATGTTTTTTCTTATTATAGAGCGTTTTCATGGGAAGTCGGCCATTTTGGGGGTCTAAACAACCGAGTTGTATAAGAACAAAAACCCTTTTTTTCATTCATATTAAGGGAAATAGTCGACTATTGGATGTCAAAATGGGACACACAAATAAACGGACCTAAACCTTTGCCATCCATTGCCTAGTTTTATTAATTATCTGTCCCTTAAATGTATTAAAAATATGTGAGAGTATCCTTGCACAATCTTATTTCCATAGTGTAGATTAAAATTAACTATTACAATGGAAAGAATAAGATCCTTTATTTTTTCTCATCCTTAATTTATTAAAAAATGTACAAATATTGCAACTAGGAAGAGGTTTTCAGTAGATATTACTTTGATTATACTCAAATATTACTGTCTTTATCATTTGCATCAAATAGTATTCAATTCCTTGAGTCTTTATTTATTTTTAAAGCTAATTGATGAAGCTTTATCAAGATTATTTGGAAATTTGTTCATTTTATGTTGTAAAAATATCAATACTCACCCCAAGATGGCGTCTCCTTCAATTATGACGCAATTTGTGATGGCAGTGAAAACGCTCTATACGTAATTCTGACTCAAAAATAGGTAACTTTAACGATTGAAAGAATTCCTTCAAATCCCAATTATTAATATATGATTCTTTCTTATTATCTATTTAGGTTATAATATGTGAAAAAGTAATTGCAATGTTCTCTCGCTTCATTCTTTATTTAATTACCTAATTATGATAGGTAAAAGTCATTTCATATAAAAAAAACAGCCCCAAAGAATTGTCGTTGATGTCTTTTTAAAATTTTGTAGGTAAGGTTTCATTATGTACTCTTACATGTTAATGTCTTTAATCATATCCATACCAATGTAATGTTGGTGTTTGCTTCTTTTTTTATTTCAGACTATTTGATTCAGAATTGACATTGGGAATTTATTCAATGAAATTACATGGTTTCTATAAATTATATATCTTTTCCATTTTTTTTTTTTTCATGCTTAGATTTAAGAGAGAGGAGAATTAGGTCATAAGATATATTCAAAAGGAAATGACTGCGACAACTAAATTTGAGTCGACTGCAATCTCCCTACCTCGACCGGTTCCAGCCCATGGAGGAAGAGATGCTGAAGAAGGAGAAATAAGTGATGGACTTGAGGAAGGTGAAGAAGTTTTCTCTGATATTAGGTATAAATATATTTACTTACCCCCACTCCGGTGGACGACCTCCTACCGTAGAAATATACAATTTTTTTTTTTTAATTTTCTTTTTATATATATATATTTGCAAGACTTAAAAATAAATAAAATTGTTAAATAATGTTTTTTTCTATTCTAGTGATGAAGATTTTGAATCAAATTACGGACGAAGTGGTATAAAGAAGGATTTCAAGGACGATAAAATGACTCTAGCGAAGAAAAAATATAATCTGGGATCCTCCATGGTGGGGAAAAATACGGAAAATGAGTTAGTTGACGATTTTGAGGATGTGGATGAAGATATTTTGTATCTACGACTGATGGCCTTAAGATCCATGATACCCTCATCCGATACCCCTACTTCCAACAAGTCTCCCATTTCTTCAAAGTCCATTGAAGATGAAATGGAAGAGTTATTGGAAGAGGCTGACAAAGCAGCAGCACAGTCTTCCATTCCTCCACCTCCAATAATTGATATTGCTGACTCTGATGAAGAAAAGATGGATTTATATATTAAAACGATGACGACAAATATGTCTTTTCTTGCTCCTATCAAAGTCAAAGAAGAATTACATGAGCCCTCTATTAGTGGTGGTCCCCTTGACGATCCCAATCTTCAGTATCTTGTGATGAAGCTAAAACGCTCCTTGGAGAACGGTGGTAGTATTGCAAGTAGTAATCAAGAACAGGAAGATTCATTTTATTCCCCTACCCAAAGTCCCGTTCACATGTCTCCACCCTCATCTCCTGATGTAATACCCCTACCTCCTGAAAGAGTACTTAAACCTCCTGGAGACGATGAATATATCGAAAATAAAGCAGGACCATTAGGCCAGCATCAACCCGTAGACATGGAACTTGGATCTGAGAATGAGGCTGAAATTCAATTTTTTAAACATCAAAAAGAAATTCCTTCTGTCGTAGGGTGGCCTCCACATCAGTTATTGTGCTCCGGTGCTATGTCTGTCCCAAACTTAACTCCTCAAATGCTTTATAATTGTGATCATTATCTTTATCAAGAGAGTATGTATCAAGAGGAATTGAATTCTATTTGTGGAAACAAGAAGAATTTTATAAAAGCCGTCACTGCAAAGCCCCCACCCCCGCCACCTCCAATCCTCCCTTCCACAACACCAACAACTTCCAAGAGTAAAAAAAGAATTCGAAAAAGGAAATCAACCATTAAATTCATCAGCACCTCTGATGAAGAGGAGAATGCCCAAGTAGTACAGACGAAAAGACGAATAACCCCTCCTCCACCACAACCACCACCACCTGTTGTGCCTATTAATCCTATTGACTCCGACGATGAAGAAGCGATGAGAGCTCATTTGTTGTCCACCATGGCAGCTAAGAGAAATGCTGCCAAAAACGAAGTTGATGCCGTTAAAAAAGTCACTAAACAAGTTGAAAAAGCCAAGACCGAGAAGCAGCCACCTCTGAAAATATTGTCTAAACCAGTTAAGAAATCTTTATCTAAACTCTGTGTGGAAACTTCGACTGAAATGCCTTTTGATAAACTGAAAAAGTATTTCCCTAATATGGTCCGACCTTTTATTATACCCTTAAATATACCTCCTTCTTCCGAAGATGAATCTACCTCAACAATGTTATTTCAAGCAAATCTTGACTTATTCATGAAAAATGCTCGAGAAGATTCTTGTACTATTCCAAGGATGAAACGAATTCCTCCTCCAAAACCCGTTCGCAAAAACCCTCCTCGTTCTAAAGTTTCAGCAACAGCTCTACTACTCAACAACAAAACTAATCCCATTCGCAAAAGGTATATATCCATGATCGAGAAAGAGTCTTTGAAAACGCGTTCTAGTATTGAGCATTTACCTATCGAGAGGCAAAAGGAATACAAAATGCTTTTGGCCCGAATAGCTGTGAAGGAGAAGAAACAGCAACTCGAGAACTCTAAAAAAGACATTGAAGATCCTGAGGAAATGCGAAAGTTATTAATTTCAAAGATGAAGAATCTAAAGTCAAAGATTGATAAGAACAAAATTGATTTAAAGAAAAAAGTGTTAGTAGAGTCCAAAGAGAATAATGAACCCAAAAATATCATTGAAGATGGAGGATCCAATGTACCTGAGAAAATAGTAAATGAAAGCGTTGTAAGCTCCGAAAAAGACCTGATCCAATCTAGAAATGAGGTAGTGAGTGAATTATTCAAATTATCTGCTCAATTGTCTCAGTTTAAAAACGAATCAGAGAAACTGATAACGGCTCAAAACTTTTTGTCGGATCTCATGAAGCAAGTAAGTGAGACAAAGAAGCTAATTAAGAAAAAAAAGGAGAGAATAGCACAGTTGAGAAATGTAGTCAAGCTAAGTCATCATTCCATAACTAAGAAAAGAAGGGATCTATCTGTTCAAGAAAGTCAATGTAAGAAACTTGGAGAGACCTTGATTGGAGAGGCTTATGAGCTACCAAGCACTGGAAGTGAGAAAATTAAACATAAATTAGTACAAATCGCCTCCAATGCAAAGCTCTGCAAGAAGGCCAATCTGGAATCTGCTCGTAGTGAAGGGGTTTCTTCGTCGAAGAATGATGATGACTCTGTCGGTGTTGATGGTGATGTTGACGACTCTCCTCCTCAGAAGAAGGAAGAAATAAGTGGTGTTAGTTCTTCAATCGCTCATCTCAAATCAGGTGATACAAGTATTGATCCTCATCAAGAATTTTGTCGTTTCGAACTCCTAGGAAAATGTAACGACGATGCATGTCCATACCAACATCATAAATCCGTTTCCTAGGGTAAAAAATTATATTTTACATTTTATATTAGGGCAAGTTCAAAAAAGATAAAAATAAAAATTGCAAATGTCGTTGGCCTTTCATGCAGATATATGTTGATCATATATACACATATGTATAGTCTTAATAATGCTGCTCGCTTATGAATTTATTGCATATATAGAGAGAGAGATGAGGATTCGTGAATATCCTAACATCCTCAGACACATGTATGTATATGAATATTCCATATACAATGAGTTCTTGGTGAGTAGAAGGGGTAAGAATATCATGAGCATCAAAAGAGCATTCATTCTGGCCTCTTTTTTTTCCTTTTTGATATATAATTATTCATAATTTCGAAAGTACTACATATATATTTTATTCTTATTTTTTTATTTCTTAGAGGTTTATAATAATTAATTAATAAATAATAATAATATATCTATACACATCAAAAAATTAATAAAAAACATATTTAATGATATTGCATCTAAAGTCCTTACATCAACACCTACAATAAATTATACGTATTTGGTATTCTCAAGGATCGTGCGTGTCTGAGTGGACAAAACGCCAATCCCATTGTTCTCTATCTAATACTTTTATTTTCAGTGACTTCATCACCATCAGCATTACCAAATTTTAAAATTATATTTTATAATCATACGCGAGCACTGTATTTTATACTTTGAATAACTAATTAATCATCACAATTATGAGTGATGAAAGGGTCGTTTATGTTGTCGCTTTTTTAAATCTCGTGTTGTTGACATTTATATATTGCATATTTTATTTTTGAAAAATAAATCCTAGTTTTTATTTATACACTTGACTCCACTTTTATTTCGGGCAAAAAAAAAAAAAAAGGGGGGAGTTGGAATAGAAAACCAGGTATGATGTTGTGTGTATCGTGCTTTCTTTCTTATAAGTACTATGTGTACATTGTCTGAGTCAGTCGAGGTTCAGGAAGAGGGATAGAGGCGTGAATGAATTCATGTCACTTCCCTTTGTAACAAAAGGGAAGCCTTGTCCCAATTATTCCAAAGATTCCATCGTCGTCTTCAAACCACTGAAAAAGAAGAAAAAGAGTACATTTACTATGAGCTTTCATGCAACGAAGAAGAAAAAGAAATTGATGAGAAAAGGTCAGCCATTTCCTCCATGGAGGCCTCCCCCTTGCAAATTTGAAAATAGGGTTAAAAAGACTGGGTCATACTGCTCTGTTTGTGCTCCTTCATATAATAAGGAGGAGGATTCTTTGGAGAATCTCAAAGGTATTCTTTAAATGTTCATACATTATTAGGACTTTTTTTGGTGGGTTAAAATATTCCTTAACCCATGCAGTGGTTTTTTTTTGTCCCCATGACTTGACCAAACGTATTTGTCAAAGAGTGTTTTCTCCCATGGCAATGACAAGACTAAAAAGTATTGAATTTTAATTAGTCTGACTAAAACAAATCCTTTATTTTTCGACGGAATACTAAATCTGACGAAGAACGAAATAAAAGTAATCAACAATATTAACACGTTTAATTGGTTGATTCCCTGTCTCATCATATTAACCTTTGAGATACCAGTAAAAATGAATAATTAGTTAAACAAAAAAAATTCACTCTAACGTCAAATGTATAATTTACCCCATCATAGTAGCAAAGGAGATCGATCATTATATCTGCCAAGATTTTTGAGAAATTACATCCTATAATAATTTTTAAATTATGGGTTTAGTGGTATTTTATCAATGGGCAATGTAGTCAATCAGAGAGCTAGGAATGTACGCAAGTTCTTAGGTTGTTTTTTTGCTATAAATGATTAAATAACTTTTTTTTTTAAATCATTACATTAAAAATTGACATACTTTAAATCACGTTGACATTGATTGCCACGAGTTAAAGAGATCTTGTCATTTAGCTGGTGAATTAAATATCGACAATAATCACCAACATAATATACACCAATAGTCCATATCCAATTAATATAAAATTGGCTGACTGATATTTCATATGTTGAGTCCTAATTTCAAGTAGAAATAATGGCTTGCTATTCAAAATTTTGTAGACCTCAATTCCTCTATTCACCGTTTGGATGAAGAGATTCGTCGGCAAAAAGGAAAGGTACTCAATGACTTAATTCGAATGAACGATGAAGAACAAATGGATGAAGGAACATGGAGAACGAGATTTTCTCAGAGGAAATTTAAAGAAGACAGTGGTCTTGTGTGTACTTGCAATTTGAACTACCAAAGTTTGAAAATAGATGAGACTAAAAGTGCCATTGTTAAAAGCTCCCAATCCACGAATGTATCAGAGTCTATTAAAAAGGATGTATTTATTGAGTAAGTAATTATGAATATATTATTCTTGTAAATTACAATAGTTTATAGCATTTGATTGATTTATTTTTTTGCCCTTGGATTGAGGTGATGTGTTCCTGATTGACTTTGCTTCGAAAAATCAAGGTTTATGGATAGGAAATAAAATGTTGCTCTTTGTTGGCCGAAGAAGGAGAAGATTTGCTTTTTAAAGGACATTTTATGTTTTTCGTGACAAAAGCAATAAGGAACATACCATCTGAATCTTAGGGCAAATAAAGTTGAAATTTTAATTTAATCGTTGAATTATATGATTCTATTATTTAAAAAGAGGGATAGAATCGGATAGTACAGATAGTAGCTCGATGGCC
This sequence comes from Lepeophtheirus salmonis, assembly GCF_016086655.4. NCBI lineage: Eukaryota > Metazoa > Arthropoda > Copepoda > Siphonostomatoida > Caligidae > Lepeophtheirus > Lepeophtheirus salmonis. The sequence continues at coordinate 51,115,694 of NC_052131.2, read as the reverse complement.
TCATCTTTCAAAAAAGTACATCATCAGCCTAAACGGAAGAAAAAACGTACAAAAAAATGGAGTATCCGACCTGAGCAGCAAGGAAACAACCATTCTTGCTGAAGAAACGGATTCAAAGGTTCTAAAAACAGCCATAATGCAGCTTCGAAACGAAAATGAATGTCTTAAATCCGCACTCTCTGTAAGAGAGTGCAAGCTTCGAGAAGCAGGTAAAAAGATCGAAGATATCCTGGAGCAGAACTCTCTTCTCACTCAAAGATTAAAAGAGATCATATTCAATGGGAACGTGCAGACATCAAACTCGACAACAACAGGTGGACCACCACCAAATATGGGTAGTACAACTACCTTGGAGTTGAAAGCGTTTAATAATGGGAATCATCCCAAAGAATCATATCAAAAAGAACTCTCTCTCCTTCGACAAAAATTATCAGACAGTCAAATTGCTAATCGAAACCTGGAAACGTATATTGAGTATTTGAAAAAATCATATGTGTCTGTATTTGGATCTGTAGTTACGAGTACCTAATTAATTAGGTGTAATCTTATTATTTGAAATATATATTAAATAATTGTTACAGTGTAGCATAACTTCCTTTTTTCAAAGGACAATAAAATGTTCGAGAGGTGACGTCCTCCATTTCACATGCACAGAATAAACCGAGAATCTATTTGTTTTTATTTCTATTTATGTTGAACAAAAAATATCACATTTAATTGACAACATATCTTATTTTATGGTTGTGGATAGTTAGTTGATTAGGTAATTAGTTATTGGCGATTCCACAAAGATTTTAAAAATGTTAGGCTTTCCGGAATAAATCCGGTTACATGTTTTGGACAAAGCACACCAATTTAGAATTCTTGCATAACACCGGATCTGTTAGCATCAATTTTAACTCTCTAGCATCATTGTCCGTTGAGTTATTTGCGTTCAATAATTTTGCAAATTTCAAATCATGAAAATGAATTTAAAAAATCGTTTTTGTATATTAAAAATTGAAGAAATTAACTGATTTTCAATAATAGCACGAATAAAAACACAAGAATTAAATTTCAATTAGTTTAATCTTATAAAAAATGATGTCAAATCATTTTTTTGGCAATATTTATTTTCGACGGTAAACGCATGTTCGATCCTCACTATTCCAACGCATGATAGCAACTGAATGTATTTCTAAAAATTATAAATGTTTATTAGAAGGAGTGCGGAAAATTGCAACTCGACTTGATCTCATAATAAATGACTCGAGGCTTGACTCGAGAAAAATATTCAATAACTTGAACATGTGAGCAAATAAGTGATACTCCACTCGGACTTGCAGTATCAGGACATTTTACCACCTCTGGTTACTATCTTATTACTAAATTAGTAATTATAAACGCAATATTAAGTAGTTGGGGGATTATTAAAGAACCTATTTATGATAAAATGGATTTGATACATAAACTATCAATAATACTCAAGTATACTTTCTACAAAAAAAATAATTATCCAATTCAGTCTTTCTTATCTTCAATCAATAATCATCAAGGAAGGGATAAAAAACATTTTTATTCGTCTTACGCTTAACATATTTTTTAACACAGGTTTTCCTATATTAATTAAGCTCCATTCTCTAAACATCAAAAGTCAGTTTGAACATTAAGTCAAAATCATTTGAAGTACTACAGTAGGTAATGTCATGATGAAAGATTGCTGCTAACTAGTACTGATATATTCATTAAGCCCCTCTTGGTGGTGTTCTTGATTTTTCGTTAAAGTCGTGACAAATTTTATATAGAAAGGTTTGGTCACAGGTAAGGTGGTCGTGATCGCAGTATTAATTTTGCATTTTTATTCTTTTTTTAACAGATGATCATATCATATAAAATAAAGGATTAAAGTGAATGCATATGTAAATAAGTCCATATTAATTAGTAGTAATTAGTAATGAGAATAAACTATATTTCAAGGAATAATACAATGGATCAGGACAGGTTGTCCTATTTGAAATAAAATAAATTATATATGTTAGTCTAAATTTCAATGATTAAGCAAAATGCATAAAAGCTAATTGAACTTTCCATTCCAGATATACATACTTCATAGTCATAAATAATTAATTAAATTTTTATATAATATATAGACAATTTTCTTCTGTCTACCCTATAACTATTAAAAAGGTACTTAATAATCATAATATTTTCCATGTTTTGTTTTTCTCGAAGTAATGACGTCATATTAGAATATTGTCTGCAAACTGACGGTGAATTGTCAAAATTCAGATTATTTAATTAATAATTATTATTAATTAAAGAGTCATTTTATAATATAATATCAGGAGCTTCTTGTTCGTAAAACAGTTCTATGTGATGCTGATCAGTAGAAGAAAAGAGAGGCTTCTCAAATGGCTCCTACTTGCCTTCATGACCCTTCGGATCGTACTGGGTGAGATCATGGAAGAAGTGCCCTCTGCTGGTTCATCCTCCTCTTCTTCAGGCAGTAGTACAACCCCCTCTCACGAATCCTCTAATACTTCTTCCTCCAGTTCTCACCCCAATCATTTCACCTCAACCCCTTCTTCCTTCCGCTGCTCCGGAGAACAAGTCTCTCCAGAGCGTTGTCCCAGTGGTGCAGCGTGTAAGGATCTAGGTGTTGAATGTCTTGCCTGGTGTCACTGTCCAGGTGACTGTATTTATGGTGGACAAACCAATGCCACATGCAACGTTCATCATGAGATCCATTGCGAGGGGCCTAAGACATTTAACAAATTGTTTACGTGTCAGTACTGCTATCAAGAGCCTACGAACTATGTGTGCTCTGAGAAGTTGGACTGTGATGCCGTTGCTCAAGATCCATACTATTTGTCCAATTGCACTGTGTCTCAAAATGTACTCTGTCTTGGAAGGAGAGAGTTTCTTAAAAGAAAGAAATGTAACTGGACGGGAGGGTATCGATGGTATGCTGCCGTTGCTTTTAGTGTTACTCTTGGAGGATTCGGTGCTGATAGGTATTTAGATAAAAAAACACCACAATATTAAAATATCTATATATTTATTCAATCACATCTAAATTAAAATACATCTTAATAGGTTTTATCTGGGACATTGGCAAGAAGGAATTGGTAAATTAGTTAGTTTTGGTGGTTTGGGCGTTTGGACACTTGTGGATGTCGTTTTGGTTGCTATTCGCTACATTGGACCTGCCGATGGATCACTTTATATCTAATTATGAGCTTTGACATGACTTGTTTTTATTTTTGTATTCTTCATAGTTCGAGGTGAGGGTTTAGATGATGCAGAGTGTTTTTTTGGACTTGCTTTACTCTTTTCAGATCCTAAAGGAGACATATTCATCCAGTTAATTTTTTATATATACACAATGTAGAGTAATTATTTATTTTTGTAATTAATAAAGTATATTGATTCAAGTAGAATACTAATAATTTAAAAACTTACGTTTTGAGCCCTGAGGACTTTTACCAACGACGGGAGTTGTAGCTCGGTTTTCTTTATTTACATCTGAAGGATCCCCTAACTTTTGTTTAAGTCTCTGTTTTGTAGCCTCAGATAAACGTTTCTTACTAGGTTTTTCTTTTTTGCGATCTTCTCGATCCATAGCAATCAACTTCATTTTCTCTCCGGTCGTTAACTGAAAGAAAATATCATGAAACTTTTTGACGTCTCGATTTATTTGCTGCAGCAGAGTTTTGTGCAAGTTAATGTCCGACTCGGTGGACTTGTGATTTCGAGCGGCTTCTTGATGGAGTTGAAGAGCCATTTTAAGACTGTCTTTGAGAGAACTTAGTATGTCTTGGACTCTAACTGTGGCCATGAGACGACGCACCAGGTAGCCTTTCACCAGGGCTGACAATTTAGCAAATGTTTTTTTATGTTTAGGTGTGAGCCGCGTTGTCGTAGAGGATACACGGGAGTGGGACCTTTTTTCATGAGTTGGAGTGACTTGTTGCAGCAATTTGCGACGTTGCTCAGCAAAACTCTTTTTAAGATTAAATAATTGCCTTGACTGATCTTCAAGGAAGCGTTGAATTGACTCATCACGCTCTTTGTCTAATTCAGCAATGGAGGCACGAATAGTGGCGTGGTTAAGAGGAGTAGGAGACAGGGGGAAGGTTTATTAGTACTATTAATTGGAGGAGGAGAGTTGGACACAAAGCCACTTAAATATCTTTTAATCTCCATTCCTGATCCAAATCTGGAGGCGTATGCTGAGAGCAAAGGGCTAGTTTCTTCTTCGCTTTGGATATCGTCGAGACGAGGGTTGATCTCAGGGGTTTTTGGTTTTTCAGATAGAAGCTCAGATACACGAAGTGCCTTATTACGCCACTCTTTCATTTCCCGCCTCCGATTCTCGGTCATGAAAGGAGGTAGAATGGGTCTACCACACACTCGGATTACTGAGATGTAATCTTCAGGGACAAGGACTGCAGACATCGTTTCTGGAAAGGTATTAACAGGATATAATTTACAAACAATTTTGAAACGCGTACGTTAGAGTATTTATTTATTAATGGAACGGAATATTTGATTAATTGACAGATTCTATATTGAGTTTGAAAGAATAGGGAACAGTCTCACGCAAGAATACAAACAAGGAACAAGTGGCAATGGAGCAGGGGTGACAAATGAAATCCCTCCATAAAATCAATCCGTCCATAACCACGTACTTCACATCACTACCCTCCTTTATAGTCCTTTCTAATCAATAGTTATCACTCTATTTCAATGATTCATATATCATTATTCATTAATATTCTCTCATGCATGCAAAATGTAGACAGCTAGCGATCCCATCCATTACATATATGTGGCCTGTCAACACACAAAAAAACCAAAACTAGAAGGATTCTTCTTAAAATTGAATGTGCATTCTATATTTTGTATTCTCCGATTAATCATCGTCAATTTCTATCAACAAGGATTATTCATATTAATCCTTTGGGTGTGCCACAAATGACACTTAGAGTAGCCAAAATTAATCGTCGTAATAAAAAAATGATTTTGTATGAAAGGGGTCGTATTGGGGCCAATATAAGTGTATTTAATCAAATAAAGATTCTAAAGCTCTTTGGTATCTTAACTCATCCCGCAAATTTGAATAAATAGACTATTACATTAAATTTTAGGTACTTGGACTTAATTTCGAAGGATTAAGTGTCGAAGGGACAACTTGTTTATAAGACTTTTATAGGAATACATTTGCAGATACTTTCAAATTGAACTTACAACAAAAATGATAGTAACTCGATCATTCTTAAAATAAGTTTTTATTCCTAAAAAACATAAACATCCACATTCCACATAAATATTCATAACCATTTGAAAGTAGTTTTTTTAAGTATAACAAAAATATATAAAATTTCTACATATATTTTCTAGAAATGTATAAAATCAAATCAAAAATTTTGAGCAATAGAATTTATATAATCTAATGCATCCATGTTTTTATAATTAATGAAAATGCGTTTAAGTCTTTGATTAATATCTTCATAGTTAATATGGGTTTTTTCTACTGCTACTCCATTTTGTATTTGACGAATGATCACTTCTGTAGAAGCCTGTTCTATCCGGATTTCTCGAAGAAGTTTGTCAATATTAGGATGACATATTTGAAGTCTATGATTAAATAAATTATGCCATCCTTCGACAGAATTGTTGGTTCGAGGTAAATCATTCGCCAACCTATCACATACGTTCCAAATATCTATCTCAATGAGAGGTTTTCTTCTTTTTCCACGTTGAACAATTCCTAACCAAGTTGTTTCAAAATATTGTAAAAACTCTCCTAAGATTTCATCAATCTTTTCATCCATTTGATTAATAAACCTGTCAAATATATCATTGACTTCATCTGGGGGTACAAAGGCAAGTGCTTGCAATTGCTTGATGATCATTGCATTAGAGTTTTCTTGGCACCAAGATGTTAAACCAAATCTTTGAATATTTATCCATAGGCATTGACCAAAATGGTCGAAACATCCGTAAATTTTAGTTTCGGGAAACAAATTTTTGATTTGATTAATAGCAAAACGCTCAAAATCAATAGTAATAGATAAAGGTTGCAAACCCTTTAAACTTAAAAAGTTAAATATAGTAAAATATGATTTCTCATTTCTATTTTTGGTAAAGCAATAAACTAATGGAATGGCTTTATTTTTATCGACTAAGGCATGGATTGTATATAGTTGATATCCTATTGGAACGGAATCAAATGTTCCATCACCAAACCATCTTTTATTTCTTTTCAAAAAATCGATATTATTTGCGGTTGAATATATTTGGACCTCGTCATTTTGGAAAAGTAAGAATTCTTCCCCCCTTGTGGTTAGAGTCAAATCTTCATAGATTAGATTTTTTTTACGATATCTCCTTACAGACCTTGAAAGAGATTCTTGTTTCGGTAGCTTTCTGGCGATTTCAATTGGAACTTGACTCATGCATTCTTTGACGATTGCGGAGGATGGAGCTTCAGATTGGCAAGACTTTGTTCTAATTGCTTGCATCAACTTTTTGGTTTCACAGTCATCAATGTTGGGAGAATGGGAATGTTGATTAGAAATAATGAGTGAGCCATTTTGAGTGATTGCTCGTCCTTTACAAAATTTACGCTTAACACATTTCCAATATATTTTGTCTCCTACTTCTTTATTGAGATGATATTCGTATCCTTCATGCAGAAGTTTTTTACCTCCCATTTGGGTTTGGATAATGTCCATATTTTTTACTAGAGAAAATAACGGAGCTTTTCTCTTTGAAATCTTGTACATACATAATGAAAAATTTAAATGAGATGGAAAAACATTTTAAGAATCTATACAAATAAATTGCATTCTAAGATCTTTAGCTAGGACTAAAGAAGAAGGCAGTTCCTTTGTATTGATTTTTAAAATGTTCTTGCTTCCACATTTTAACTTTTCAGTATCTATCAAGATTTAAAAGAGAAAACTTATTTTAAGAATGATCAAGTTACTATAATTTGTGTTAAAGTTCAATTTCAAAGTATTTTTACGAATGTGATCCTAGAAACGTCTTTTCGATACTATGTCCATTCGAAATTTAGTTCTTTCGACCCTTTGTCCTTCGACACTTTGTCTTAGTATTAGATCGGCTGAAAATTCCGTAGGCTGACACATAGCAGCTGTCCGTAGGGTATACCGTAAAATATGTTATTTTTAAAGGTTCTTCTCCTTCTTTTTATTTTCTCTACAATTTTAATTCGTTCTTATAAAACATAAGTTCATAACATAAGAAATCCTACCTGCGACAACTGACTGTAAAAAACATATTTCTTCACTTGATCACTCTAATCAGGGAACACGGTAATTCATTTAAATGTTCCTTGCTCCATTTAACGTTCGGCACACGACTTGCCTACAGATGTACGGGGCTAGTATCGCGGCAAAACTCAATTAAATTTTAAATTATGAAATCAAAGTTTATATCAGAAGAAAATGATGTCAAGAAGTAATTTGAATTTTTTGACAGATATTCGACATCCTCTTAGTGTTTATAATTATCAGATTTTAACTGGATAGAGAGTGTCCTTGTGGCTATTCTTGTTCATGATACATCAACCAGTCCCCTGAATGAAATATTTTTAGTTATTGCTTAAAAAATAGATAAAACAGAATTTCGTGTGTTATTGAAGTATTACTTATTTCCGAAAATCTAAAATGATGAATCCAAGGTTTGGCTTGATAAACATTATTCCGACTCTCCACCAGTTAAATCAACCGTTGAAAAATTATTTGGTAAACTTAAAAGAGGCGAAATGATCGTCAAAGACAGCCGAAGACAGTTACCGTCTAAAATATCACATAAATAATGTAGACATATTTTAATATTTGAAGTATCGGAGCGGGACTAATATTATAATCAATTAAACTGACATAGACTATAAATAAATTAATTAAATACATATTTAATATTTAGAAAATATTATAGTATAGTATAATATTTTAAAATCAAACACTATGTTTATATAATATAAAGATAGTTTGATTGAATATTAAGAGCACACTTGGAGTTAGAGATTCCTAATCAGAGCTGCGGAAAAATTTCTAAAATAAACTTTTTCATTGCGGCAGTAAAATTCATTAAATATTATCATTATGAAATACAAAACAGGGACAAGTATGTACTTCAGTGATTATAAGTTTTCTACACCTTTGACCAGGGACAGGTTACCCAAAACGGGGATTTTCCCCAAAAATCAAGGATGTCTGGTCTCCTTATTATATACTCCAAGTCCAAGTCTTTAAATTTCCTTTTTATCAAGTACAATTTGAATCTTTTAATACTTTTATCGAGTCCTCAGATATATTTTGAGTTCTTTCAAGTTCATAATTATAATAAAGGGTCCCTAGTGTAAAGGCATTGCTGAGTTCAGTATAAACTAGCTATCGAGTCCAATTCAAGTCTCGAGTCGAAAATCTTCAAAACATGGACTCAACTCCAAGTCTCCGATCACCTCTGTTTTTAATCCCCAAGACACCAGTAGGTGCCTATTTTATCATAAGTTATAATTATTATAAATACAAAAAAAATCATAAATTAGTTTTGATTTACATTTTAAAAAGTGGTAACTAATTAATTATTAATTGGTAAGCATGATGATTCATTACAAGTGTTATCTACAGAACCCCTCTCAAAAACAAGTATTACTACTATAATCCAAAAGAAAATAATGTTTTAAGGCCTTCTTATATAGTTATTAATTATAAGAAATTAAAGTCGTTGAGTAAGTATATCACTATAATTAATAAATAATATCACAATGAGTTTTTTCAAATTGTATAATTAGATGCACAGCCTGTAAGTAGAACGAAGTTGGAATTTGTATAGCTAGGGCTGACCGAATTAGGTTGTTGCAGAGTTAATATTAATTATCAATATTATTTTATAATTTAGATTGACTAATTTATAAACGTATTGCATTTTGATAGGATGAGTGAATTCACAAGTAATAATAATTAGCATATAATTATGTATTAAATATTAATTAATCGTATAAACTTCAACTTTTCTAAGGATCAACATATTATTTATAACTAATTAATATATATATATTGTGACGATTTGCTCCAGTGTCTCTGGGAATAAATTCTTCGATAGACCAGAGCAAATTCTCATATTCGGAAATAATAGATTATTACCTAAAATTATCTTTCTATAATTAAGATTCAAAAATAATATATATATATAGTAATTGAGACTCATACAGCTTTAATTTATTTGTAGATATGATATAGAAGAATCACTGGGATAAATTTCAGATGGAAATAAAACTATATTATTTTATCATATATTAATCACTGATCGCAGGCCAGATAAAGTTCGTAACACTTTATAAAATTGCATTATAATCTACCCCTGTCCCCCCTATCCTATATAAATTTCACTTCAAAAATTTCAAGTGACGTCTTACCAAATTAGAAGATTGAATTGGATTGGTGGGTAAAAACATTCAACGCTTTGATTGGTTATAAGCAAAGTATGTGCGCATTCGTTCCAGTATAAAAATTCTTTTATTTAATTCTTCTGGCGCGTAGCAGAGTATATATATTTTGTATACAATTGACGATGTCTGTACAAGTTACAACTTGTATAAGTAATTTGTACAAGTTGCAATTTCTTCGTCTTAAAATGCATTATTTAATTTCAACATTGATCATTTTAATTACCAACTATGCATTGATACTATCATTTCATTTTGATCGATTGAAATCCCAAAGTTATTAGGTATTTAGGAGTAATATAACGGTGGGCATTGGAACTTTATAATGTGTCAGAGAATACTTATATTTGAGTAATTTATATTAAATTAGTCAGTAATTACACGATGAATAGATGGATCATCCATGGAATATTTAATTATTGCATGATTTTTATCCCAAGTGCTGTAAATTTGTCATTTAAAATTATTCATCTCATTTCTTGGTTACAACATGTACAATTTTTTTGTACAAGGTAAAACTTGTACAAAATTCCAACTTGTACGTATACATAACATGTATATATAAAAAAAAGAAAACTAATGTAAAGTTGGCGCGAGATTATTATTTCCCCGAGTTTGGTATTGTATTTATTGAACTTGGAGTGAATATAAAAAAGGTCGAAAATGCCTGTGAAATTAACGGGAGGAGCGTTGTTGTCGATATGTCAAGGGGATCGAGTTGAGAATCCTGTGTTGCAGGTAATGAATGCATCTTTTAATAGCGGGTTTTCTTGATTGACTTAGTAATTGAAACTGAAATGATTGCAGATTTTGGGGAATAAAAAAATCAACGGCTCATCTTCGGATCGCTATCGCCTGTTGATCTCGGATGGTGACTATTCCAACTCCTTTGCCATGTTGGCCACCCAGATGAACGACAAGATCCACAATGGACAACTGGAGAACTACACCGTCGTCTCCGTCAAGAAATACGTTTGCAACAACATGCAAGGGAAAAAGGTCATCATCCTTCTGGACATCGATATCTCCACTCCAGGGGCGGAAATTGGAGAAAAACTAGGAAATCCCAGAGCCATTAATCCTGATGGAACCGTCAACGAAAAACCATCCTCCTCTGGTGGAAACAGCTCCTCCTCCAACCAAAAGCGTTACGGAGATGATGCCGGACTCAATGCGCCACCTTCCAAAAAAACACCTCTTGCCCCACAAAACCCTCCTCGCTCCAGCATTCTAGACCCCAGGCCCGTCATTGGATCATCATCCACTCCCTCCACCAACATCATGCCCATTAACTCTCTCACTCCCTACCAAAACAAATGGACGATTCAAGGAAGAGTCACGAATAAGTCGGATATCCGACGTTGGAGTAATTCACGAGGGGAAGGACATCTCTTTTCCTTTGACGTTTTAGACGCATCTGGCTCCATCAAAATTGCTGCATTCAAAGAGCTATGCGACAAATTCTTCAATCTCATTGAAATTGGAAAGGTAATCTATTCATTCCAGGGTGGGGTGCTAAATGGTCGTTACTCAAAGATGACAAATATTAGTTTTATTGTTGCCGATAAGTCATTTAAGAATTATAGTGAGTATCATAAGATTTGGTTGAGTAGAAAGGGTATTGAGTCATTTAATTTTATACGTTCATTTTGAATTTATAGCTCTTTTAGGTACCAAGATTTGCAAAAAATTAATTTACTTAGCCTACAAGAGCCAATTGCATGGCCATAATAAGATTTAAGTGTGTTTTTTTTTATAGAATATTTTTTGTAGAAGTCTAAATTACATAATATTTTGATTTTTATGACCTCATTATTAAGAGGTTAGGTGGAAAGGGGGATTGGGACTTGTCGAACGGTTTACTCCTCTCTTTCTAAGGAAGTTTTTCATTCTTGGAGTTGGGTAGACTTTCCAAAAAAAAATAAAAAATATCCACCTAGAATATCTTCTTTGTTCGGGGCTGTTAATTTTATTACGAATATTTCTAATTTGCATTGCTTAGATATGTTAGTAATTTTCTTGATCTGTATTTATTACTGTTCCAATCTTTCATTATGAATGAGGGTGTTTTCCAATTTTTACAAATAAATTGATCTGAGAAATAAATTTAAATAGTTTTAATTTCTCTGTTTTTAAATATTAAGATTCAATAATTGACTGTTTAAATTCAATTATCAAATCCATTTATTTATAAAAATGTGAACACACATGATTCATACTGAAACCTTCCCAACCTTCATTCCGTAAAGTAAATATACATTTATGACAATAAAATTAATAATTAAGCATCTCATCCTACGACTTCCAAATGATCCACTCATTCAAATCCTTTTATTTTTTCACTTTTAGGTCTATTATATAAGTCAAGGAGTACTTAAAGCCGCAAATAAGCAGTTCAATAACACGAATAATGACTATGAAATCACTCTTAAAGACACGTCGGAAGTATCTCTCTGTACTGATGCTGACAAAGACGTTCCCACCATTTCTTTTGACTTTGTTAAAATTGCGGACTTGGCAAAATGTGCCAAGGATAGTATCGTGGATATTATTGGTATTGTAAAAGTGTGTAATGAGTCAGTACAGTTTACGAGTCAACGTACACAAAAGGAAATGCGGAAGCGGGATTTGACTTTTGTGGATACAAGTCTTACGGAAGTCAATGTAACCGTATGGGGAACGATGGCTGACACATTTGAGGGAAGCAATTTCCCTGTGGTAGCTATTAAAGGAGCCAAAGTCTCGGACTACAATGGAGTATCTCTAAGCACTTTGATTTCTTCTACAGTTCAGATGAACCCCGATATCCCTCAGGCACATAAGTTAAAAGGATGGTTTGAATCTGAAGGCTCTAATATAGAGACGACGAGTTTGACTCAGTCCCAATTGGGACGCTCCAATAACATGGATTCCGGATCAGAAGGTAAAACAATAGGAGAAGTTAAATATGACAATCTCGGTTCATCCACGGAGAAGCCTGACTATTACTCTACCCAGGCTCTCATTTCCATGTTTCAAAAGGATAAGGCACTCTATCAGGCCTGTAATCGTGTGTCTGAGGGAAGGGCCTGCAATAAAAAAGTCGTGGACAACAATGGCTCATATCGATGTGAGAAGTGCAATGTGGATAACGATGAATTCAATTGGCGCATCATTCTCAATTTGCTCATTGTTGATTCCACAGATTCTCAATGGGTCAATTGTTTTCAAGAGTCTGCTGAAAGTATTTTAGGTGTATCTGCTCAAGATCTTGGACACTCCTTTCAACATGATGAAGAGAAATACAATCAAATATTCAAAGAAGCTAATTTCAAAACATATAACTTTAGAATTCGTTGCAAGGCTGATAACTATAATGGGGAGTCCAAGTCTCGGCACACCATCATGTCCCTCTCACCCGTCAATTATGAAGAAAACAATAATAAGTTAATTCAGGAGCTGAAACAAGAGGGGGTTGATATCTCCTCTATCGAAAATTCCATGGCTTAAGACCCGCCTCTCAGTCTTCTCGACATTTACAATATCATTTCTAATGATCATGAATTAGACATGAAATGTATATTAAAGTACAATATGTTTCATTTCACCCGTTCTCCCATTAATTGGGATTAATGATAATTATTTTTTTTTGATTCAGTGTTCCTCTATAAATCATTTATAATAACTATTTGTTCAATAAATTCTGAGGCATAAGATAGTCTTTCAATTATTGCTTTTATAATCTGAAATTTGACAAATATGATGAAAATATATTGTTAAACGGGGTCGCATAAAGTAAGTTTTCATCTTTGAATCGAGTGTCATTAGGTTTTTTATTCTTTAATAAATGCTTATTAAGTCTTTGGATGTGTAGCAAGTTTCACAGCAAAGTAGCCAAAATGGATCAATCCTATTAGAACTGCATATTGGTTCCAATATAAGTCTCTTAAACCAAAGGAAGGTTCTAAAATTATTGTGTAACATAACTCTTCCCAGTAATTTTATTTCGAAGTCTACTATTGACTCAAATATGTCTAAGAAATATTGGACACTTTAAATATATCCTCTGTACAAGTTGTGCAATTTCTTCGTCTTAAAATACATTAATTATTTTAATTACCAACTATACATTGATACTATCGTTTCATTTTGATCGATTGAAATCACAAAGTTATTATCTATTTATGAGTAATATAACGGTGGGCATTGGAACTTTATAATGTGTCAGAGAATACTTATATTTGAGTAATTTATATTAAATTAGTCAGTAATTACACGATGAATAGATGGATCATCCATAGAATATTTAATTATTGCATGATTTTTATACTAAGTGCTGTAAATTTGTCATTTAAAATGATTCATCTCATATTATGATTGGAACTTGTACACAACAAATCCATAAGAAGAAAAAATAATAATTGGGATTTTCAAATTTTCTTTATTTTCTTCAAGATTGTTTTAATGTTGACGCACCGCATATATATTGTAAAACCTACTTCTGCTAGAAAAGTTCTTCCTGCTGCTATATATAAATAACTGTTGGTGCCCCTGTCATGAATCATGATTGATCAAACAAGAGAAATAAACAAGAGTTCGCCTCACTCAGGAACTAAATATCAACATTTGTTGTTGCTTTTTTATTTATTTTATTATCACGCCGCGCGACACGTGTGGATATAATGAAGATTCAGATACGTTTCGTGACGGATGAGCCCAAATATGCGGTTCCATCCTCGGAGTTATCCGTTCCAGCTTCCATCAATTCAAAAGGTCTCAACAATTTACTGAAAGGTCTCCTGGAAGAATCCGACACGGATGAAGTCCCCGAGTTTTCCTTCATCATCCTCAACGATATCCTCAAGGATAGTCTTGAAGCCTTCTTCGCATCCAAAGAGGACTATGTGTCCTCCACATCCGAGGGTGTGTTTGAGATTCGTTACTCTTCCAAGACTCCACCCCCGAGTCCCTTGAGTTCCTCCAACCACGATGATTGGGTCAGTTCCGTCTGTACGATGGGATCACTGGCACTGAGTGCCTGCTATGATGGAACTCTCTCTCTCTGGGACCTCTCTACAGATACACGGCTCCTCACTATACCTGCACATGGCCCACAACCCGCTAAAAGCGTTCGTTTCCTTCATCTCGACCAAAATAAGGCCACTTTTGCCTCAAGCAGTCACGATCAAACACTCCGCATCTATGAGTATGATCTGTCTGCAAATGAAATTACAAGGGTCAATGTGGGAAAAGGCCATGAGCGGAGTGTAGATGCACTCGCGTCCTCAAAGGAACACATCGCCTCTGGCTCATTCGACAAACTTATCAAACTATGGTCCCCCATTCTACAAGATAGATCCTCCACAAACCAGGATGAAGAAGAGCCAGATCAGGCCAAGAAACGCAAAAAGTCCACTCCCCCCACCATACTCCCTCTCCTTACTCTCTCAGGACATAAAGAAGCCATTTCCTCCCTGGCCTTTGGAGAAGACTCCAATACTCTCTTCTCCTCTTCATGGGATCACACCATTAAAATATGGGACTTGAGCATTTCAGGAATGAAGTCTGAGCTTGTTGGAAACAAGTCTTTTTTCGATATTTCCTACAAAGACAACACTGTCCTCGCAGCCTCTGCAGATCGGTTCGTTCGCATCTATGACGCACGGAGTACTGCCTCTTCCATCGTTCAAAGTACTTTTTCTTCACATACGGGATGGATTACTTCTGTTGCTTGGTGTGTGGATCGTGAAAATCTCTTTGTATCGGGCTCTCATGATAAATTAGTGAAAATGTGGGACTCTCGAAGTTATAAAACTCCTCTCTTTGACTTGTCTGGACATTCTGAGAGAGTCCTTTGTGTGGATTGGTCAAATCGGAAGTATATTTTGAGTGGAGGAGCAGATAATGATATGAAGGTCTTTAATTCAAATATTTTGTAGAGGAAGGGCAAATGTCTATTGATGATGTTGATAAATAATAAAAAAAGATTTATGTATTTAGATAAATTATATCTATAAATGAGTGTTTTTCTTATTTTTTACTCAGTCTCTAAATATTTTATATTTTGTTGAAAAACTGGATTTTTTAGGTACCTGGAAGTGTCCAGTCCTTATAGATTAGAAGAAGGTTGTCACTAGATAAAAAAACAACAACACTTGTACAATATGATTCTTTTCCTTAATTCCTTCTTCTTCTAAGCTTGTCTTTAAAATAATCATTGGTTAGTTTAATTAAGTGGAATCTAGCGTCTATGACTTAAAGTGAACCAGTGGAAAAGATGGGGGAATTATGGATTTATTCACGCTTTTTACTTCAATAAAAGAATGAATCAAAAGTACATTCATATATTGGGAATAAGTGTCATTCATGTCGAGCTTTTTTGTAGCAATGAACCTAATCTGCTTTTATTGCTTCTAAATTGCCAGAATAATTGTTTCATTCCCACTTTCTCAGTCGTAATAACTCCTTTGCTTATCTTTTTGCTTTAGGTATGAAATAAACTGTTGAAATAGCAACTTTGCTTGCTTTTTTTGGAACAACAAAAAGTGGATATTAAATAATGTTAATCTCTTCACAGCAGTTTTTTTACATAATATACCAGGAGCTATAGTAAGATATCATAACAAATGGACGTAGAAGGAATATGTTGACCATTAAAAGTTGTCCACAAATATAATCTAATGAGCCGCTCACGTGGGCAGCTGTGAACCCTACGATAAAGAAAAAAGATTAGTGAGGAGACTCTAAAGCGTAGCGTATAGCTAGAAATATAATCTATGAATAAAAGAACTAAGAAGCTGCTCACATATTAATAAAATAACAACAAACTTCATCATTCTGATTCTCAGCTTAGTGTTGAGATTCCATTTTAAAGAAAGATTAACAACTTCTTACTATTGAGGGAGACTGGATTCAACAACCAGACTCAATATATAACGTAACTCCTCCACCAATTCCCTTAAAAACAAAGGCAATCATGTCTGCAGACGCCCAAGAACGTGTTCAAAACGGCATTAAAGTCTTTGTGAACGAAGTTGACAAATCCCATATCCGAGGTATGGATCGTCGCATGCACGAATGTGCTGCCACCTGCCTCTCAGACAGTGAGGCCTCCATCGAATCCGTACATGCCTGCATTGACCGGTGTCAAGTGCCTACGGCACGTGCTCAAAAGTTTGTCCAGAGTGAGTTGGAGCAGTTTCAAAGCACTTTGAGTCGTTGTATCCTTAGTTGCCAGGATGAGGTCAAGGATAAGCTGAGTCCTTCCTCCACTGAGGCGGAGATACAAAAGTTTCGCTCAGAGTTCGATACTTGTGCTGTCAATTGCTGTGATAAGAACATCGCTCGACTTCCCAATATCACCAAGAAAGTGAGAGAATGTCTGAATACGGGCAAGTACTGAAGGAACGCTGCCCCAGCCCTTCTTCTTCTCGCTCCCATGTTCATCCCATGAATCGAAATTTCCCTTGTGTCGATTCCAGACTCTTTATTCCCCTCCCCCTCTCTATATTATTAAAGAGGACTTTGATGGTGTTTTTTTATAGCTCTTCTTCAAGCTTTGACAAAAGGCGAGGATTACCGTTATATTACATATACATTCTAGTGTGCTCCTTATTAGAACTTAAATTTAGAAAATAAAACAAATTTAGCATTTCCTAGCTCTTGTGCAATATGGAATTTGAGTATATTTATGATCTTATGGACGTATCCCTGTGGAGAAGAGACTTTCAACATTCGTAAACGGATTTTTCAATGTGAATTGTACTATTTTTCTTACTCTGGATAATAATTAATCACATAATTGAATTGTAAATAATTAAATATACATGCAGAGTTGTCGGATGCCAAAATAAAACTTAGTTTCACTCATACCTATTCAAACTTACATCATTAATTTATTTTCATTTATCAATAAATAGATAGTGTTAAAAAATATAAACCAAAAATGAATTAAAATCCTACAAAATGGGCTGTCAAAGCGGAAATGGCAGATCCCGTTGGAATGTGAGGAAGATCTCCTGATGAGCCAGCAACATCTAAGTGAGAATATTTTAAAGGCTTGTCGGATTTCCTCATATGCTCATTGAGACCAGAGACTTTGTGCATGAATGCAGCAGGGAATTGATGTCCACGAGGAGTTCTAGAGGATGCGGCATTGTTGCATTGAAGAACATCGACGTACTCTCCGCTTACATCTTGAATCATTTTATAGTCTTCTCTACGGATTGTACTTTTCTCAAAGGGATCACCGATCTCTGTTCCTAATTTGACCATATTGGAAGCAAAATCAATATCTGAGGCTGGGCCATTGTCCATCACGGCAGTGTAGGGCCCAACAGCAATAACGGCATGTCCAGTTAGAGTAGCAATAGTCATCAAATGAGGATTAACTTCTCTTAAAGCCTTTTCTCTCATGTGGCAGAGAACATCTACCATGGCCATTCGACCCTCAGCATCCGTGTTACCCACACGAATCCTTACTCCAGCACGAGAGGTAATTATTTCATCAGACACATAGCAATTGGATCCAACACTATTCCGCACCATAGCCATTCCAACAACGACCTTCAAGTTCTTTGGCTTCAATTCTGAAATGGTTTTCATGAATCCAGCAGCATCTGCGGCTCCACATTTGTCCCTGGACATTCCAGCCATGATTCCGCCAGCCTTGATATCAGCTCCACCGGTATCATAAGTGATACCCTTTCCTACAATCATGGCTGTCTTTTCTACCTTTCCTTCAGGCTCATATGTCAACCAAATAACACGTCCTTGATGACGAGCTACAGTGGATGCTGCACGATTCACAGCAGCAAGGCACGGATACTCCTTTTCAAAGGTGTCGTGTCCTGCAACAACCTCAATTTTAACACCAGAGTCCTTAAAGACTGAACGAACGTATTCCTCCACACGAGGTGGTGCCATTCTTTCAGGATCAGAGCCTCCAATGTCTCTAGATACGGATCTCCCTTTCTCCAATGCCTATGATCAAAATGGATGAGAAATAAGTTATAATAGCTAGTCATACATGTTATGGAATTTTCTTTTGAGAATGATCGAACAAAGAAAATTGAGGTCTAAGATATTCTTAATGACTTATTTATAAATATAGAAGAAACTGTCATTGTAGCAAATGGTTTTTATAAAATAGAAAAGATATCTCGGTAAAAAATATTTAGTAAAAATAAATAAATGCTCCCCTCCCCTTTTCAAAGATGGGAGTAATTGTTTCATACATAATAGATTAATTGTAGAACACTTGTGGTACATTAACACTGCTCAATGTTACATACCTTAGCCATCTTCACCATATTAGCGTCCCTGGCCAAAAATCCCAACTTATCTGCCTTGATCGCCCTTTGTGGCACCTCTTCCCTCATCTCCAAAGGAACATAAAGCGCGGTATAGGCTCCCATGAGGGATGCAAACTCTGCATATTTATATTCCGTAGGGTACACAACCAGAGCAGGGGCCTTGCTTCCAGCCTTGAGTGCTTTTTCAATACCCTTCTCAGCGGCATCCGAAAAACTATTCAAATACATTAGTTAATTTAAAAACATGTCAAAACACTCATTTTTACCATCGGACATCATCGTAGTCCTTGTCTAACGGTCCCGTTCCAGAGAAAACCACCTTTTGAAGAGGTCCTTCCTCCCCAGCTCTCATCAGAAACACTCCATTTTCAGCAGAGGGATCCGTTTGTGTCACATATTGTAATAGTGGGGCCTTCAAAGCCTCACACCCAATGGAGCTGACCTTTGAAGTCACAACAACAACGCTGTCAAAATTCTCTGGGGATTTGATGACGTCCGCATCAGAGCTGAATACTTTTAAAGGTACGACGGAGGTGAGCATCCTGACAGTTAATTCAAAGTACAACGGGTCTCAACTCTAGAGAGCTATTGACTATTGCAAATGGGCTTCTAAGAAGGACTGAACCCTAGATTTCTCTACGCGTCTAGATGTTAACTTATTATTATTTTATTTCCGATAAGAAAAAATTAAGCTGCAGACAACAAGCTCGCCAGATAATTTTCACTTTGATAAAATATCTATTTTGTAAAAAATATCATATATACAAAGAGCAAAGTATATTTATTTTCCTATTATCAAACGCTTCTCTTTCTCCCATCAGTACATTTAATTCTGCGATAGCCGATGATGTTACTCAGTTACCCCAACACCCTCCTCTCTCGTAAACAATAGTAACAAGATAACACTTGTCACATAAATACTTTTGATTCCATAGTCTTCAAGAGCATTTAAACATAGAGATAATTATTACATACTTATTTGGAGAGGAATGCATAATTCTTACTAAAATAAATAAGATAATGCTGAAAAATAAATAACAAATGCGACCAAACTATTTATTTGTCCATCTTCGACACTATTGATAGAAGATAACCTGAATGAAACGAGAGAACTAATATCATAAAGATCTATTTACATTAGTGATATATTTATGATTTTGTCCTTTCATGAAAAATATTTCATTAGATAATAATAATAATTAAATAACAAGAACCAGAAGGTTTCCTAATAATGTATAAATGACTTCGTTGCTACTTCATGAGTTGATCCATTTCAGACATGAATTGAGCATAGGCATCGTCTTTACTCTTTTGTGGTGGTAGAGGCTTTGAATGTTTTGCAAAAATATCTCTGGTTAAGGGATCTAAAAAACAAAAGGAGTTAATTAATTATTCAGATGATAAATGAGGGAGCTCATGTTAGTAATGTACTTACCAGATTGTTTTCTATGAGGATTCTTGGGATCATCTCTTTTAACTCTGAGATTAGTAGGAATAAAGCGAGTAATATCGGATCTTAGATTCCTCATTTGAGGTTTGGCCTCAATCACACCACCCGTATGGATTGAATTACTATTAGTACTACTAACAGCACCGCTTCCAGATCCTCCAGTATTAAGTTGAGGTCCAGCACTAAGAACGTTTTGTAATCGTGGTCTACCGGGTGGTGGACGAGGTGGTTGTATACCTGGTGGCATCATCCTTGGAGGTCTTGCTCCTGGAGCACCCATAGGAGGTCTACCAGGAGGAGGACCTGGAGGTACTGGGGGACGACCAGGAGGTGGACCCGGAGGGAGCCGTACACCCGGAGGAGGGACACCTGGACGAAGAGGAGGTGCTCCAGGTCTAACAAACATAGGAGGTCGAGGTGGGGGTCCTGGAGGTAATCGCAAGGAGGGAGGAGGTCCAGGTGGTGGACCAGGAGGAACTACTCCGGATGATCCAGTAGATTCTGAAAGACCTGGGGGCTTGGGTTGATCATCTACTCCTCGTAATTTGGGATCTTGTGTTTGTCGATGAACCTCTTCCATCTAATAAATAAAGTATAAATACATGGATTGTTACTTTCGGCCATTCGGAGAAAAAAACTCAAATAATGAATACCTCTTTCATGTAAGCGTCAACATCCTGCCCTGGCATCATTTTCCGATGTAATTCACTACTAGGCTCTTCTCCAGGAGCCGGCACATCTTCCCCATTGTCTCTACCATCGTCATTAAACCGGATTTTTCTTGTCCTGGAGGAGAAATCATCTTCTTTATCATAGACTGCATAGTCGGAGAGTGAAGGAGGGGGTATCGAAGGAACTCCGGGACAAACTGAAGGTTTAAATGTATCTCTGCAAAAACAAAGAAAGAATGAAACTCCAAAAGATGCCTAATATCATTAATATCTCTATTGAGAAGAGTGGAAAGAGCCTTACAACACAGATAAAGGTTTCTTAAGAATGGATGCTTTGGGGGGTAATGGAATTTCCTCGGTTCTTGACCGATCCGCCGCCGGTAAAGGAATGTCATCCAAACTAACATTTTGTGCATTTTTGACAGATTCGAAATGCGAGGCAATGGAGTTCTTCCGTGCAGAGTACGCGTTCCAAAGACGCTTCAGCTCCAAGTACTGCTCGTGATCTTCCTTCTCATAGAGTCGAATCACTCGATTCCACGTACCTATCAACTTGGCTCGCTTTTCTCGTAACACTTTCTCATTCAGCGTTGGAGGATTGTTCACATCAAACTCCATATCGTCAATCTATACAACGGATAAACCACAGTTTCAATCATTCGTCATTTCAAAATAAATTAACAGAGGAGTTAGAACATAAGTCACGTGACACATGACGTGAAAAGAATATAAACAACATCTTACTTTTTCAAGCTCTGAAATCAAATCCCTCGGATTTTTCCCTTTTAACACCGCCGTTCGCACAAGTAGTCGCTGCTTTTTATTCTTCTTTAGCTCCTTTTTTCTTGCTTCTTTACGGGCCTGATCCGTGGGATTCATAAACTTCCCGGATTTCGTTTTATTCGTGGGTCGCTTCCCCATGGTTGCTCCGATTCCTTTCCAACTTATCTAGCTGAGCTTGAGCTACAGCTTCCTTGGCACTTCATTTATTGTGATGACGTCATATAAGGCGCCCTCTTCTGTCCTTTTCTTCAACCTATGGAAATTCATTTAAATATTATGACGATTATAGTTATTAATTATAGAATCGAGGCATGGAGCTAGATAAAAAACACTATTATGAGAATTCAACTACTTTCATACTAGGTAAATTGCCTTAATTTAAATTTATTGCTATCGTAACTCCTAAAGAAAAACAGTTATAATTTATTGCCCACATTTTCTTTTGTCATAGTATGTAAGAATAACCATTCTGCAGTTAGATATAATTAAAAAAAAGATAAAGATGGGTAAAACTTTAGAGAGGAATAAGTAAGATGGATTTAATCAGCGGAACTAGGGCTGGTTTTAAGGGCTATTGGGGTTTAAGGTAACAAGAAATATCCGGGTTATATGAAATCCGCGTTATACTTTTTTACTAATAAAATCTGTATAATGGGAGAATTGATTTTTGTTAGACCACTTCTAACTATTTTTCCTTTGTTTTTTTTATTTTGTTTTGAAATATAGTTAAGAGTAAAAACATTTTATTCATCAGTAGACAGTAATTATTTGAAATAATGTATGCCGGAAAACATACTTGTAAAATTATGGTAAATTTCATTTTAATCAGGTATTTAATTGATTTTTAATGCGGTCTACTGTAAAATTTATATAATCGGAACTTTAAATATTTAATCAGCAACCTTTTTAATTTCAAGTTTGTATTATTACAATACAAAGTTTTTAACTAAAAGTATGAAATAAATTATACACTTCCATTCTCTGTATAACTAAAAAAAAGTGTTTGTGTCTGTGTGGCTCCTCCTAGGAGGTTAAAATTTTGCATGGGTGCCTCTTTTGAGCATGGTCAGGCTAAGACGGGGGTGCCCATTTTCTGGGAGGGGGCTCATTAAGGAGATTTATTATATACCCAAAACACAAAAGTTGTTTTTGGAGCTTAAGAAGACCACATAAGGGGGTGAGTAATAGATCAAAAAGTGACTGGCATTTCAAAAAACAACAATATGAATCAGGACGTTTTCTAAATTTATTCACAATCAAAAAAGTTATGGGCAAAAAAAAAAAAAAAAAAATGGTGAGAAAGCGTTTTTTTTTTTTTCAGGTGCAAAAAATGGGCCAGTTCCACGATTCAAATGAATATCAAGCAGTAAGAAATATACCGATCTTGCTGAAAGTTTTGTCTTTTCCAAAGATGCTACTAACTAATCATAACCTCGATACGTGTCAGTAGTGCCAATCTTTTAAACGCAGTGTACATAATAATAATAGATCAAAATAAAGCCTTGATAGTTGACTTTTCAATTAGCTTATGGTCTATAAAACATAGATTATCAGGAGCTGTAAAAAAAAACTTCTTCCAAATTAATATTTTAATTTAATAAAGTTGAACTATTGTATAACATATGGATATCGACTGTCACTTTTAGACAATCATCCGAAAAGAAAAGAAAAAGGAAATCTAAATAAATGCAACTATTGTTCAAGTCGTTAATATAAATACAGGTTGTCCATCATTTAATAAGGCTATTTAATTTTCCATTTGATGCGTATCGACTCTTAACGAATTTTGACGTCATAGAGTATAACAAAGCATATAATTCAACAAATTAAATGATTAAATATGAGGGATTATGGAATCGGAGAAGTTTTTCTTTTGGAAAATAATATTTAAGCAACTGATTCATGTAAATTATTATTTTCTATAAATGATATTTAACTATTAATTTGTTAGTTATGTATATATTAAAATATCCATTAAAAATATATAAAAAACGCCATGTGAATTTGCTTGAGTCATATATATTATAAGTGTTTTGATAAAATAATTTTGATAAAAAAGCTCAAAACTGAGATGAAACAAATTGGACAAAACTAAATTTTTCCGTTGGTTTATAGCCCATCGGAAAAATTGTATTTTGGGAAGTGCATTCTGATAAGTTTATTAAATTTGAAAGAGCTCATTTAAAATTTGCCTTAGGAAAGTTTGAATTACAAAAATGAAGTTTTGAAAAATGTTGTGAATTGTTCCCAAATTGAATGGACACATTGATAAAAATGCATGATTGGACACATTTGAACTTCCAAAAACATTTTTTTATTGAAACATCGACAGCTGACAACAAATAAACTCTATGTTTTTGTTTTATATAACATCGTATCAAATCCAAAATGGGGGATCCAGTTTTCAAATTAAATGGAACAACTGAAACTCTTTCTTAAGACGTCAAAACTTTTTTCAGTTTTCTTATTTGAGATATATCTCAGCTCATCATAAAAAAAAACATGGGCATCCGTAGGGCGTGGGCTGGAAGAGCTGTGCCCTAGTTTTGTTGCAAACATTTTCTTTTTGCCAGAGTTTTTTTTTAACGAGTTATTTAAAAATATAATCATTTTTTGAAAAAAAACAAAAATCAAGATGCTGACAAAAAATGACAGGAACAAATTCTTCAAATATAAATGTTTTGGAGGCCTTTATTGAAGTTTTTTTGTTTTTTACAAAACTTTGAAAAATCAAACAATTGTAATTTTTTTCATATTTTTTCAGTAATCATTGCCTATAGCTGGGAGAATTCTGTGAAGAGGTTCTCCAGTGTATGACTCGAGTTCCACAGTGGACATCATCCACTGACGAAATTACATTAGACGAACCAATTAAGGTGACCAAAGAATATATAAGACTACCACAACTCCCACAGATCTGGATCAAACGAATACTAAGATCCACATAGAATCTTGGACGGTCGTAATTTTAGGGCTGAAAGTTACTTGAATCTCGACAGGATGTATTTCCTTTTATGAACCGTGTAAAGATTGTCAGAAAATGTATAAGTCGGTCATCCATACATTCGCTGAGTGCCCCCGTCTGGAAATATTTAACCTATTCGTATCTCTTAATATGGAGGGTCTCATAAATACAAAGTTCAGCTATCTATTGGCCATTATTCTTTTTGGATTATCTGTACGATGGAATTTGCTCGAAAAACCAAGGCATTGTACTATGGAATTTAAAATTGCAAGGCATATACTGCCAAAAAAAATCACTTTGAGAGAGCCGATCAGAGTAAAAATTTTAGATGTATTTTAATAGATGCCACAATAAGATACGTTGCTTTTAGTATCAAAATACCGAGAGTATATCTAAAAAATTAATGGGCCTCGCCTCTGACATAGTGAGGTTCATACCCTCTGAAACAACAAACGTCACCAAACGTGTTCAAAAATAACATATTTGAATATTTTATCGAGCGCATCATCGAAAAGGGGAAATAAGTTATTACTATTTCTTTTTATTGTCCACTTTTTCAATATTTTTTGTATATTAATTTCGCATAAATTTTTGCTTCCAAAAAATGTTAATTGAACACTTTATACTTTTATAGAATTTTTATATAAATAAAAAAACGGAAGAATTGTTCTACCTTTGGAGGTCTCATTTTCAACGAAAAAGTTTATTTATATTGTTATAATGCCATTCCTTCAGGTATTTTATTTAATTATTTATTGTACTTTAAAAAAAAAATCTTCATTTTTTTAGACAAAATTCTTTTGTAAATTGCTGCTGATTTTTGAACTTTTTTTTAAAGAAAAATTATTTATAAAATTTCATTTTCCAAAAAAGTATTGTTTACAGCTGTGGATTTTGATTTTTTTTTGAAAAAATTTAATATTTGAAATATTTTTCAAAAAAAATTAATTTTTTGTAAACAACTATAGATTTTTCAAATTTTTGAATTATGCATATGATCAGTGCAGTAATCACGATTTTGTTATTGATTATTAGAAGGACCTTGTTGGAAGAACAGGGATGTTCCACCATTCACTATAAATACTACTTTTAAAAAAATGGTTAGTGATGCTCAGACCTGTGATTACAGCCCTGATGATTGATTGAGCAAATTAAATCAAATCTCAGATGCACAAATAAATTGCAAAAAGTAGATCGATTTATGAAATCATCTAATTGCATTGTGCAGGCTTATTATGTAATCGTTGAATTAATTTTTTCAGCTTTTCATTAAGCGTAGAAATAGGTATTCAAAAAAGTAAATTATATGTAACATGGCTATTAGCAATCAGTGCTCCATATAGGTACAATGAGTTTTATATTACATGTTATCTGCTTATATTCTGTAAATTAGGAATTCTTACATTAAAACATATAAAAAAGACATGCGATTACGTCATTTGTTTCCTCCTCTTTTAAACATAATGATAAACATAATTCCTGGAAGAAATTTTCACCGTTTTCCTTATCAAATAAACTTTATCTATCGTCGTTAACTTTAACCTTTACTCCGAAAATAAAAAAAGGCCGAAAATCAGTTTGTCAAAGCGTCCGTAGTATTATCTATCTTTTTAATTTTTTTTTAGAAAAAAATTTTAAATATTGAATTCCTTGGGAAAAAATTGAAAATCCATAGCTGTTCACAAAATATTAAATTTTTTGTAAAAAAATTTGAAAAAGCCATAACTATTCAGAAAATATTACATTTTTCAAAAATGAAATTTTCAGATATAAATTTTTTGAATAAAAATTCAAAAAGCTACAGCAATTCACAACAAATTAATTTGTTTTCAAAAATCCAAAAATATTTACAAAAATTAAAATTTTTTTGAAAATTTTTCCAAAATTAAACTCCAGATATTACATTTTTGGGAAAAAATTTAGAAAAATCCATAGTTATTTAGAAAAAATTCCATTTTTTTCCAAAATATTTCAGAAATGAAACTTCAAATATTAAATTTTTTAAAGAAAAAATTAAAAAAGCTACATTAACTTAAAAAATTAAAAAAGCTACATTAATTCACATAAAACTAATTTTTTTTAGAAAAAAATTTAAAATATTACATTTTTGGAAAAAAATTCAAAAATTCATAGCTATTCACTAAAATTATAGCTTGGCCAAATGAGGAAAAATATTCCTAGTAAAAAACAAAAATTCCATAATTTTGGTAAGGGCTACAGCCCTCCAACTTATCCCCTGCGGACGCCCCTGTTTGTAGTCAACCAATTCTTCCCAATCATGGAATGAGTAATCAATAATTGTTGTTAATAGCTTCAAATAAGTTAATTTAATTACACCAATCAATGTTTAGAAACAGTGACAGATGACAACGAAATATATTGTACATTTAAGTGTTACCTATATTGTATCTCCCAACCTTTCATTCAAAGATAATTTAAAAAAATGCCCAAAATCAGTTTTTAGTGAGTAAATTCTTCACAATTATGGAATTGGAGGGTCATTCAGGTAAATCCGGCCCATCTTCAACTACTTATCCTGAACGATAAGGAAAACATTTAACTCAATTTTAAAGTGAGAGGTTGAGCGATATCTTAAAATTAGTTGATTAACTTTTAATTCAAACAAGTATTTACGCTGTAGGATACCCGGAGGAACACCATCATCGAATTTGCTTGCGTGGGACACAGACCAGCATATATCAAGAAGATGCTCAGACATCCAAATACCACAGGCTGATACTTCTACAACAGCTGGAAGAAGGAGGGGACATATAAGAGAAAAACCATCAAGTCTCAGAGCAATAAAAAACACATTCCCATTTTCTTTATAGGCCTGAAACATTCGTTGAAGTCATCTCCTGGAACTCCGATTAACACTCTTGCCAAAATTGCCAAGTAAGCTGTGTAAGGGTCATCAGGGCCATAAACCTGAGGATGAAGGTATACCACCTCTACAAGAGACATATACTCATTGACAAAATGAAGCCCCTGGGCTTCCCACGGAATAAAATTGCTGAACGATTTGAAGTCCTATGGTTACTGAATTATCTTTTATTCGGATAAGAAAAAATAGACTGTTGACAGATCTCACAAAATCCAGAACGACAGATTGTTGTCTGCAGAGAGACATCATGTCCTCTGTGAACTCCTGTCGGATACCTTGGATGAAAGATGAGGCCAATGGTGTCGAGTTCCTGTTTCTACAAGTCTCAGCCACTTCTTACGAGGCCTGTAAGTCCCAAAACTTGTTTAAAAAAGAGAAGGTACCATTTTTGGAGCCCCAGGCCTGGACTTCTAACTCCCCTGATATGAATCCCATAAATTACTTCTTTTATGAGGAGTTACAGATGAAGGTATCTGCCAATTCAGACAACAGCTAGAAACTAGAATATATTCGTGTATTAAGAAATATATAGCTAGAATATAATTATTTTAGGGATAAATTAGGTCCAGTGATAAGATTAATGTATTGGAGTCTTCAGAGAATGGTCTGCTTGGACAGCTCTGCTATTTGTCCTTCAAGGGAGGTTTTTGAACATGCCAAGAGTCATTTTAGAATTTATAAAGAAAAAAAAAGTACTCTGCTAGTCAACTCCTCTCCACAAGGACTGCATGTCTTGGCTGCACACTGTCGCATGAGACGACTGGAAGTTTCCAGACTAATTTTTTAGAAGAATTTCATTCTAAAATTCACCAGGAGGTCCTTGAGGAGGATGAATTGAGCTTAGACAATCAAGTTGGGGAATAAGTTTTGTCTCGTTTCCTTCGGGAGTCGTCCTTTGTACGCCAAAAAAAAAGTATCGGGCGCTCTCCTCCTTCACAAGGTTATTTCTACTCTATTTGGCCAAAGAACCAACGGGTTCTTACTCGGAAGAAACTCTACCCTTTATTAATAAAGTAACCCCTTTTCATTAGGAATCAAACTTGGAGGCTCATTGTTAGCAAAAAATTTTATCTGTGATATTTATATGCAAACGAATCTCCAGACAAATGTCTACAAACTTTATTTTGAATACGAATACAATATTGCATTGGAAATCAAATTTTTTGCCCCTAACTTTTTGATTTTGAATAAATTTAGAAAACGTTCTTATTCTAATAGTTGTTTTTTGAGACGCCAGTCACTTTTTAATTTATAACTCAACTCCTTATCTAGTTTCCTTCAGCTCCAAAAACAGTTTTTGTGTTTTGGGTATTGAATAAGCCCCACCGTTAATTACATCCCCAAAAAAAAAAAAAAAAAAAAAATCGGTATCCCTATTTTAACTTGATCCCATACTAACTTTCAGCCTCCTAGGTTCAACAGTATGGACACCCATAAAGGACACAAGCCCTATTTTATGTATATACAGACTAGTTCAAATATAAATTTCCATTCCTTTATTGTGGGGATAATATTTTTCTAGTTTAACTGTAATTGCGGAACACCCCAAGGGACAATAATAAAATTCCTTCATAGAAATACACGATCATTTGGATATTTGGATATGGATACAATGACTATCTTGCTTCTGTGTTGAAAGGTCTCATATTTGTTAAATATATCCGTCAAAACTTTGCTTATTTTTGTTAAAATGATATGCATTTTAAGTTCTAGATAAAAACGCCTTTGAAATGTTAGTCACTCTGGTTCCTAGGTACAATCACGGTGTAGTTACGACCTATTCAGTGACTCGTATCAGATGGTTGTTTACTTTATACGCAATGGCAATAATTATATATTATGATGATAATAAAACATTACCTTAATTGCGTCATCATTTCCTTTCAATTTAAGGCTTGTTTTGTTATTCAAAGATAAGGAGTATACAATTTTTACATACACTGTACAACAATGTGATCAGCTTTTTTAAAATGACATAGTATGAAGGTGCCCATTTAAAGTATCAAGGGCATCCAGGGGGCTGGAAGAGATGAAGTACCCATTTTTGATATGGAAATAGATATTTTGAAAGGATTTCTTTTTTAAAATTGTCATTGGATGAAATTCAGGCCTGAGCAAAAATACACACACCAAACCTGGAGACGCTACTGAGTATGACATGTTCTAGGATAACTAAAATATGTCATGCGTCATATTTAAGCTTACCCAACTGTGGAGCCCAATATGTTGACCAAACAGGAAGAAGATTAAAAGAGAGAGTGATAAATATATAGATTACATCAATAGAAGTGAAGAAGGCACTGGATTACTTCTCACCGGTGACCACAGACTGCATTATATGAAAGTACAAATCATGGGAAAAGTGAACTACGTCTTCTAGTGTATAGCAGATTCTTTAAAAAAATTACAATATTTAATTGTCAGATGATGTATTTCTTTCATTGATAATTATTATTATCAATTACAATTGAAAAGGCTCCAAAAAAAGTGTGAAATTTATTTTTTATACTGAAGAAATCGTGTTTTTTCTCCCAAGTTTAACTTGGAGAAATGTTGGTTGCCTTACTCCGAAAATTAATCTTCAATTTAAAAATAAAATAAGTAGAAAATTTAATGATGTACCCGTCATATTTAAGGTTACACTGAAAATGTTTTGCAAACTTAACTAAAAAAAAAATATTCGTGAAGTTTATTTTCAGTGAATTAATTATAACTGAAATCCACAATTTTTCATTCTATATGACCACCTTCAGCCTCAATGACGGCCCCACCATCTAAGGATGTAGTGTTCTGACGATTCAGCCCATTTATCTTGATGGTGGACTTTAAAGATCTCATACACCCGTGAGGTTTGTGGCAGGAAGCTACCTTGACCTATCCCTAGATGGAAGAATTAAAACTGGGGGTTTAGGAGGTGAGAGGCTACATGATTTTGGACACATTCAAAAGAACCTTGGCTCTATACCAGGGATATATAATGTGCCGCATTGCCACTTGAAATATTTGAATGAGCCACAGAATCTATAAAATTAAATTTCAGGAAAAATGGCTTCATAAAAGAAAACTATTAAATAGAGCCCAATCTGGCAACCCTGTTCAGGGGTGTCTGCAGGATTATATATATATATCTTGGGAGGTAGGCTTGGTTTTTTGGATTTTTTGAAAAAGTTAAATTTTTTCTCCATTTTTTTCCGGAGTGATAATTTTTCAAAAATTCCTTAATTCGAGTAATACTTTTCAATGTCTGTAAGTATTATGCACGTTCTTTTCGTTTTAATGATATTGTGGCAATTTAAAAAAAAAAAAAAAAAAAAATACTAGTTGAAGTGAGAATGAGTAAGAGGCCGCACTTACGCTTTAAAAGACCCTAAAGAAGGCCTGCGTGCCATGGGTTGGACATCCCTACTCTGGACAAACTCTTTTCCATTGTGGCTGTTGTAATGAGATGTTACTTTCTCCTTGCCCTTGATTTTTCTTCCAAGTCATATTTAATGATCATTCGGAACGTAATCTCACTCACCTGAATCCTTTTGGTCATACCGCGAATCGTCCTTCCTCGAATTCTAGCAAGACGGTTTTTGACACGCATACTCATGCCTATCGTTTCTGGCCTTTCCCAGACTTTGCGGGTGACTGTTCCTTGGCTTTCAAATCCCCTTTTAAAGACGTACACAGCCAGCCGGCAGGTTTTGAGCTCATTGAAAATCTCGTTTGGGACCTTCTGGCGTGCAATAATTCCAGTACAATAATTATTTTGTAGAAGAATATAAGGGAGGATCTCACTAAGACGATGAATCGCCTCGCCAATGACTTTTCTGTGGCTCCTAGGACCATCAGAAGGGCTATAAAGCACAACTTGGGATTAGTTTCTTTCACAAAGACCCCACACACCTTCTGACAGAGGGCATGAAAGCCAGGAGGCTCAATAGTTGTAAGAAAATCATCACATGGATCAAGAAAGTGGGTCAATTGTGAAAATTTTCTCGAACATGATGATTTTCACGACTTATCAATTTGACAACCCCCAGAACGACCACTGGTTTAGAGAAACAAAAGAAGAGGTCCAAGGGGTTTAACCTACCAAATATCCGGCCCAAATAATGGTCCTCGGCGTTGTGACCTCTGATGAAAAGAAGATGTCTCCATTATTTTTCAAGGCAGGGCAGAAAATCGGCCAAGAGGCCTACTATGAGGTACTTATGTACACCATCTTGCTATGGCTGAAGACCAACTACCTGGAGAGTAACTACTTGTGGACTCAGGAAAGCACCCCCTCTCACACTTCCACCAAGTACCAAAAGTTCTGAGCAAATAATATGGCTCAATTCTGGTCCAAACAGATATGCCCACCTTTCTCACCAGATTTGAACCCACTTGAATTTTCTATATGGGGCACTCAAGACCTCATACGCAAATGTAGACTCACTGAAGTCTGCTATAGTGGTTGCACGGGAAAAATGTTGGAGGAGTTTATCATCAACTGTCGCATGGCCTTCATGCGACGTGTATAGGCTGTGATTGATAATGAAGGTGGGCATATTGAGTCAAAAAAGTTTTGCAAAAACCTTGTCTACATGTTTTGTACACTTTGAATTTTAAACTTTAGCAAGATATAATTTATTGTTTATGCTTTAATATTTTTTTTTTCTATTCTTACCCTTGGAGCATATGCAATGACACAGCCACCTCAAGGTCACGGAAACTCTAATTTGATGTAGTAATCCGTGAGTATAGGATATACCCCAGAATTTGAGGTATATTTTATATGAAAATGTAATCATCACATTCTTAGAAATAAAATCAAACCCAAAGGGAACACTTATATAAAAGACTTAAAACAAACACCACTTCCAAGCCAAAACATAAACTAAATATAAATACACTACAATGAAAATAAGATCCTTTCTTAACCCTTTATTTGAATAATGTCATCCAGTGACCAGTGGCAATAATTCTATCAATAAAAAATAAAATGTCTTTCTGGTTCCATTGCAGATCTCGACTAAATCCCCTTATACTTATCCTCACGCTTTCTAGGGCATCACATCTCCTTATAAGATGTGTACAGGATATATATGCTTTAATATATCGAAATATTCAATTATTTCGATTAATCAACCTTCATTAATTATTGAATTAGTAATTGGTCAGAGTTCAATGGACCACCCGGTATTTTAATTCATCGTACAACTTTGAATGCAAAGCCTGTCATTAACTCAAATATGTCAATGTCTTATTCAGTTGTATGTACAGGGTGAGAAATAAGTTTGTGAATATATTTTTTAGTATATAAATTCATTAAATACACTTTTGAGAAAATGATCAAATTGTTATATAAATTAATTAAAAGTAACTTTTGTTACAAATAGCTACCCTTTTACCAGATTACATACATTGGAAACGAAGGACCACTTGGGCAGAGGCAGCACAGGCCAAGTTGTTCACTTTTGAGGCCATCCATAGTACTCAAAATGACCGTGTTTTAGACAAGACCATTGACAACATCCCTTAGGAGCTGCATACCATCACCAGATGCCAGTTATCGCCTAGTTTCATTGTCTGGTCCGGTATTATGTCAGACGGAAGAAGATGTTCCTCACTTTTTTTGACGAAGGCGTGAAGATCAACCTACTTCTTCCTCTCTGTACTGTAATTCGAAAAAAAGTGGGTTTTTTTTTTCGATTTAATATATATTACAATTCCATCATTTTCACAAAAGTTTATGCTTATGACAAACATAAACACATAACTAAAACATATCTTTACGAACCTATGAAGTATAATTGTAAATTCGGATTTGTTCCATTTTTTGATTTTTGTGGTTAAGATTGTATATTTATTGAACACATATATATTTATATATTTTTTTTGGAGGGGAGGGGGTTTAGTTGTTTTAATTTTCCAGAAAAAATATTAAAAAATTAAAATTATTAGGGAAAAAATTTGAAATATTAAATTTTTTATAAAAAAAATTTAAAAATCCACACTTATTCACAAAAAAAAAATCTTTTGTTTGGAATAAAATTTAAAAATATACTTAGTAATTCTCAAAAAGATTTTTTTTGAAAAAAATTATAAATTTCACATCTGTTTACAAAAAATTTAATTTTCTTGTAAAAGCATAAATTTCTAAATTTGAGTGAGGAGGACTCAGCTCCTTCAGCCCACCCCTTGACGACGCCCCTGTTGACGTACCGTATATAAATCTATCATTGACAACCATGGCACATGAAATATTTCTTAAGATATAAATATAGAGGGCAATTATAAGAAAGTTAATAACTAAAACATGTAACTAGACATTTTTAAATGCATCTATCTCGTGGTCACATACTTGATCACGATTCTGCTCTTATATTAGCCCAAAATGATGTCATTTCCCCCTTCCCAATTTTTGTATACAAACTATCGAAATAATATTACTACAAAAGGATAGTTCGTAATTGTTGCTTCGTAGTTTCATTCACGTATTTTTATTGTACAAAAAAAAAAAGACGAAGCAAAACCGCCCACGTAATTATTTTGTTCCCCAAAACCGTATTGAAGGTCCTTTATTCTACGTTGATTCATGAGAGTATATAGTACAAGTATTAACCAAGCAGAGAAGGAGAAATAAAGCCATCCATCACATACCTAAGTCAACAATAACTGGGTCAGAATGGTAAGACATTATTTTGAATCCCTACCTATTTAAAAGTCAACCTTTTAGTTATCAATTTTATTCCAAAGGACGCGGGAGAATTTGAATATTATTTGAATTATAATTGTAAATATTATTTATTGGGGGTCAAGTCTTCTCATAGATTCAATGCTAGGAAGTTGTTGCCTCTTCGTGTGTGTACTTGTATTTAAGGTCATTTGAATTATGGAACGTTTGTTTATTATAGGGACACAATAACTTATTTTGAGCTGGCATATATAGTTTTTGAATATACTTCTTCACAATATGACTATTTTTATGTATAATTTATATTATTGTAGCTTATAACTACGCACAAGACCAGGAGCGTCCGCAGGGGGTGGGCTGGAGGGGCTGTCGATCCCTCAAATTAAGGAATGTTTGCTTATTACTAGAAAATTTTGAAATTTAATTTAATATTTCAACCTTCTTTCAAAAAATTTAATTTTTGTGAGCGCCTGTGGATTTTTGTAATTTTTTTTCAAAAAATTTAATACTTGAAATTTAATTTTTTTTGTTAATGCTATGGACTTTTGAATTTTTTGAGAATAACTATGGATTTTTGAAATTTTTTTCCAACAAATTTTAATTTTTTGTAAAGAGTTGTCAATTTTTAAAATTTTTTCGAAAAAATTTAATATTTGTAATCCTGCTGACGGCCCTGGAGACTGTCCCAGTTTCAAGTTAATGTTCCCTCACCTTCGACGTTTTCTGCGGGATTAATAAAAACAAACAATTCTTGTTAAACACATTTCTTTATCAGACATAGTACAGATGGGATGGAGGTCAAAATATATCGCGCGTATAAACAAGGAATGATTTATAACAAGATCTTCCTCATCGTCCCATTCTCCAAGGGTCTCATTCAGAAGATTTAAAAGCTCTAAGACGACAACAAAAGCCTTGAGAGGAAGCTTTGAAGCCACAAGGCCAAAAGCAGCGAATTTTTGTCACTGGTCAATGTTGCCTCTGTGTTCCTCCAACTGCAACTCCTTCTTGACTATGGGATGATGATTATATATATTTTTGGGGGACTGGGTTTTTGGATTTTTTTGTTTAAAAATTCCAAACATCCACCCACAGCTATTCATAAAAAAAATTAAATTTTCTGGATAAAAAAATTCCAGACGACCCTGACAGTGGATGATACCAAGGGGTGGCCATTTTGAGATTCAATTGTTTATATAAATATAAAAAGTCTTATTCTAAAACTAATTACACTTTTTGAGAATCTTGACAAAGTTCAACTTGTAAAAATTCGTTCACAATCCGCAGGGACACACTGTATTTTGCTATGTAATATTTGATAAAAATGGAAACTGCAAGTCATTGAGCACATCTTTGACACCTTAAATTATTACATATATATTGTGTAAAATATTTTTTACTTTTAAACCAAATACAAGAAAATATATAAAAAGTACAATTTTTTACTCATCATATTTGAGACGGTAGAAGGGGCCTAAAAATGGCCAATTTAAAACACAAAACCCATTTTTTCCTAATTAAAATGGACTGAAATGCTAAAATCAGTTTTTTAATTGTCCCCAGCAGAAAAAGTCTTTGTCTCAGAGGGAAAAAAAGGCATATTTTTACTCATGTATCCTAATGTATCAAAAATGGCCTGAGAGGCCTCAAAAATTGTCATAGTCAGTTTGTTAAAAGTAAATGGATCGTATCAGGGTAAAAAGGTAGCATAAGAGGTACCAAACCTAGCCAAAGTCTGTTTTTAATTGTCCCAGTAGGAAAAGTTTGTCTAAAGGAAGAGAAAAAAGACCCAATTTCAACCCATAAATCCCATTTTCAAATTTAAATGGCTTGTACCACGCCAAAAATGACTTGAGAGGCTTTAAACTTTGCCAAAGTTTGGTTTTAATTGTCCTTCCTGAAAAACTATTTGAAGGAAGAAAAACGTTGGCCAATTTTTAATCGTTAAATCCATTTTCAAATTTAAATGACTCGTACTACGGTAAAATGGCATATGAGAGCCAAGCATTGCTAAAGTCAGTTTTTAATTGTCTTCAGTAAAAATAGCCTTGTGTAGGAGGGAAAAATAGGGTAATATTGATCCATAAATCTCATTTTTACTGTAAAAATGGCTAGGGAGGCCTTAAATTTTGCCAAACTCTTTTTTTATTGTTTCCAGTGGACAAGGTCATTGTGTAGGGGGAGGAGGGATATTAACTAGAAAATGGTCAGTCTACTACGCACACATCCTTAAGGAATCTTTCCATTGATGATTTCACTAATTTTTGTATGAGTTCATAAATTGCACCAATATCTACATAGGTATAGATAAAGTTAGAAACCCACATTTTTTTTGTATAGGTATATTTGCACCTTATTTTGATTATATTTTAAATTATAATATGCGTAGATATATCCTCATATGATGTAACAATACCTCACTTACATAAATTCCAATTTACATCATGAAAATCACGAATATGTAATTGAAAGGCACAAATCCTTAGGTAATCATACACAGACACCTGTGGGTTTTTAGTTTCTTTTTTGTGTATATGCATGATTTACACTAGCCACCTGAGTAAACACACCTTCAACTTTAACCTACGCATGATATTGACGCGATGGGATCACTTTGATGCATGCTTATTAATTTAAAATGGATAGAAACACTTCAATATACCTATTTTCATGTACTTGCAGGCATCGTGGACTTTGGATTGGCCGGAATGGAATCGTTGGCGAACTCGTGAATATTATTCACCTCCTCTTTGGTATTTTCATCGAGCCCTCTCGAATAGAGACAATGACAATGTGATTGAAGGTTAAAAAACTTTTGAATTTCCCGCACAATCCTTCAAATATTTATCTTCCTAGATACAAAGAACCACATTTTGGAAATAGAAGGGATCGACTGGAAGATTCGTGAGAACGCCAATGTACATAAGACAACTAGTTACGATCTAGTAAATGATCGAACCGCAGCTGTACTTCGAAGAGGAGAGTCTTTCAATCTCGGAATAAAGTTTAGGAATACCCGATCCTTTGATATTAATAATGACAACGTTCGTCTATACCTTGAATTTGGTAAATGAATCTCTTGAGGGCTCAATTTTAAATTAGTATCTTTTTATTTAGGAATAAGACCGAGTTTGGCAAAGGGGACTCGAGTCATCATTGATGTTTCCACCAAAGATACTCGTAATACGTTCCGAGATAGTGTAGAGTACTGGTTTGCTCATTTTCTTAATACTGGTCCTAAAAGTTCCAGTGTGGAAATCGTCATTTATATCCCCTCTGATATTCCAGTTGGAATTTGGAGATTGAGTGTTTTAACGTGGTATGGCAAGGCAACAGAGATTTCTAATAAGTATGTGAGTAAGAACGAACCCATATACATTCTCTTCAATCCCTATAATAAGCATGACGAAGTCTATTTGGATAATGATATGGAGAGAGCAGAATACATCGAGGAAGAGGCGGGTAAAATATACGGAGGGAGTCATAACAAAGTTAAAGGCCGTCCCTGGATATATGGACAGTTTAGGGATTCTGTTCTTCCAGCCGTAATTCATCTACTTGATAGAGTAGCAAAAAGACTCAATGATACTGAGAGAGGACATGCAGTTCGGGTCGTACGGGCCATTTCTGCAGTTGTAAGTATGAAATATAGAATACAAGCAAAGGGTTACCTTAAATTGCTCGGGCCATGGAGAGAGTGTGAAATCACATTGACAAGGGTCATTGTGATTTCTTCTTAATGGTTAGAACCCTTCGGTGGGGGGGTGGGGGGTGAGCATTATAAAATAGAGTATGTGTATTATTATGAATTAAAAAAAAAAAAATGTTAAAACTTCAAATAGCATTAAAAATGCAGATAGATGAAAAGTCCAACTTTTTATTTTTGAAAAAATTGAGGAATCGAAATTCATGAAGAAATTTTTCTAAAAACTGTTTTGTACTAAATTTGAAAAAACAAAAAAAAACAAAGTACTTTGGGAAATTTATTACCATTGTAAAGAGGAACATAAACCTATCAAGATTTTTTTCGTACGTTTAAAAAGAAAAAAAGTTATGTGGAATAATGTGGTCGAAAGAAGAATCCTCAATAACTGGTTCATTTTTTCAAATGTTGCATAAAATTAAGTAATAAAATTGAAATACTATATTGTAGTGTTAAGTTATATAGTTTTATGTTCCAAATGCAAAGTTTTGTGCAATTTATTCGTAAAAATGGACGTTTCATTAGAAAAAAATCAAAAAAAAAATAATAATCAGAAAATGAGAGATATTTCAGTTAAACATCTATTTTTAAATGTCAAATTTATATGCAAACGAATCTTTGAACTAATTTCTACAAACTTGATTTTATCTACGAATCAAATAATCTATTGAAAATCCATTTTTCTTTGCACTAGAAAAAGACAAAACTGCAATTTCACCAATTTCTTCTTTTTTTGTGCCCATAACCTTTTTTGATTTCTAACAAATCTAGAAAACGTCATTATTCGTATTGTTGTTTTTGA
Source organism: Lepeophtheirus salmonis (assembly GCF_016086655.4). Classification (NCBI taxonomy): domain Eukaryota; kingdom Metazoa; phylum Arthropoda; class Copepoda; order Siphonostomatoida; family Caligidae; genus Lepeophtheirus; species Lepeophtheirus salmonis. The sequence continues at coordinate 51,077,016 of NC_052131.2, read as the reverse complement.
GATGACAATCACTTTTTGATTTATAACTTAGCCCCTTATCTCTCCCCCCTCCCCCAAATCGGCATTCCATGCTCAAAAGAGGCACCCATCAAAAGTTTCAGCCTCCTTGTCCCAAGAGTGTGGACACATAAAAGACACACACACAAACTCTATTATCTATAAAAAAAGATGTTTGTTTAATCTACATAATCTGTCTTTTACATATACCAAAGATCAATTCCAATGATGACTTTGGAGTATTACAAGGTCGATGGGATGGAAATTATAGTGATGGCACAAGGCCTTTTGAATGGACTGGTAGTGTGGCCATATTGGAACAGTATATGCAAACATTTTCCCCGGTCAAATACGGGCAATGTTGGGTTTTTGCGGGTCTCGTAACCACAGGTTGCCATTATATTAGTACGTAATTGAAATGTTACTTTTTACACTTTTCTTTAGTTTGCAGAGCCATTGGAATCCCTTGTCGCGATGTAACCTGCTTCTTATCAGCCCACGATACGAATAAAAGTTTCAGTATTGATAAATTCTATGATGAGGAAGGGGAAGAGATCGGTGAAAATCCGGGGAATAGCGTTTCCTTAGGTTTACCACGAGATTCCATTTGGAATTTTCACGTTTGGAATGAGGTTTGGATGGATAGGAAAGTTTCTGAATACTCTGGTTGGCAGGTTATAGATGCTACACCGCAAGAAGAGTCTGATAGCATGATGCGTTGTGGACCAGCCCCTGTTCGTGCCATTAAAAGAGGGGACGTTGGAACGTCATTTGATGCGGATTTTATTTATAGTGCAGTTAATGCAGATATATTCCATTACATTCCAGACAAAAAGTCTGCCTGGCAATTCAGATTGGTCAACACGAACACTAGTCAGTAAGGGTCAATCATGAATGCATATGTAGTGACTCAACATAAAAGAAAGTTGAACAAAAATGAGATATGCTTGATTATATTTTATAAGCATAAAAGACGCAATATTTCATAGGCATAGTCCGGTTTGTTATGAGATTTTTAATTAAAATTGCGGGATGGGATCGAATCAGGGCAGCCAGCGAATTTTTCATCAATACCCCATACGTTGTAGCTATTTAAATCCCAAGATTTCAAAAAACCACACGGCTGCATGAATATTAATATAATTATTTATATATTATATCTTTATTCAAGAAATTTCTATGGATATTTGCAAACGGTAAAGCCTCCATTGATCATTAGGACAGTTTGCTGAATGTTTCAGGGAAAGTAAAGGCAAATTGACAGCTAATGGAATGATAGATGGTGCTGAAATGCTCTGGTTTTGGAATACTTTAGGATCTAACAACCTTAGTTTTCCATTTTTATCAAAATTAAATATCTTTCATATTTGATTATATAGCTATACTAAAACCTTTAAAAACTACTTTTTAACGGCTGATTACCCTGCTGTGATGATGCTCTTCCCTTAAAATAAACTTTGATAATATTTTTATGGTTACTTTGATAAATTATTCATATCAATTTATGTCAGTTCAGCTCACTACTGTTATTTTATCTTTAACAAAGAAACTCAACATTTTTTTGTACAATGATAATATCATAATATACATAACCATGTACCCTAAAGTTATCTGACTGAAGTTTAATATTAAGCTTTGCAACATATAGAAATTGTGAAATAGGTTTGGATAAAGAATCCCTTAACGTCTTGAAAATTACACTTACAACGAAACGGATTAAAATATACTCTTTTATAACGGTTTCAAATGTACAAAGTACAGGACTCTTTATACGCTTGAATCAAATAAGTAAATCAAATTGAAATTTTACATATGGCTTATTATATGCCATATAATATATACGATTATAGATTATATTATACATTTTCAAAACTAAAACCCAAGAACTTAAGATGATATGTAGAGCTCATGATATGGGGGGAAACCTCAATTACTGACAGCCCTGGTTGGAATGCCAAGAAGTGTTAACTATATTCTAGACTCTAAAGCAACGATTCTCAACCTTTTTATTACTGTTGAGCCCTATAACATTGAGGAGGAATAAAGAAAAACAATCTGTATGCATGATTATTCCAACTGTCTATAATTTTACGAATTTATCGTAGAGCCCTAAACAATGCACTATCAAGCACTGGAGCTTCAAAATGCTCCGGTTGGAAACTCCTGGTCTAGATAATGCAATTGATTTATCGAACTTTATTTGTCTCAAATATAGCCTTTCAAATATAATCAATCATAGTCTTGCTCTGCAATTATAACAAGGCACTTTTGCGATATTTAAGACCCATTTACACTAACTTAATTTAATTTTAAGTCAGCCAAAATGTAGTGACGTCACATTTTCTTAACTTATATTGAAGTGTAGTTGGTGCAGCTGGGTCTATGTGCAAATGGGTCTATGTGTAATTTAGAGTAATTCTAGTTGACTAAAAAAACAAAACTAGTTTATTAATATAAATTGAAGATATTTAATTAGTTGCAGAGTTCAAATACAATCCAGACTAATTTTTGAGACAGGTCACTTTCTTGCTCCGTGTGTGTTGATGAGCAACATATACATATGCATGTCTGTTAAGATATTTTTCTTATTTTTTTAAAAACAGTGTGGGACGACTACTGGTAACGAAGAAAGTTGGTCATTTGAGTGAGGATAGCGATGAAGACTTTTATGATTTGACCATGGAGTACAAGCCAAAAGAGGGTAGTATTTCTGAGAGAAACACAATGATTCGTGCTCTAAGGATTTCTGGAGGAGAGACTTCAGATATTCGAAGATTCCCTGGAATTCAAAACAATGATGTATTCTTTCAAATAATTAATTTAGACCAAGGAGTCTACGGGGAAGTCTATGCAGCCTCTCTTTATGTTCATGTAAGATCCTTAGGCCCGGTTGCAAGTCACTACATTCAAGCGAGTTGGTGCAACTGGGTCTTTTATATAAATCTTTGTAATTTGCGTTTATTACTAAAATAACTATTTCTAAAGAATCAAGCAAAAGAGGATCGTACGTTAGACCTGATCATGTCCACCTCCTCTGTATTTTATACGGGAAACTTGGCACAGCTTATTAAAAAAGCCCATGAAAGCTTCGTCCTCAAAGCACATGAACGTAAATGTCAATCTTTTCTCTCCTATTTTAGAATATTATTTTTGATTACATTCTTTCTCAATAGGTGAAACCTTCTCACTCACTGTGGATCCTGCCGACTACATGCCAAAGACTGTAGAGTACTGCATCTTTGTGAATCATTTCACAGTCCGAGTAGAGGAAACGGGACAAACATGGATGGAAGAAGATGATTTCATTCTGGATAAACCAAAATTAAGTATTCGGATTGAGCCAGAGCTTCCTCGACTCTATAGGGATTTTACTTTAATCATATCATTTACAAATCCTTTGAATAACGACTTATCCAAATGCGACGTTACTATTGAGGCCCCAGGGATCATAGCCTCAACAAAAAGGAAATTCAGGTTTGCTCGTTATAAAAATTATTGATATGGTTGTATCGGTCCTAAAGACAGGATTTGAAATCCTGTGCTTGCTATATATCTATGACAAAGTTCTAAATTGTAAAGCGCCCTCTGCAATGCATTATTTTCACTATATTAGGTTAAGTAAAAAGTTCTGAGCGTTTTTCGCTATTGTCTTTAGTGAGCTATATCTCACGATTAATCTGTTGGATAAAAAAAAAAGCTTAAAGTATGTTTAAAGATTAAGCGTACGCTTAATAAAAAAATCATTTACATTTTTGTGTTTGGTGAAGCCATTTGTGCGTTACAGCGTTCCAAAATGGAAGTAAAAAAGAGATCATTCGATACATTCTTCACTATCACAAGGACCAAGGTGGAAAGCCAGATAAAAAAATGTGTGCTGTTTATGTAATCAATACAGTATCGAATTCAACAGCTAAGCTATGGTTCCAAAGATTCTGTTTTGTAAATATGGACGTCGAAGATGAGGCACGCTCTGGTAGGTCCAATATTAAAAATGTAGATAAAATAATGGAAATTGTCGAGTTGGACCCGAATGTAATTACATATTCCATTGCCCAGGAACTGAAGATTAGTCAGACAGCGTTTGGAATCATCTAAATCGGATAACTCTGCTAATGTTATTGTCAAAATATAGTGAAAGACGGTCAGAACTTTTACTTCCCCTATTATTATAGCAACGCCATTTTTCATAATTCAGCCCTATTTCTTGTTCTTATAAATATTAGATCCTTAATTAGAAAGATGTTAATTGATGAAGACGTCATTTAGCAAAGATTGTTATCTTGGATGACTTTTACGTCATATTTGCAAAGGTTAGGATGGGACCGGGCCGGTCGTACATTTTTTGGGACCGTTACATCCTTAGTTATTGCTCTTTGAATTTAAAACATTCACTTATATATCTAGAATGATTGCTGCAAACGAAAAGGTTGATATCCCTATCACTCTACGGGCCAAGAAATCTGGAATCACAACTGCCGTTGCTACTTTTAATTCCAGGGAACTCTACGATATCAATGGAACGAAAAAAATTCACATTGTATCTTAACTCAAAACGTATTATAGAAATAGTTTCCCTACTTAACAGCCTAAAAAAACATTGGACAAATACTCAATTACCGCTGTCACTCAAAAACTATCATAACTAGGGATGTGAAAATTGTCTATATCCTAAATGATTGTAAATTAAAAAGAAAAGTACAGAGTGCGTAACCAAAATCTGAACAAATGTTATTACTAGCATATTTGATCAAATATCTCATGATCAATGTGAGATAGAAACTTGAAATTTTATTTTATAAATGATCATATAATTAGGTTATAATTTATTTAATATGATTCCATTAGCTGCAACAACAGCCTCCAAGGGTACTTAAGACGGAGCAAGCCTTTTTGATATAGATCTCATCATGCTTGGTCGAATTATTATTTTATTTTATTTACAAAAGTTGTAAATTTATATATTTTGTAGAGAACCAACGAAGAAAGTAATTTTTCGGAAGATTTTAATTACTCTCACTAGAAACCTTTATTTTGCTTCTTCACAAAGTATAGCAGAAATGTTTTTATAAGCCATTAAAAACGGATGGACTTTTTGTAAAAGAAGTCCATCAGTTAAAAAGAAAACGCTGAAATCGACCTTGGGCGATGATTTTTTATTAAAATGAGAGATCTGTTTGGACCAAATCTCGAATATTCTGGAAGCTCTTTATTTTTAGTCGGCGATATTATGATAGTTTTTAAAATGTCTCGGTAATTGAGTAATTACTCTGTGTATTTAGCCGTGTCAGGAGGATTTCCTTTGAATATTTTAGCCTTTTACGTATTGGCCTTTTGACATTTTCGCCTTGAAACGTTTTTGCATAGTGTTGCTTTAGCCCCGAGGTGTTTTCGCCTTGTACTGTTTAGCTTTGTTACGTAACCATTGCAAAAAATCATTAGCATTTATATGCAGTCCATTTCTTCATCGAAATGCTATGAAGTTGCAAGATAATTTACTGATGAGGCACAGGGAGGGAAGTGCAAGTGAAGGGTCGAAGCGAGCACAGCAAAATTTATGATTGTGATGACGAATAAGTTAATCAAGTATGTTGATATATAATATAAATATATCATATTCACAAATGCATGTAGACTTCCATGGACGAGGTCCCCATCTTGATCTTGATCCATAACTCTAGGACAATCCTTGATGGAAGTAGAGATTTCTTTATCTCTTTATGGCATTTTGATAAAGAAATGGACTGCATATGATTGCTAATTATTCTTTGCAACGGAACGTAGCAGTAACCTTCCGTGGTTCCTTCCCAATGCTTTGAAACCTGCATATTATTTATATATAATTAAGTAAGGGTTGAAAAATTGTTATTGCCTAGCTTGTTTACATTTTTGTTTATAATTTCTCAAAGCTGGAATACAAGGGTAAAAATTCAAAACAAATATATAGCTTAGAGAAAGTAATATTCCTTCTATTATTATCCAATGCAAAAAAGTCTCAAGGCGAAACAGTGCAAGGCGAAACCACCTCAAGGCGAATACATATTAGGCAAAAACGTAAAATACAATAATGTTCAAGACGAATCCTCCTAGAACCGTATTTAACATAATTAGACTCTTTCATATCTTTATATTTATAGACTTAACCAATTCTCGAATTCAGTCATTTAAAGTAAGGCTTTAAATCCAATAAATTAATTATGTATATTTACTAAATGATGCAATTTGATTTAAGTCCTGGATTCAAATATGAGTGCTCCTAGTCCTGACTCAGATTTGAGTCACGAGTGATTTTGCGTTTTACCGGGAAATATTTAGTAATCGTTTTTGAGTCTCCAAACGAGCAATTACTTTTTATTTTGAACTCAAAAATAACTGCTCTGCAATGCCATAGGATTCATTATTCACTTTCCCCCTATCGTGTACTAGCTTAGTGGTTCTCAAATAGGGGAACGCGTACCCCTTAGGGTACAATAGAGGCTCTCCAGAGGGTACTTGAGTTTTTGAGAGAATATTTTAATACTGGTATATAACTCAAGGGAATCTGCAAGATGTATAAATGAATTTTTGTTTTTACTAGAAAAATTTAAGTTTTGTAATTTTTTTTAAAAATATTTTTTTTTTGTAAACAGCTGTGAATTTTGAATTTTTTTTCCAAAAGTGACATAATTTTTTGAGGATAGATATGAATTTTTTTAAAATTTTTTACACAAAAATTTTTATTCTTTGATTTTTTTCCCCCCCATCCTCCAAAATATAATCCTGGTTACGCACCTCTCACTGAAGCTAAAAATAGTTAAGGAGTACTCTGTCAAATAAATATTTTACAAGTCGTACATCACTAAAAAAAGGTTGAGAATCCCTGTACTAGCTGTACTTTTCAATGAGAATGATAAAAAAGGATGGCGGGGAGTAATGGGTCGAGGGGGAAATGCTAGGGGCTAAAAGGACGGGAGAGTTCCCATGTCGACTATATTTATAAACAAAGTGGAATAATTGGTAGAAAAAGAGGCTCAAGTCATAATTGACTTGAATAAATAAACTGATTAAAATAATGCAGCAATTTCATCTATTTGCTCACCTTATAGAATTTTAATTATAGCGTTCTTTAGCATATTTACGTTAGGGTGGGCTCAAAGTCTCCAACTTTGTACAAAATACCTTAACCTTTTTTTTTTGTACTGTGTGTTTAAGAACTCAATTAAATATGTTTGTGTAATTTCTTTGAAATATATTAATATAAGAATCCAATTTTATGGATACTGAATTATTTTATTAGATATCTATTGGAGAACTAAGTATTTAGATTAAATCCGGCCCTAAAATTAAACATATTACTATTTACAGATTGCCAATAAAGTATATAAACAGAGCTCAAAGATGATATCCGCATTTTCTATGCAATAAGCAAAATAAAATTAGTAATTTTTAATATTTTTATATCAAATTAAAAACAAAATAATTGTAGGTCATGTGTCATGAGTCTTAGTCAATATAATTGCACTCAGCCTCAATCACGGCATCAATACGGCCTCTGAATCCCTGGGCATGAATGCGAAGTGCTTCTTAATAACAGTCACCAGACCTGCCTTAGTTGTATGGGACGTCTATTAGTGTATGCCTCAAGGCCCCAGACAAAATAGTCTATCAGATTAAGATATGGGGTGCCGGGGGATCAAAAATCTGGTCGGTTTGCATCCTGTTATACTGGCATTTGAGATCGTCGTTAACTGTCTTGTCACAGAAGTCAAGTTCCTTTCAAGTTCAGACAATGGGACTCATTGGAGACCGGTCAATTATGTTGCGCATCTTATCGATGAACTCCGCGTCTCTGACCTTCCTGGATCCCTTCTGTGGCCTTCTAATAGTCCTTAGGGGGATCTTTGATCATCTAGTTTCTTCTTGGCATCCTGGATGTAATGCTTTGTCAGCCCAGTGATGTTACAGATGTCATGGTTGCTGATTTGTTCTCAATGATTAATTAAACACTTTACTACGTTGGATCTGTGAACTGAATCTCCAACAGCTTCGAGTATCGTTCTTCCATTGTGACGAAATTAGACTGAATGAATGTTTTTTTTTGTATGTATATTACGCGGGATTGAGAATAAAGTTGATTTGATCTTCGAGCTCTGTATAGGAAATTTTTTTGAAATTCTCAATCTCATCCATTTTTTGGTAAAACCATAATCAATAGTAACTTTTGCGAAAAAAATATATTAATAGGATAATCATTGTACATTAGTTTAAGTTCATACATTGATAAAAAAACAGAAAAAAATATTAGACATACTCAAAAACCCAAAAAGGAGATTGTTAGAGCTTTTGTGTCCTTTTTTCCAAAAATGTATTGCCTTTGTTCTCAAAGTAAATATTAGTATAGATATATATGTTCATTTGGTCCTATACGCATTACCAAAAAAGTTTTAGAGTTGTACGTCAAAATGGAAGAATTTTTTTGGGCACCTGTCTCAAGCCAACATACGTATTTATTTTTAAAGAAAAATAATGGTAGGGAGAAAATCTCTGTTTTATATTCCTTTCATACTTATTAGCGTTTCTCTTTCGGGATCCCAATTTCCCGGGATTTTTCAGGTTTTAATACGTCGGGAAATTTCTGGGAAATACCGAATTTAATTGTCACAATACGAAGTTTAATTGTAATGAAATATAACCCATTAACCCATATAACCCATCTATTTCGTCAATTATTATTTAATTATTTTTGTGTTGAAGGTCAAATCGAGTTCCGGAATTAAAAAAAGCTGGACCTGGTGTGTCTAAAAAACAAAACGAACACTATTTTTGATAATGATAAAAACGAATAACATGAGAGTTTAGAATACATTATGGGCAGGACTAAAGGTTTAAAAAAGGTGACCAAACGTAACTCTTAGATTCTGTAGATTTCTTGGAGTACTGATTTCTTTTTTTCCGAAGTAAGATGTCGCTTTTTATGAAACCAGTACAAATGACGTCCCTTTCTACGGCTTACCTCACTAACATCAAAAATGAGACTGTATTTTGTTGTCAGCTATCGATATTTCTGCTTTTTATCCCCTGTGAAGTTTAATAAGTGGAGACGTGATCTCTGCTTCTCTACTTAGTAAGGACTGATTAGTTTATTCAGCGAGCAATATAGTGAGTGCTCTCTGGTTTATTATACAAGAGGTGGGTACATAGGCTACATATGTACAAACAAGGAGATCCTCTACAAGATCCCTAATCAGAGTTCTGAACGTTGATTGATAGAATTAGCTCTTGTTAAGCTCTGAACAATTCCTATCCTATTTTTAAATCATAGGGACTGAGTGATGTAGAAAAATAGTCCATAGGGCACCCTCTATTCAATCAAAACCAGATAGGATATCAAATTTTAAAAACAAAGAGGAAGGCCAATGTCTGTTAAAAATTAAAACACTCAAAATACTTGTGTGGGAGCGTCCTCATCATTTTAGAAGAGCGATAAAATTGCTCGAATTTTACCGCCAACTCCTTCTTGTGTGAAGATACCATTGAATTTTTTTTATATTTTCATGTAGTAAATTGACATAAGATCTCCAAATCTCACGCAAGCATAAGTTCACCAACATGAGAAACCTTTGTTCAAGCTCACACTAATTATCATGCTTAATTGGATGATAGTGCACGAAACCTGATAAATACATGTCCCCTAAGAGAGTGGTTCCCAAACTTTTGTGCCTAAGGCACAGCAAAGGACAAATAAAAATTCCTTGACACACCTATTTTAATTAAACTAATCCTTTGTATTATTTCAAGCTATTGCAAATATTGTATGCTTGTCACAAATTGTGACAACAAACACTTGAACTTGCAATATATTGAATTTAATTGAAATCTTAAAGTGATCTCAAATTCAAATACACCTATATGAGTGAAAAAATGAGCACTGCTCATTTTTAATTCAGCGGGAGCCCGCTCAGAATTTCTTGAGCGGACTAATGCCCTGCATTTTATAATTTTTTGAGTCATTATCATCGTTTCAAATTCTATCGTCATCCGGAGGTAAGATCCGGATGTTAAGCAGTCCCTATAATTCCATAGTTATGAAACTTGTTTAAGCTACCAATTGATTTTGGACCATTGGTTTCTTTTACTATGAAAGGTTGCTTGATGCAATAAAAGTAACTACGTGTGTCTCTCATGACGCATGCAGCATGTTTTTTTCCTTTGCATAATTCACCCTGTACATTCTCCTTTCACCAATTGGTTTTAGTAGGTTTTGGTAGTATCAAGGATAATAGAAATACAGGATTGTGCCATTATGTAATCGGGCTTTACCAGAGTTTTCATTTTTATGTACTGTATGGACTCCTGGGCAAGACAAACAGATTTTGACGTCATAGAGTATAACAGCAGTACTCTAAAAGTAATTGTCTAGGAAGCAGACTCTTAGTAACAGTTATACTCTTTGACGTCACTCTTAAAAAGTGTGGTGGAAGTCTAAAATCAGTTGGAAAAGCGTTATATTATAACCTTGTATTTCTTTTAACCATGATATATACCTATATTTTTTATTATTTTTGGTATTTGTATAATTTTGCCGTAAGGCGGCTCCACACTCTGTTGGGTATGAAGAAATTAAAAATATATATTTTATGTGCAAGAAGACATGCCAGTCTGTAGTTTGTTCTAGTTTTTAAACTGGTTGTGTATTTAAAATGGTGCCTTTTCAGAAAAAGATTCACAGCGCCCTCTATATAAATTACATCCCCGTATACATTATATTAAAAACTATTATCATTTAGGGAATTGTATTATTTTGCCGCAAGGTGGCTCCACTCTATGTTTCTCTGTTGACAAACATATATAAGTAAACAACGATATATGCAAGGTTAATAGAAATACAAGGTCATACCATAATCCATGTACGACTGATGTTTGACTTCCACCACGCTTTTAATATTGACGTCATAGTAAATGAGTGGTTGCATGTTTGGTCGAAGTCTGTTTTTCTTTTCCAACATTCTGTACGATACATTAAATTGAAAATTGTAGTAATAGTGACGTCATAGACAATGAGTGGTTGTGTGTTTTGTCAAAATCTGCTTGTCTTGCCCAGCAGTCAGTACATTACATCAGATTGAAAATGTTAGCAAGCCCGATTACATGATGGTGTAACCTTGTATTTCTATTAACCTTGGATATATGCTACTCTTAGTAACAGTTATACTCTTTGACGTCACTCTTAAAAGCGTGGTGGAAATCAAACGACAGTCGGAAAAACGCTACGGTATAACCTTGCATTTCAATTAACTTTGGGTAGAATAAGCTTAAAACGTATGATTTCTTCTACTTAATACATAAATTTAACAGTATTTGTTATATATTAACGAGATCCCAATATTTCCGGGGATCCCGTTTTAAGACAACTTCCCGGTAAGTGAGATATATAGATGTAAGTATTCCTTAGCAGATATCTATATAGAGTGTATATTACATATATTATATATGTATGTATAAAATGAACATATTAAAGACGTATGTGCGAGACCTATTTTCAGAGATCTACTTACATTTATAATATATGTGCAGTGTCAACATTATAACAATCTTAAAAAAATTATTGTAAGTTGAAAATCCTATAGATATAGTTTTATAAGGAAGATTAAAGTAATTGATGATTCTTTATCATTTATTAATATATTTTGCTATATTATATATACAAATCAAGATTTTAGAAAGCTATGGTGATGGACAACATAAAAGTGAAGGTGCATGAGATTTGCTAGTGCTTTGGGCATCTGGAATGAATAGGTACATAACATTTTCCGTAAACATTTGGATATGAGAAAGCTACTCGCAAGATGGGTTTCGCAATTGCTCACGCATAACCAATAACGAAATCGTGTGCATCTCTTCCAGAAGAATCTGCAGGACTTTAAGCGTCGTTGCATAACTGTGGATAAACATGGATACATGACTACACTCCTGAAACTAAACAATGGGTTATCAAGGTAGAATCTGTGCTAAAAAAGACCGTTTCTTCGGATGCAATTTTATAGCGTCTATCTATTGGATTCACAAGGAATAATCCTGAGTGACTATCTGGAAAAGGGTGGTAAAACTATTACAAGTTCATGCCATTCATCGTTATTAGACCGTTTTAATTCCAACTACAAGAAAAACAGCCGCGATTGGTCCACAAAAACGTCGTTTTCTATCACGTCAATACAACTGCTCGTTTAACATCCCCCCTATTCTTCAGACTTAGTTCCCTTAGACTACTATTGGTTTCCAAATTTGAAGAAATGGGCGGGGAGAAACATAGGTGAGTGCAAAAACGAATAGCTATTTTTGAGACTTAGACAAATCCAATTATTTGGAAGGGATCAAGAAAATGGAGCAGCATTGGAAAAATATATAAGGTTTACTCGAAACAATTAAGTTGTTTTTGTTGTTGCAGGAACAAACGACCCTCATACATTCTGTAAATTCTTCATCAGAGAAGAATATCACCTGGTTGCCATTATGTCTAAGGTCATAAAATAGAACCCTTCATAGGGAATTATTGATGCTTTTGGGTCAAGAATGGCCTCTCCTCAAACCTCTTTGACATCCTCCCTGTAGCCTTGGCCACAATTGACATGGTATTCTTTTCTTACAAAAAACAAACAAAACCCCTAAATGAAAACAGTCTCTGCGAGATGCTGCCATATTTGCCTATATATCGAGTAATTCGTCCTAACTGGTGAAATGAACGACAACGGTGGCGTGACAAAACATAACAGAAACCAAAAAAATTCAATACTGGCTCATACGTCGTGTTGAGTGACGAGTGACTTAAACCCGGGTTACCACAACTATCATTCATGTACACGTTTCAGTGTGTTTATAGGTATATACAGGGTGGGCCAGATAAATTGGAAACTAATATATTGGGCTTTTATAAGTTGTGCGATAAAAATTCTTTTAGTTCCGAATAGTGTGTTGTTAATAAACAATTTAAAAAAAAAGTCAGTCAAAATTTAAAGATGGAGCAGACCAGAAGAACCGTTATATGCAAATTGTGTCACGCAAGGTTCACTTTTCATGAAATTATCAATCGTCTCAAGTACTGGAAAAGAACAGTTAACCGGATTTGCCAAAAATTTGACGCCGAGGGGAAGATCTAAAGAAAACATAACAAAATGAGAGGTGACAAAAAACGATCCGCCGGTTCGTGGTGGGACTCAAAAAGTCAATCGATGGAAATCCGACCACTCCTTTTGCCAAGCTCGCAAAGACCAGAAACTTGAGCAAGACGACCATCAAGAGAACCATCAGTATGGACCTGGAATTTCTATCTAGGATCAGGGCTGTCAAACATTTACTCACTGAGGACAACAAGGACACCAGTCCGATTGAAGGCAACAAAATCATCAACTCGATGAATTAAATGGAAAATTCTTGATATTTTGTCAGACTAACACATTTTCATGGTTGAATGCTCATCCAACTACAAGAACGACAGATGGATCTGTTGAATCCCTTCTGAGGTACACGCCGTCATGAAGACGAAGAAGCCAGTTGGAACCATGATCCTCATGTACATCAAGGTGCTTGAGGATGGGTCAATTCCTTGGGTGGTTGGAGTAGCCCTAAGAACAAATTATACCCTCCAAAAAGACAGTGCAACGACTCACAATGCCAAAAAAGTGCAAGGATGTTTAGACCATAAAATTACCTCACTTTTGGCTTCTGGATTTTTGTCCTAAAAACAGCGCGGACCGGAACCTATGAGATTTTATCTCTAGAGGAGGGTTGAGCATGAGGTATGTGCCAATTATCATTCGTCTGTAGACCCCCTGAAGAAGTCCATTACCCGCTCAATGAAAAGGCTGCATATGCACGAGGTCGCCAGGCCTGCCGCCAAAGCTTCACACGTATAGTCAATCCAAATCGGAGTAACTGAGTTTAAAACTAAAAGTGTCTACTGAACCGTTATTTTGTAGAGAAAACAGCGAGTACAATTTGGACAGGTTGCAGAAATGGGAGCATCGTTGGATGATGTGTGCAGGGATACAAGGAAACTATGTTGAAAAATTCGGAAAAATGATTTGTATCTTTGTTAGGTAGGAAACTTTTTAGACCACTCTCGTATAAATGATGTCAGGAGAAGAGTTGCTCTTATAAAGATATCATATATTAGGGAACTGTTACATATAATTTCATAATATGAATTTATATACCTATCTTAATATATTTTTCAAAGGGGTTTGACTGAGGATAAAGTCATACCCCCTCTACAAAAGACATACCCTTACAGACAAAATGAAGGTAATCTTTTATTCGGATGAGAAACAATGGACTGTTGACAGATCCCACAATATACATAACGACAGATGGTTGGCCACAGAGAAAGATAAAAGTTTATATACAACATCATGACCCTTGGGTTCATTGGGAGCAACGGCAGTATTATGACCCCTCTTCTTTGATCCAAAAGAGAGGGTGCGTTCCGAAAGGTACTGTGAACTACTGTCTGACCAAGTGATACCTTGGATGAAAGCTGAGGCCAATGATGTCGACTTCCTGTTTCAATGATACTTGGCCCCCTCTCCCAAGGGCCACAATACCCAAACTTTTTGGAAGAACAATGGGTACAATATTGGGACACCCAGACCTCCTGGCCCTCTAATTCATATAATATGAATCCCATGGATTACTTCTTTTAGAGGAAGTTAGAGAAGAAGGTTTCTGCCAATTCACAAAACAGGATCGACTCTTTGAAGGTCTCTATCATCAAATAATGGAACAAAGACTCAACCTGGACGTGTTCAAGACCTAAAAATATTTTAGGCCTAGTATCGAGTGAATGATTGGCGAAGATGGCTGACAAATGGAATGATTTTTTACTTTTGTAGTATTACCACATGTAAATAAAATTTCAAACATCTAATTGCTTCCCTTATTGATCAGGTTGCAGTTAAAGATAGTGCAGATTTACCTAAACGACTCTGTATAATATATACACATTTGGCTCAAAATCAATGAACACTTCTTGGCATTAATGTGACGTCCCCAAATGGGGTCGAGACACACAAGTTGGGAACCACTGATGTTTATCAATATCATGAGGAATTTTCTCAAGCTAACATGCGTGCATGGCTACTTTTTAAAGCATGAGTTTCGCCACTTGATTCCTAATATGTGCCCAAGGCATGACTGTCACTTTTTTTCACTTTTGAAAAATAGTTTTTATTTTTTTGCATTCAAGAACCTTTGCACTCTTTTCATCAGACAATTGCTATTAATTTCAATTCCTATCTTTGTATAATTTATTCTACCGTTCTTATTCACCTATATTATTTAATTAGATTTTTTATTTAATATCAAAGCATAAAAATATCGATGTTGTAAAATATAATACATATATACATAAGTACTTTAAAAGGAATCAATAATGGTATTGACAGTTTTGTCAAATATAAACGTGGTAAGTATAAGGATAATTAAATATCGTTCATCCTATACAAAATATATTCGTTTTAAATAATAGTCAAAGAAGTTTTGATTTAATTTATGAAAAGTATACAGGGGGTTACAATGTCCAGGGTTTATAATATTTAGTGGTACACATTTTTTAAATCCATTTTTCAAGAGTAAAATTCAAACGAGAGGTTTTGTTAGTATATTTATTTTACAAAATCATCTGAAAAGAGATCTCGGCACAACTTTTATCCCTTATGTGAGGCCTCAGCTCTAATAATTACCTCAATACGAGGTCTAAACATCTTGACTTTATACCCAGACTCAAGCTTGGTTAATTCCTTCTTGATGAAAGCATCTAGAGACAAGCGAAATTAATTTCTTGAGTACAAATTATAAACATATACATTTATGAATGGGAATCGATTTCTCTAGTGTGACCATCACTACTAGCACGTTTACAAAAGTCCAATTGCTGAACCCAATTTTGCACTACTTTTTCCAATAAAATGACCCCAAAGAAAATAATCTAAATGGGTTAGGTCGTACGATTGAAGCGGAAATCAACTAATCCATTTCGCGAAATAACAGGCTCACCAAATTAGCTTTGCAGTAAATCGATTTTAACGTTTGCTGTGGGGAAAGTGGCACCAATTTGTTGAAACTACATGTTTGTCAAGTCCATACCTTGCAATTGGGGTCCAAAAATCTGTTATCATGGTGTGATAGTTATTTCCATTTAGAGTAATGTGGCGATTACTATCATCAACAAAAAAAAAAAATCCCCAATGATCCCTCCAGCATGACGTCCACACCAAACAATAATTTTTTAAGGATGGAATGATGTCTCGTGAAGCACTTGGGGATTGCTGCCTGACCAATAACGCATATTTTGCTTATTAACAAAACATTGAGCTAAAAATGAGCTTCCTCACTCAAAATGAATTTTGCATCATTAAAACTTCAACAATTGAATGGTTGTATGGATAATTTGTAATCGCTGATCAAGTGTATATCACTCCTTGAGTAAATGTATACCAATGAAGTAATGTCAAAGGAAGAGAAAAAATATGGCGTTGTTTTTTTTACTAAAGGAAAAAAAAAAAAAAAATGAAACGTCCCTTTGAAAAACTCTTTATTTGATATTATTAATAAAAAATTATATTACTATGATTATGAATTGAATGTGTAGGGAATTTTTTTTGAAGGGTTTGACCTAAAATGATTCATTTTCATGTTTATAAGTTCCTTTCCGTAAAAAAAGAGAAAAATATCAAGGCTACATTTTTTAAGATGATCTATAATCAGATAAACCTTTTTCTGAAATGGTACTCTCTCTAAAAAGGAAAGCTGTACTTGATTTTGTTTACTTTTAGAAAAGATAAAACTTTTCTAAACAACCATATGAATGTAAAATACATTTTATCCCCAAAAAAATCTTTCTGGAAAAAGTTTTCCTGTTTTAAATGAGGACTTCTTTAATTACATCCCAGACACTAAGGAAGAGGGTGTCAATCAATGAGTAAAAAACATCAGGTTCTTATATTACATTTGTGACAAAACAAAGATATGTCCAAATTTTTTTGTTACTTTTTTGTCCACTAGAGACGTCGAATATACTTTTTTTTGTATGGTAATTATCAACTCAATGTGTGTAGGTTCGCACACTCATCACTCCTAGGGAAGGGAATATATATTGCAAGCACGGAAAACTGCCCGCCGAAGATTAGCCTGGAGAAAATTGCCCGTATTTTGAATTTTTATTTACAAATTTATTGTATTATTGTATATAAAAATGTATAAAATGTAGATATTTGTTTAAAAAAAATTATAATTAGTCTTATAAAATTTTCTTTTATGTACCATTCACTCAGAGGATTAGATGAATCATTTCAAACATAAATCAGTTAGAGACTCTAACCTATTCAAAACGAAAAAGAAAAAAGTAAACAAAAATTGAGGTCATCCATTACAAAATTAATGGAAAAATAATTATTGATGTGACTATTGAAATACACATAATGTTATTTTCATTTAACGTAGTATTAGAAGGGTTCCTTGGATGTATTGCCCGTGGTTTGTAGCAATCTGTTATAACCCCCAGGCCAATCCGAGAGCGGAGGGTATTCAACCATATTTTAAGGACCCTAAGCTATTTATCCCTCCCTCTCCTTACCCATCCTCTCGATCCATTTATTAGAAGATTGGATTGGATTTAAAAAAATACAAGGAAATTTTATTACTCACAATTGAAGATTCTCCTTTGGGGGATGGGATATATAAAAATGTTTAGATATTTGTCATAAACAATATTAAGCAAATCTATAATGCGTTATCATGAAGTTTGAACAAAATAAGGTCTATTTTCCTAACTAGCTATTTTCCTCCATGACAATCTTCCACACCCAATTTTCCCAGGAGCAGTTTTCCTAGTACATATATTGTGCACATGGACGATCATTCCTACTTCAGATTGAATAATTGCTTTGCTATAGCTATACTTCCATTAGACCAACTCAAGGAACAGTAACAATATAAAATAAAACAAAAACTGTTCAGGGGCGTTCGCAGAGGGAAGGAGGCGGCTTTGCCCCACCACAAATTAAGGAATTTTTGCTTAATACTAGATTATAATTATCGCCGAAATAGTGGTAATTTTTTTTATGGATTTCTGTCAAATCATGCAGCATTTAGTAAGAAATTCAAAAACCCAGCCTAGCCCAAAATATAATCCTGCGTACGCCTCTGCTGTTTACAACGTTAAAAAGCATGGACAATTTAATGGACGACTCCTGTGCCAATGCGCCATAGAGTGCCAGATACCTTAATATGGACAAATACCGTAAATGGATATGAAACCAAGATGGAGGACCAGGAGCGTCTGCAGGATTATTAAATATACTTTTTTTTGAGGGTTGGAGGGGCTTGGCTGATGAAATTTGTATGAAATTTTTCGAAAATTCAATTTTTTAAGTCGAATGACCATATTTTTAACGCATATTAGCCAGTTAAACTTTTTCATCCTGAAGACAAAAATAATATCTAACAGACACTCAAGCCTCTTCTCTGTGGACGCCCTTGAGACCAAAACTCACATTTTAATCATGGTTTAAAACTACCTTGATGAAAAATTGGGCTATGACCGGTTTTGGTCAAAAGACTTGTAGCCCCAAAACTTACCTAGCCTAAATCCCTAAGATAAAAGTGTATGGACCGTCATCGAGAGCAACGGATCTGCTACTACTCAAGTCAATTCCACGTTACGACATCAATAAAAGTGTATAAAACATGTTTTAGAAAGCCAATTTAAATATGTCAATTTTGGGTCAAAACTACATCATCAACCATAAGCATTTCACATGGCGTTGATATTGGTTTATTATTTCCTTGAAATTGACTAGGCAGTAAAGAAAAGAAAATATTTGTAGAATACAAAAATAAAAGAAAATATAATATATTTTTACCAATAAACAATAGGAAAGCTTTCTATTGAAAACTATTCAAATGAGAATATTTGGACTAGTACTAGATACCATACAATTGGGATTAAAAAAAAAAAAATACGCTAGTGGTCTTAAAAGTCTCCGACCTAACAAGACATTTTTTCTGATTTATATTATTTTATTGTTCAAAATAGTCTCATTGTAACTCCAAAAACTTCTCCCAGAGATGGTCCCATCTCTGTAACCCATCCAATTAGTAGTCGGGGGTTTTCTCTGCAAAAATATTGTTCACAAGGCACTTTTTGTTTTTAGCGGCTCAATTAGTCCGAGTTGGATTGACTTAGACACGTCAAACTTTGACGCGATAAGTCTTTCTATTTCACAAATTGCTTGAATCTATTTAAAAGGTACCATTTTCAAAAATGATATATGTGACTAGCTTTTATTTACAAGTGAGTCCATCTTCATGTTGAGGTAGGAAACTTTTCAAACTACCCTCATACAGTAGAAGAACACTAATCCAATTAGTAACTGTGACTTATTTTAGAAAGCAATTTCTACAATAACTCTCTTGGGAAAATATCGACTCAGTATAGAACATCTCAATTAATGATAATAAGATTTGTAAATTCTAAGTAGTACAAAAAAATGATATGGTAACCCTGACAATTTGAATAATATTATAGAGAAGGGCAGCTTGGTTATTGACGTTTCATAAATTAGATACACGTAGGTATGAGAAGATAAGGAATAAACACAAATCCCATTCCGCATCTAGCAAGGACATAGGTTAGAATGACTCCGATCCTGAATTCTACTTTGAGTCCAACAAGTTATTTTACTTATAACTCTTCTGTACACCCTCAGTGTTACTCTCTGTCTGTCATGAACACACGCACTTGATACTTCAATATTCCCGACGAGGGAATATTGAATAATAATTATATCAGTTGTAGAAAATATGACTCGGCGGTGTTTAAAAAAAAAATAACTCGAAAATCAACATGGTAACCCTGACAGTTTGACGGGTGTTTTGGTAGAGAGGAGCTCTCATGACATTAAACTATATTAGCTGCAAGTAGAATAATGGAAATAAACACAAATCACAGTATGTATCTTGCAAACGCATAAACAGGGATTACTGCGATATTGATCTTTAATTATATTCCGAGTCCAACAAGGACATACGCCAATAACTAAACAACAAATCTTCATGCTTACTCTTCGTCTTTCAATCACGAGTGATAACTTTATACTTATTATTATCTCTTCAAGAGTTAGGAGGTAGATAGTTCAGTGAGTCATACAGTCAAGAGGAATAATTCTCTTGAAATCAATGTCCGTAGGTTCGATACTAGCTTGTTTCTAAAGAAAAATATATATGAACATAAATTCAAATAATATAATCTTCCGGTTTCTTGTAAAAAAAAAAAAAAAAAAAAAAAAAAAAAAAAAAAAAAATAGAAGTAGTCACTCTGACAATTTAAAAAAAAAAATGTTTGAGAGGACAACAGCTTAGCTGTCATCACGTTTAATTAAATTATCTTCAAGCATCTATTAAATGAAGGAAATAAGCACAAAAACTACTCTGTACCTAGCAATGATTAGGCCTGTGCTTGCTTGGTCAGATAAATGACTGTTTTGTGATTAGAAAAGGAAAAACGGTTGTTGTGTTTTCTCTTTTTTCTTATTTATTCATTCTTTATCAAAGCATTGTTGTGAACATATTATCTTGATAATGTTTACGATTTCAATATAGCGATAAAGACCATACTTTGTCATAAATAATATTAATTAATATTACATTACAATACTGTCCTTTGTACAAATTCAATTAAAGTAAATGCTAATTATATGTGAAATATTGTGATTCCCAACTCATTGGGAATTAATCTATTGAATGTTGCAATCTTGGAATCTCCTTTGTAAGGAAGGAGTCGACTCTGCTCTCTTGAGATGGGATAACTATTATAATTACGTAACTTATCAATTCCCTTGTAGCAATCAACTGCTATGGCTAAAGTGTTAGTCATTACTTATTGTATAAAATATCATATCAGCGACCTTAGGAGAATAAATTTAAAAGATCTTAATGTTAATAGATCTATAATCTAGAAATATCTAAGTTTTTTTATGAGTTTCACGAAGCAAATCAAGTATTCCTGAGTTTGACAATTTAAATTACTTTTATATTAACTATTCTAGTGTTATTTGAAACATAGAAGATTCTCATTCCTAAAGCAGGATCACGTGATATTCTATCCCCCAAAACTAGTACATCATAGGCTACTGATTTTTTAAAATATACTTTTATCAATGTCTCTCCCTCCGACCTTTTCCTCGCACTCGCTCTTATGCACAGCCCTAGCAATGATATAGACAGGAATGACAGGGATGTCGATCCTAAATTTTACTTCGAGTGCAACAAGGAATTACGCTTATAATAACTACACAAGAAATTCTCAGAGTTAATCTTCGTCTTTGACGCAGTTGTGATTACTTTATAAGTATTGTTTTCTATACAATATTAATGATTACAGCTTAGGTAAATAAAAATATATGTTCAGGTAGCAATTACAAGAGGGAGATCATCAAATATCCAACCAAGAGATATCTCAGCTAACATCTGTATACTTGCGAATCGTATATAGTTTGAGAAATACATTGAAGAGCACAAGGGATTGTTGAAGATAATCAACAAGGAGTTAAACTACTCTTATATCAATTCTCAATTCTAGAGTAGTCCGAAAGTGCTAAACACTTACCGTGTGGTCCATTAAAATCCAAACATTATGAATTTTAAACTACAATAAGATATAATTTATTTATTAACACTAAAATTTTAACAAAATTAATTTGATAAATAGATGTGTGTCTGAGCTCTCTTGATCATTAATATAGCTGCCCTTAGCAGCAATGATGGCTTCTGGGCGGCGGCGGAAAGTGTGGCAACTGTTGTGGATGTATTCCTTTGTCATGCTGTCCCAGTGCTGATTAAAATTGGCTTTGAGGGCCTCAGTGTGTTTCGTTGACGGATACTGCAGTCCTTCCTCTCGATATACACCCCCCAAAAAAAAAAAAAAAAAAAAAAAGTCGAGGAGGTTGGCATCAGGGCTGTAAGGAGGGGGGGGCAAAAGTTTCAAAAAATAGTTCAAAAGAACTCAAAGAGTCTTGCTACAGAGGAGAAGAGGTTTCCTTCATTGCTGGTGTCAAAAGTAATAGTTACCTTTTCAGCTTCACAAGACTCTTTTTATCCCCTTTTTTTGATAGCTCTCTGGAAAGTACGTTGTGAAACCATGAGCTCCAAGAGATCAATGGACCACCCTGTACAACTCACCAACAAATCCTCCGTATTAATCTCCGTCTTTCATGACGCACTAGTGGTTAGTGGCTTCAAAGTTCTGTTCTCGAGAATGGAAGAATAATAATAACAGCTCTAAAAATTGAAACAAAAAAAAACAACCTTACCAGTTCAAAAAAGCTTATGATTTACAACGCTAATCATAAAATAATAAATGCCATGTATCACGCAACAAGGCTGTCTTTAAATCATGCACTAATTGATTCAAGGAATAAGGATTGTATTGATTATTATAAATCACAATGCATAGTCATAAATCAGAAAAGAAATATACCTCCATGATTTTTTCGTTGGTTTATTTAAGATAAACATTTATTGGACAAACTAAGAAGATACCAACAAAGCAGGTATTTCTTTGACATATACCTAGAAGAGCATTGTTCTAGTATGCCTTGCCAACGCTTCGACACCCTTATGTTTGAGTTATTTAGCTATTAGTACAAAAATAGGTGCTAGGTGTCTTGTCTTAATTATGTACTTGAAGGTCAGAAGTATGGAGCTGGAGAATCCATTACAATACACATTTCAGTGCCCTTTGATCCAGATGAGTTGTCCTTTCTTTTAGTTGGAAGACATTCCCAAAAGATAATGTTTCCTCCCACATGCTTGACGGTGGAGATGCTATCAAATATAGATTATTAATCGATAAACAATTAAAACTAATGGAGCACCTACTGTGGAAAAAATAATTATTTGAACCCTTCGTAATTTTGTAACATTACCCAAGGACAAAGAAAAGAGCGGGCTATAATTTAAATACTAAGTTTATTTTAAGAGTAAAAAATATTTTATGGACTGAACAAAAAAGTGTTTGGAGGAACAAAAATAAGGGATTCCTTAGAGCCTCAACTTTTTTTTTGTATAACTATTCATTCTTTACTGCAGTTTGATTAAGTATCTATCCATTTGATAGTCTCTTCACACTTGTCCTTGACTGTCTCTTTATCCTCTTGAGATAGCTTTCCCC
The DNA here is from genome assembly GCF_016086655.4 of Lepeophtheirus salmonis. NCBI lineage: Eukaryota > Metazoa > Arthropoda > Copepoda > Siphonostomatoida > Caligidae > Lepeophtheirus > Lepeophtheirus salmonis. The sequence goes on along the minus strand of NC_052131.2, from coordinate 51,053,822 downwards.
TCAACTCATCCTTTTCCACTGTTGACTTCAAGTTGTAGCAATAAGACTCAAGATCATTATTATCCTTTCTGTTTGTTTTCCGCCCTTCCCTTGTGCTCTTCAGCATAATACATAATTTAGTCAATTTCTTCCTTGAAAAGTCTTTGTTTATAGATTTGAACCATTATTTTCTCTTCTTTCCCAGATGACTTATCCAGGGCACTCATATTCAATATCCCATTAGCATCCTTTAGTAAATCTTGGACCAACAACTTCCTTCCCCTAGAGTAGGGCACTGAAAATAGGTCGTGTAATGCAATAGTTCTCTATCCCCTGTCCGACGACTGGTATCGGACAGTGGACCAATTAGTACCGGCCCGTACAAGAACTAATCTGGGAAGAAGGGGCCACATGTTGTTGCTCCAAGAGTGCTCCAAAGTGTTTTGGTACACTCTTGCCCAGACTTTAGAGTATGTGAAGGCCCGCCTTGCTGAAAGTAGTAATACACTTCTTAGTCTGTTCTGTTCTTGGGATTGTTCTAGCAATTTTTCCCTTGAGAATGAAGATGAAATCATCCCTCAATGCTATTTTGGCATTTGAACAAACTAAGCACTCCGACTAAGCACTCGGTCGTTGTTGCCCATGTAAGCCAGCTCTACCATGAAGATATACTTGTCAATCCAAATGATTGAAAAGCGGGAACAAGAATTGAGAATGTTCAGAAGCACCTTTGCCTGGGTCAGCCTTTTGACCATTGTGGCCTCGATAAGAAGCCTTCTCTTTTTTATACGATTCGGCTTCATCCTCAGTTCACCCTGGTTTCTCAAACACACCAGTCTCATGATTATATATCTGACAATAATATGTGCTAAAAAATTGTTTTTAATATGACTCGAAAATTGCAATAAATGTGATTTTTATAAAATCAAGAAAAGTCAATTCAATATCAATTTCTGATATGTTTGAATACTATAATTACCTATATTTTTCATTCAATGTTCTCTTCCACCAGAGAACATCCTCGACTCGCCGGACAGGAAATGAGCATCTATTGATGATGAAGGCCGAGTCTATAGGGTATTATACTGTCTTGATGGCAGCTCAGAGCGAATCCAATTTTAGATGAGAAGTGTGGAAGACATTTTTGTCCAAGATCCCCCAAACGATAAAGTCTAAGGTGTTGAGGTCGGGGCTGGATGAGCGGAAGTGAGCCTTCATGTTTCTGTTGCTCCAAAACTTTTGGTTCTCTTTGAATGTAGTGGGCAGTAATGTGATTTTTGATGTTGTAGGTATTCCAAAACGAGATGTCAATGGTCTCTGTAGCTTTTGTCAATGACAATAATCTCGCAGATGCGTTGCCTTTTTTTGTTGTAGCTCCGACCTATTTACATTATTTAAGATAAAAACAAAACCTTCTCATTTTTGTTTCAGCTGTCGTTTAGTTGCACAACGGTTGTATAATGATAAAATTCTACTACAAATCGGAATGGATCAACCAAGTGGCTACATAAAAAGTAATCATATTTGGATAGATAATAGTCAGATTAAGAATCCTGACACGATCATCTATACGGACGGGTCTAAAGACAAAGACGGAAACATTGGCGCTGGATGGGTCATCGCCAAAAGGTGATGCATCAATTTGTCATTCAATGGCTTCATTGAATAAAGATGCTTCTGTGTTTCAAGCAGAGATTTTTACCATAACACAAGGTGTAGAATCTCTTCTCATCTACGAAAGAAACCCCTGAAGAATGTAATGATCAGATACGACTCCCAATCAGCAGTTGCTGCAATCTTTAATTTACTTAAAACAAATAAAGAAGTTTAAAAAGGTAAAGAAACCCTCATCTAAGGAATAAGAGAGAAAAATATACACCTACAATGGTACAGAGGACATTCTGACATTACAGGAAAAGAATTTGTAGACCATCTTGCGAAATGGGCTACTGAGAGCCAAAATCAGTCTATTATCGACATGCCTCCAAGCTACATAAAAAGGTAATTCATGAGTTCTTCTAGCAATATTGGTGTGCTCGATATGAAAAAGATCAAAGTATGAAACATACTATGCTTAATTAGCCAAAGTCGAAGTGTATCCTGCTCGAAATAGAAACATTGAAACTCATTGTACATGCTTATACTGGACATGACCCTTTTCTGGCCCACCTAAGCAAGTGGAAGGATGCAAGCTCAACGTGGGATGTATGTATGGAAGTGCAGACCATCTTATCAATAGATGCCCGCTCTATCTAACGAGATACATCAAGCAATGAATGAAGGAAACGAAGACATTCGTATTTTAAAATTTATGAAATGTAAAAAAATAAAATATATCATTGAACAAAATTTTAATGTAAACTAGGGCTTAGAATCTGCTGTAGTAGGAGAGATACCCCTTTGTGTGGTCATGTTCGTTGCCTTATATTTGTAGAATTTTATTTTATGTATGTATGGCAAGCAGTAATAAATATTTAACCAACTAATTGCGTATTGAAACATTACAATTAAAAATAAAATCCTAATTAAATACGACTGGTTGTTTATAAATATATTTGAAATAGCTAACATTTTTCCACAATGTTTAATTTTCAGGAACACTTCCTTGTTGAAATTGGAGAGCAGGCTCAGAGGATAGAACTATTCGAAATTTGTTCTACCTATTAAATGCATTAGTATACCGGGAAAGTGTATATCGTACCGGTATAATGAACAATTATTTCCCATTGCCTCATATAATGCAAAGACAATTTTTGTCGTTACACGCACAATTTTTTTCCCCACTTATGACGTAAATTCAAATAAAGAAGATACAAACCCGTTTTGTATGACATAAAACATCTCTTTAGTTTGGAATTTGTATTTTTTAAAGGAAAATAAATCTAATGGAAGAGTTTATATAAATTTGTGGAAAATACGCATCATATCTATAAAAGTTTATTAATCGATCCTACGAATATGTAGCTGTTTAATTATTCAAAAAAAATTATTAATTTATCCTAATCGACTATTAATTATTCATGGCCCTTTATCCATGTACACATAAGAAGATCTTTTTAGTCATCATAAGGGCATTTACATACGAAAACACAGCGTGTCATCAATAAAAAGTAAGAAAAATCGATATTAATTACAGTAATTTCATTTTCAAATTTTGATTACGGCTAATGCAGAAAAATGGCCATATTGTATGAAAATGAACTATCCAAAATTGCATTGTCTACGAGGTCAACTTAAAGTAACACATTCTTTTTATTAAAAAAATTTAAATATAAATTTTTTGAAAATTATTTCAAAAAACTTAAGATATTTACAAAAAAAAGATAAATACAAAAATTAAATTATAAATATTAAATTTTTTAGAAAAAAATTCAACAATCCCTAGCTATTCACAAAAAAAACACATTTTTTTTCGAAAATCCATAGTTATTCGCAGAAAATTAAATTTTGGAATTTTTTTTTTAAATTTAACTTTTTTTACAACAAATTTTCTAAAATTAATTTTTTTGGATAAAAATTTTAAAATTGGTATTTCAAATATTAATTTTTTTGAAAAAAAAATTTAAAATTGGTGATTCAAATATTAATTTTTTGAAAAAAATTTTAAAATTGGTATTTCAAATATTAATTTTTTTTGAAAAAAAATCATAAAATAACTATTCACAAAAAATTAAATTTTATAGAAACAAATTTCAAATATTAAATTTTTTGGGAAAATAATTTCAAAAACCTTTAGCTATCCACAAAAAATTTGCAATATTATATGTTTTCCTCTGTTGCATAATTTCCCTGAATAACGAAAAAAATTCCTTAATTTGGAATGCCCCTGAATGATGTTTATCATAATTAAGTAATGCAAAATAACTTTTGTCTCCTTTCAAACTTTGAATTACATGGATGTGCTACATATAGATGAAATCGTAGGAAAATTAATTTTTGCAAAGGTTATTCTCTTACTGAATGACAACTCTTCCGAACTAGCCGTAATGGAATTTCGAAAAAATTCTAAAACAAACGTCCCTAATGTACGTAGTTGTCATTATATTTCATTTAATTATTTGCAAGATGCTATAAAATCAAGGAAATCAATACAAGCCCCACACCGTATGAAGCATAGATAAAGGGAGGAATTACTCCGAGGTGGATTCCTCAATTATACTCCAGAGTACAACAATGACTTCAACTTGTTGCACAGTGCTGCCAGACTAGCTAATTTTCGGCTAGATCTATCTGACTTTTAACTCAAATAGCTGGAAAAAATATCATCTAGCTGATAGGTAGAAATAGCCTTAAGTTGGTGAAAAAAGTTTAGAAAGAATGCTCATTAAACTACACTAAATCTTTTTCATAAGATTTTAACTCATCACTGTAATTCATCTTCACACTGATTGGTTTATTTATTTTTGCAATTTTTTGTGCCAAAGTCTAATATCTAAATATGTTATTTGCTTTAGCAATGAAAATAAATTGCCAATTTGCATTTTTTTATAAATGTAAATTATAGTATTACATGATTTTTCATTTATTATCGTAGTTTTATGCTGTAGTATTTTGGCTTCTGCTATATATCTTTCGTTTAATAACCCTTTTAAATGTAAAAAACACCATTTCAATGCAAAAAGAATAAGGGTTTGGCTTGATGTAGTGACAGTCTTGAATAATTCGGACTCAAGAAATACTTTGGATATATTTAATTACTTGGGATGTTTAAATAGTTTAGAATATATCAAGTGTGTAATTGAAAACTAGACACATTGAATCAGGAATCTTACCAAGTTTTAATTCGGAAACTAAGGAAACAACATTAAGTAAACTTTATACATATATTGATTAGAACATGCGTTGCCATTTCTAATGTTCAATATAGCCTCCATGCGCTACTGAAAGCTTTGATAGATAGTATTAATGTAATCGCAGTTCCAATGTTCTTCCAGAGTAGCCTTGAGTGCTTTCGAGACTCGATGCCCTTGTCCGGCAGCCCCTGGCTTCGACAGGTGGTCAGAAGGCGATGATGTGACCAGCCTTTAGGCTCTTCAGGTTATTGAGAAGTGCTTGACAGCACTGAAGCTGTCACTGACGAACTTTTTGTGCCAATGACAGATGCTTAAACATTATCAAACTTTTCCCACTGTCTTTTTGTCAGAGTTCCGTATGGTGCTTTCGGAAAGGTTGATTTTTTTGCCATTATGCTCGTCTGGACTTCTTTGGGCTGATTTGTGTATCCTCTTTGATGTTATTTGGATTTAATTTGGCTCGGGAAATACTTCCTTTTGATTGTAATACTGTCATTAATGGCCCTCTTGACTTATTATATAGTTTGCCTGCTTGTCTATTTCAAGTTTTGGATCTCTGTTTATGTGTGTTCTGGGTGAAGTAAAGAAACAATATGGATTCTTTTGTCTCTTTTTGAGGCTATTTTTCTATTGATGGTGTTTAATTTTGATGGCGTCAAGACACACAGTTTGTCAGAAAATGGGTGTCCTTATCTTACAAATTCCTTTGTTTTATAAGTGTCAAATTTCAACTGTGCATCTGGTAATTAGGTATGTCTTTGAGCCTCTTCGACTATTTTACACAAGATATCCCGATTTTAACTTCTACACCTTTTTTCAAAAAAATTGATGGCATAAATAGATGTGTGTCTGAGCTCTCTTAATCATTAATGTAGCCGCCCTTCGCGGCAACTATCCCTTCCAAGCAGCAGTGGTATTCCTGACAGGTGCTGTGGATGTGGTCCTCTTTCATGGGGTCCCAGTGCTGGCTGTCAGTGTCTTAGAGGCCTTCCATGGTTGGATGACGGGCACTGCAGGCGATTCCTTCGACGTGCACTAAAAGCTGTCGCCGAGAGGGTTGGCATCAGGACTCTAGCGGGCCAAAATTTTCAAAAACAGTTCAAAAGAAATCAAAGGACTCATTCTAAAGAGTCTTCCCATCGAAAAGATGGGTTTATTTCATTGTTGATGTCAAAAATGGCCTCTTAACCCTCACAATGCTTTTTCTACTCACTTTTTTGATAGCTCTCTGAAGTGAAGCCCCCAAATATATTGGATGGGCACTCATTGACTTGAGTTGATTATCATGTTTTTTTTCTTCTTTAACTCTTTTGCGTCCATTTTGACCTTCTTGATAGAGCCCTTCTTCCTTTCCAACGTTTCTGGCTTGCTGACGGCGTAGACAGTGATCCTGGAGACGTTCAACTGTCAGGGGTTCACGAATGGAAATTCGACGATCACGTTCAAGTGTCATTTTCTTTACTTGAACGTAAGCTAGAGAGCTCAGGTTTGTTTTGTTTAGCTGTAATGATATTTCATTTTAGTATTTTTAGTCATTTTTTTACCCGATCTAACACTATTATTTGTGAATATATGTCAGAAAAGATAAATTCTAAGAGTTTCAACAAAAAAAAATAAAAAGAAAAGATCAAAGAACAAATAACCCCACCAATCACTTATGATCATGAATATGAAAATTTAATGAATCCTTTCCCGGAAGAAGTTAATCATTCATTCGAATTTATTTCCAAATTCCTCTTGCAGATTTTCTAATGTAATGTTTAAAAAAAATCAACAACACATTTTTCGACTATCAATTCGTGTTGTGTCGACTTGAACAATTATTTATTTGCTTCAACTCGACTTGAGTCAATTACTTTTCGACTAGAGTTAAATGGCGATGAGTTATTTGTAAATGGTCAAAAAAAGTGGGGTAGACTTTAAAAATAGTGTATTGAGTTGGCTTGACTTGCTTGTTATATAGTGTATTTTCAATCCGGCATGAAATTGGAGCAAAATCACCGAGGAGAACAGCAAGACATCTGATCTATGAATAGAGTAAGCTGAGACGGTCAGAAAGAGCAAATAATTTTTGCAAGGCAAAAAAAATAAATAATAATCGGGAATGTTTTGCATATTTCTGAGGAAGGAATTTCCGACGTTGATGATAATGTGAATAGGCAGAACAGCTGCTACATAACAACCAAGTATCAGACAATTTCTCAACTGCAGTGAAACATGCCTTCAGAACAAAAAATCCCGCCAGAACTTTGGTATTGGGTGTTGTGGAGTGGATTTTTGTGGAGAGGAAGGAGGGGCTCGATGCAGATGCATACATCGAACTTCTGGGTAAGAAAGTGCTACTTTGGGTCAGAAAAAAATTATGGGACAAATTTGTTTCCACTCAAGACGGAAACAATGTCATGGGGCCGCTAAGACTATGTACTTCTTTGACCTCAACGTTGGGCTGCCCTCCTTTCCAGATGCGAAACTCTTGCACTATTATATCTAGGTGCGTCTGGGGGAGGGGTGTGTGCTACTCCCTGCAGGAGTGTCTAGTACCTAGAAGGTTCCATCAAGAAAGAGTCGAACTAGCACGAGACCGAATACATAGCCCAGGATCCTATATTGAATAAAAGTTGTGGGCATCACCATTTTTAGATGATTCTGTTCAATACATAATCTCTCATTTAAATTTTACTCTTGAAAAATTGAAAGTAATAAAACGTGTAACACTAGATAAAATCAACCCTGACTCTAATCAATTTTTTTGAGTTTTGTGGTGCTACTGTCCTTAGTAAAGGATTATATAATCAATTACAATTTCTAATGAGGTTATAACATACATAGTTAGTAAGTACGTCATTTCAGCCGTTGAAGTTACTATAAAAGATAAGTAAGGAGTGGTCCTAAGACTGACAAATTCTATTTGGACAGAACTGATAGGACCCCAGTTTTTTAAGTATTTGACCGATCCAATCCAAATGGTGTGTAAGACTAGTTTAAAATTTGTTAAAACGTCTTAAAATCCTGTTATTTCATGGGATCCTCCTCAAAGTGTATGATAAACCTTAGTGGATATAATTTTTTCTGTTCTTCTATAATTTATAGACTCAATCGACTTAAGTTGACAGAATACTACAATAAACTACACATTTGTACTACTATGCATTACTTTGCCTTATATTGGAGTCAGTAAATAAGCCCTTCTTCACCTCCCCCTCCCCATTTGACCTTTGCAAAAAAATAATAAATAGACAAAAAAAAAACTTTGTTGAAAAAACAAGTATGTACTTATGTTGTTAAAAAAAAACTTATATAGTTAATTGATCAAACCTTGTTAAGAGGGGGTACATTTGTCGCAATGTATGTATGTGTGTATGTGCCCTGTTGTTTTTGTCATATAATGCAAAAGTTCATCAAGGCAAATAAAAAGTCGGGAAATAGTCTGTGTAAAAAAAGATTTTACTTTTATTTTTCATTCAAAATTGGCTGTTTGTATGATTAAATAAATAAACCCACTCTTCCTTTAGAAATATAGTTTTATAAACAGCTTACCGGGTATAAACTAAGCGAGAAATAGTTGTGCCATCTTGTGGCAAAATAATACAACTTTCTCAATTATAATATTATTTAATAGAAGCGGTAGAGCCCGAAATTACCCGAAGTTATTAGGGATCGAATAATATAATTTAAAAAAAAAAATATAGAAGATATCTTCCAAACACAAATCCTCGCCATTTTTCATGTAGCTACTCATGCAATACATGCATAGATGTGTTCTCCTCCATAATGAAATAATAATAAAAAAATTGAGAAAAAGGAAGAAGAAATAATTTGATAGCCAAGGGGCTTATTTCTTGTGTTTTCTTGTCTGCCCCTATACTAGGTATGCGCTTATGAAATGAGACTTTCGGCTATTGGTCCCTAGGTGTCGCCAGTTAGACATTATAAATCGGTAAAAAATCTAAACGCTTATTTCGACATGTGTGAACAATATTTAATTCATTGCCTGTATAGTTTCATTCAACAACGCACTTTTTTCTCGCGTAAAAATGTCTAATTTTGTGCCTACAAACTACAATGTCCGAGCATCATTGATTTTCTGTTACCAATTGAAGAAAAGCGCTTCTCAAGCCATTCAAATGCTCGTGGAAGCTTACAGTGGACATGCTCTAAGAAGGCCTATGTGCTTCTGGAGGTTTGAAAAATTCCAGGAAGGTGATTTTGACGTGAAAAATAAAGAACGTGGCCGGCCACTGAAAAAGTTTGAGGACGCCGAATTGCAAGCATTGTTCTATGAAAATGATGGACAAACCGTTAATGGTGATAGCTACCAACAACAATTGGCCGATTTGAACCATGCTATACGCCAAAAATGCCCATAGTATGAAGCCGAAAATCACAAGATAATTTTCCTTGATAACAGCGCAACACCACATCGCTCTATAGCCACCCGCCAACATGTTGAGTCGTACAACTGGGAACTTCTTGCTCACCAGACATGGCACCTTCCGATACTCACTTGTTTGCATCGATGGGCCACGCACTCAGGGATTTAAGCTTCGATTACCACGCTGAAGTCAAAAAATAGATCGATGACTGGTTTGGAGCCAAAGACTAATAATTTTTTGGAAAGGCATCGATAAATTGTCTGAAAAATGGGAAAAATATCTGGTTTGCGAAGGTGTATACATAGAAAATTAAATTTGTAACCATTTTTCACAATAAACGTTCAAAATTAAAAAAAAAAGTCTCATTTCATAGGCACATACCTGGTATATAAATATGTCTTGTAGAAGATCATGTAGGTGTAGTGTCAATGAATGCAGCTGTTGACCTGCCTGGGATTGAATTGGATCTGGACTACATCTGTAAGCCCTGCGTCTCTTTCCGTAGTATGGTGAATAATTGAATAGAGAAATAGCTGACAGGTTTGGAGATAGTTTTGTATAATATAAAATTCTTGTTACAAATATCGGCCGAAATAAAGTGTGGGGATATTAAATCTGGAGCAAGTTTAGACCTCAATCTCTTGGGAACCCTCAAATCTATGTTTATCAGATTCAAATGGCAAATAGTATACGAAAAAATACAAAATTCTTGTGACATCCTCCGAATACGAACACTGTGAGGCCATTATTGTGTAACTGTTTACGATGTTACCAAGGCTTTTGACGGGCGGGGAAACCCTGCAAGAAGGACTCATGATCGTTTTGGAAAAATAGGAGATAATAAACGATTACACAATTAAAGTCAATGGACATGTGGCCTCTTAGCTCGCCGATTGTCATTCAAATGTGATATGTTTTGGTTTGAAGGCTGGTACTACGTAAAAAATATAGATTTATATACATATACATTACCCTTATATTTTCCTTATTTAAAATCCTCATCCTGTAACTATTCAAGAAAAATATACAAACTGTGTTAATTTTAAGTATCCAGACGGTATATTTATGGCCGTTTTACGCAAAAGCAAAATGGCAATATTATATTTCTCAAAGGTTAGGTTGGATAAAATATGTTGTATTCTTTGTCTAATTATCTACACATTTTCTTAATAAATTATTTTGATAAATAAATCAAAGACTCTTTCATTTAAAGATCGATAAAGATAAAATATATACCATTTACTATGAGGTCAACCTTAGTCTCTTATTTCAAATGAAGGCTCCAACGTATAGCTAATAGCCGTGGGAAGTGTTGTTTCAGAGTTGATTTAGAACTGAGAACGGAAGTCCCTGTCCGGTACATTTCAGTCCTAGATATCAGTCCAAACACTTATAAAGTTCGGGCCTTGACGATCTGACTCAACTTTATTTCTTCTTTTTTGAATCCGTTCTTGTACTGACAGTCTGAAGGACCGTCTATCTTAAGGACCGATCCCAAGGACTGATGGGATCGGTTCTAAGACTGAACTGAATATAGAAAAATATCTCAACACTTCCCAGAAATTAAGAGCCCATAATAGAGTAGAGTAGGTCGATGAAATAATAGTGAGGCGGTTATATTTATAAAGCCAAACAATAAGTGTGGCCCATCAAAACAAAAGTAAGCTAGAATGATGCGTATTCTCTGTCATATTGTCGTCAATGGATGAATGGAGCATTATCGGGCTTAAATTAAACTTTATAAACCAAATAAAGGTTTTATATGATATCATATATTCTTGGGTATCATCCCAAAAATTTGAATACAAACTCTATAACTGATAGATATAGGTCAATGAAGTATTGGGCTGTCCAACATAAGAAAATATACATTGGGCTCCTTTTTTGATTTTGTTCCAGACTGTTTTTATGATAGCGCAACAAAAATTGGGAATTATAGCTCATATTCTTCATTTTGGTATATACTGCTTTTGTGTTGACACACAACACATATGGGTTTTCTTAAAGGATGTTGTCGCAAAGGCTGTTTTTTTGGGTAGAAAAGAAATAAATAAATATGTAATTTTTTGAAGAGAGAGGAATAAAAAGAGAGAGAATAGGAGAGAGAGAGAGGGAAAGAACTGTCCGTGTGCTCTACTGAGCGAGCGAGTCTCAGGTCCTTTTTTTTTTCTTTCCCTCGCTCGCTTTTTCTCTTTCTTTCTATTGATTTTTCCCCTCTTTTTTTTTTTATCTTCTCCCTGTCCTTCAGTATTTTGTATAACCAAAGTATAATTATTCCCGTCACGACTTTGGACTTCCTCTCCTTTTATGAGTGTGTTTCGGAGAGTGAAGTTATTTTGTTGTTTATATCCGTGATGACTAATAGGAATTGGCAGCCTCCACCATCAACAGCTGCATTCAGAGTACCCACTCAGACAACAACCTCTTCTTCCAACATTATTCAATCAGGAGTACAATTAGACTAAGAAAGCAAAAAAGTTTGAGCAGTGGTGAACCCCCCTTTCCCCCCATTTCTTTGAAAATAATAACACAACTTTGGAAACGCTCAAAAAATGGATCATCGGACCACAAATACGTCGATGGAAGGGGATGATGACCTAAGTGAAGGAGATCTCTCGAACGATGAAGAGTCCTTCCATGAACATGAAAACTCTCGAACACATTCAGTGTGCCAGAATAGCTCAAATTGTATGAACATTTACTCACATTACAATGATCCTCCTTCAGAGTTGGACCATACGCATATCCGGCGGAGTGCCTCAGGGGTCTTCCGATGCACTGGGGATTTGGATCGATCTTCCTATCACGATGAACCTCTATTATTGGAAAATGGTTGTCATATTGTATATTCACCGCATCTCCTTCTGGAAAATGAAATGGGGAGTACGCCGGATGCGTTTGAAGGGTAAAGCCACCATTTGTAAAAAAAAATAATTAAAATATGTGTAATGCATAGGAGTGTGACTTTTGTTGAGAAAAAGTTGAGTTTCAAGAAAGAAAGAAAAATAAAAGTGGTTATGAGTATCAATAGCGTCGTTAATTGCCAGTAATTAGTAGCACATAGAATGTAATAAAATAACCAGATAGCAATTGCACGCGTGCTTACTCACCTTAACAAAAGTCGCAATCCTAATGATTTAGTTTTAAAGATAAGGTTTTGTATCGGTCTCAATTCCTCAAAGTCCTGCTCTCAATCCCTTAAAGGAGATTAAACTATATTTTTTCCACTTGCGTCAATCTCGATCCCTCAATGTCAATGTCAATTATCAATGATAATATCATCTTGACTAGTACATACTCATTTCCTTAACCATTTTGTTTTTATAATTAAAATATATATTAATTATTTACAGGCTGTGAATCCCTTTTTGATAGCAAATTCCTTTTAAGTTGTGTGTGATTTTTGACCGTCACAATGCCTTTGAGAACGGTTCACCGAACCTTGCTTATGTACAATTGTTTTGAGTATATTTTTGCTTCATTCTTTAAGACTCATTTGATAAATGTTGTAGTTTTTTGGTACTTGCAAGACTCACGTCAAGTCAAACAAATCAGTATTTGACCGTAAAATATCCCATTGAAATTTGTCTGTCAAGTCAAACAAAAAACTAAAACAGTTTTCCCTTCTGTCTTTATTTTCCTACTTATTGTAGCCCAATTGTCCTCAATTTTTTTTTATATCTCCTTTCCCCACATTAGTAGGAGTTAACTAAGTTTTCTTCCAAGAGCTCCATTCGGTCCACCATTAGAAAAAACACAACACGAACAATATTAGTAGTACAGTGGATTTGAAATAGTTTGAGTTGATTAAAGGTGCAACTCGTTATCAGTATAATAAAATGTCAAAGGATGTCCTTAGCAAGTAATGTTATATCAATCGAATATGCAAAATAATATTAAGGATAAAAGGAAAAAAAAAAACAACAACCATTTTTTGAGTAGGGGTTTCCTTATGACTTCTATCCTATCTAATGATACTTTTTATTTTGAATTTACCGATTACAATTGTTTCTAGGGATGTAGCATTTCCATAATTTGGAGGTCAGGCCCCATCCAAATCAGACACAAAAACCGTCTCATAGAACAATCTTTGCTATATTTACGTAATCTTAGATATCAGCCATTGATATCATCATCAATCAATTACACCCAATGTTGTGTTGGTCTTTATATATGACTGCGGTCCAGTCCTACTTGTCGGTCCTTAAACACGGTGTTACCTCCCTAACACAAAATACCCACTCTATTTTGTTGTCAGCTGTCGATTCCTTCGTCTTGTTTGATACGTCAGGGCTATTTCCTAATATAGTGTTTTTCTTAAATAAAGGACATATTAAGTTATATCATACTTAATCTCCGTTTCCAAAAGGACATGAATAAAATTTATTTTTGACCCCTCCTCCCATACATATATATATTGGCCATCTTATTATATCCATAAAGTAATTTTGGGTATCATATAAAAATACATAAAAAGCAGTTGGTATGATTGACTTATTTGGACAACAACCAGATGATTTCCTCGCTTTTTTCAATTTCTTTTTGAAGGAAAAATTGCGTGATACAATCAAGGTAACGACGTGTAAAGAACTTAAAATCGATCCCTGGTTCTTTATTACTTCGATTTATAATTGAACAAATTATATAATTAATTAAAAATTATATAAGTTTGTTTTATATTGCTTTAAGTATAGTGAAAACAGGGATATATTTTGCAAGATATCCTCAATAATCTTAATACCTATCTCATATATCTTACTTTGGTGAATAAATCATCCACATTTCTAGGAAAAGTTCCAAGGATAGGTCCCAAGAAGTGACGGTCTTAAGGAACAATAGGACATGCCCAAAAACTAGAGGAACACATATAAATAAGGACCGAGACAGCAATATTTTCGACCATCAACAAAGTCTTACCTCTCTAAAAAAAAAACACACTTTAGTTTGTTGTCATTAGGTCATTTTTCTTTGCTTCTTTTCTTATAATCAGTGTTCGGAACGCTGATTGGTTGAAGTATAAATAGTACTTTTTAAGCTGTGAACAATTCCGTACAACATTTCCAAAATAATTCTATAGTTGTGAAGAATTGGCTAACTATCAACTGAGCCTTTTTATGTTCATTTACGGGGAAAGGTTGCGTGAAGGCGTCAAGGATTAAAAGTAATAATGTGTGAAGGATTTGATATTTATAAGCATATTAGATACTTTCAATAGGCCTCAAGTAATAATTATGGGAAACTTTTTTCCTTCTTGAAAGATATTTACAGTTTTACTAAACTAATTTAATGGGTAAATTGTAAGAGACGTCGCTTTTAACTTTGGAACGGTTTGGAGGGACCGATAACATGGACGAGATGGACTTTCAGTGGGATATTAAGGACTTTTACATTCCTAAGTTTATCATAATTTGAACACTTCACCTAGATGTGGTTTCTTGGATTACAAGTAGTTTTTTTTCTTTACCTTCAAATGAAAATCAAGACTCATTTTTCTGTCATCCCTTGAGGAAAAAGCCTCCATCTTGCTTTTTCCTGAAAATTACAAAAAATGATTGAGCTCAGAAAAATAATATCTTTTTCCATTTCCTTTCACTTCAATGAATTTTTTTTTTTTGCTTTGATATTTCCAAGGGAAAAACTTATCTTTGAAATAAAAACGGAAAATATAAAAAAATATGCTTCCGGATTAAATCCTATCCTTTTTAATTTAATTTCAAACATAGGCATTAATTTTCCAAATATATTAATAGAATAAAAAAATCAAATATAATTCCCCATAAAATAAGTTTAAAATCAAAAAATCCTACTTTGTTTCAGACATGTTTTTTTTTTTCAATTGTGATTTGCAACAACTTAAGTAATTGAATCGTTATTCGTTTTCAAACATCCAAGTTTTCGATTTCTACATAATACATGGAACGCGCACTCATTTCCTCCTCCTTTTTTTTTGGACCAACTTTAGGTTATTCATTCTATTAGACGAATAGCAATGAAATGAAACAGATAATTAAATTATAAAATTTTTGTAATGCATAGGTTTGCAATATTTTGGAATTATCAAACATGGAAACTTTCCAAAGGAATGGTCGACTTATAACTGTGTTAAACTGGGGATTTTCAATGTTTTTTTTAATGTTCCTTTAATTGGACAGATGAAGTTTAATTAAACGTTATTGTATTACATTCACTCCGTTAGACCTAAGAATCTTCTTTGAAGTCCATATACCAAAAGTATATTTCCTTCTCTAGGAGCGACTGAGCACGAACCTACGCACATTGAACTTAAGAGAATAATTTCTCCCAAGCGCGTTGTCCCTTGAGCTACGTCGTTTCATCGGGAATTTTCAATGTTAAATGCTGGAGATACAAATCTTTTAGATGAAAAATATACTTTTCAACATATTAATATATAAACAAACAAATTAATCCGCTAAATATAAAAAAAAATTGACAATTAATTAATGAGCTATAAAATAGATTTTTTTATATAGAAAGAATTCCAACTTCTATAAAAAAGAAGTCCGCTTAAGTGTTGTCCCTGGAATATTAGCCCCACTGTTCCCCAATAATCCGCTACTCGCTATGTATTTAACTGAACAAAATTACCACCCTTCTTCCCCTCTTTCTTGTCCCCTAATGTTTATAATCAGAGGTAACATACAAAAAAACAAAGGTTTATTGGTCTGAAGGTATATTTAAAATAAATGTTGTACGAAAATTAATCTTTTTCTATAATTATGATCATTAAGATATGTTTCTTATAGAGGAAAGATAAGGAATCTTCAGTGAACTCAGAAGCTCAGTTTCTAATTATTAGAGTATGAACTAAAGAAATAGAAAGTATTATCCTTTAAATGTATACGGAGCATTTCCAAATTCACATAACCTCCTCAATTAAAAACTCCCGAAACAATATTTCCATGGAAATGTTCGGAAACTTTCCACCCCTATACAACTTTAGTGAAGAATGTCTATAATAATAAAAAAACTTTTGTATCATTTATAATTCTTATGACATAAAATAATTTGATCAACCATAAAAATTACTGTAATTCCTTAAGACTTTTATTATACGATTGCTTATATTCAATTCCTTCTTTAATTTAACAATTTACTCTACTAATAGAAAAATAGCAAAGCTAATCACATCTATATAGCATCTGTCGACAATTACTCACCAAAGTTTTTGCCATTTTGTACGCACATTTGTTATGTGTTAGTCGTTTGAGTGAGTTAATATGAGTGATAGGGACAAAATAGAGTATGGAACGGTCATAAAATAATTGTTGTGCAAAATGGCTTAAACACCTAGTCACATCTATCTATCATCTCTTGACAGGTACACCAAAGTTTCAGCCATTTTGGAAAAAAAATATTTAATGAGAGCTCCATATTCCATTTCATCCATTTTCACAAAAAGATAAAAAAATATTAAAGCCAAGGAGTACTTTACCTCATTGCAAAACCATTTCTTCTGTCACATTCATTTTTTTAAAATGTTTAAATAAAGTGCTTCCCTTTTTTTCTTCTTTAATATGAGTCGACCTAAACGTCTATGAGATCTAATTCTTTTTATAAATTGGTGTATTATACTATTTATAATGTTTAGTAATGTACATTTTTCGCCCAAATAATAAAATTAGTGTTGTGTCAGTCCTTATCTAGGACTGAAGACTGCAGTCTTATCCAGTTAAGTCTCGTTCCGGTCCAGTTAAGTCCCGTATATCAGTCCTAAAACGGACAAAGTTTGGTGCTTGAAGACGTGACTAAACTTTATTTCTTTTTTTATATATATCAATTGTAGAACTGACAGTCTTAATTACTGGTCGAAAGGACTGATAGAACCGGTTATAAGACTGGACTGGAACAAATATATAAGGACTGATATAAAAATAAATACTATACCAGTCTAAGAATGAAACCATCTCATGAGAGGAGCATAATTTAACCTTTTATGTGTATGCTTCAAATCCTTGGCAACTGATCCCCAATTTCCTTTTTATATTTCTTTGAAATGTAAATAAATATTTGTACCAACATAATTAGACCGAAAATTTGGCAAAAAGTATAATGTCAAAAAAGGGGAGGGGAAAAAAGAAGGATAATTAAAGCCTTAGAGAGTCTGTCCATAAATAATAGCAATATTATTACGGCAATTTGTTTAGGACCAGACAAATTTATTTTTGAAACTTTACCAAAGAAAAAAAACTTATTTTGTTCTCATTCCCAAAATTAAATAGGAAATGTATCGATGTTAGTGTTGGGTCGGTCTACAATAGGGTTGCCAACTATCTAAAAAATAAATGAAGTAAACCTCATTGGTAGGATTGCCCGACCTGATTGCCATTACGTTTCCTTACACGGTGATTTTTTCCCCTGATTTTCCGATTTTTTAACTATTTGATCCTGAATTGAATTGGAGGCATATTTTTGAGTGACATGAACAAAATGCAAAATAAATTATTATCCAGCAATTCACTTTAATAATAAGCAAAAACAACTGAATAAAATACGAATCTTTCTTAAATAAAATCTTCTATTGCAAAATATAACTGTATACATTCAGGAGGGGCGTCCGTAAGATAACTTTTTTTGTTGTGGCTTGGTTGGGCTTCCATAAGTTACACTTCAAGTATAAATTTTTGGGAAAAAATTTCAAAAATCCACAGCTATTCATAAAAAATTATTTTTTCGAAAAAAATTTCAAATATTAAATTAATTAGAATTTTTCTTTTCAAAACCCATAGCTATTTTCAAAAACTATTTTTTTTTTCAAAATCTGCAGCTGTTCCCAAACAATTAAATTTTTTTCAAAAAATTCTAAATATTAAATGTTTTGAAAAAAAAATTCAAAAATCTACAAATGTTCATAAAAAATTTCAAGAATTAAATTACTTGG
Organism: Lepeophtheirus salmonis; assembly: GCF_016086655.4. Classification (NCBI taxonomy): domain Eukaryota; kingdom Metazoa; phylum Arthropoda; class Copepoda; order Siphonostomatoida; family Caligidae; genus Lepeophtheirus; species Lepeophtheirus salmonis. The sequence goes on along the minus strand of NC_052131.2, from coordinate 51,035,778 downwards.
ATTTTTTTAAAAATCCATAGCTATTCTTAAAAAAAATATTTTAAGAATCAAAATCTAAAGCTGTTCCTAAATAATTAAATTTCATGGAAAAATATTTAAAATATTAAATTTTTTCGAAAAATACTTCAAAAATCCACAGATGTTCACAAAAAATTTCAAATATTAAATGACTTGGAATTTTTTTAAAAATCCATAGCTGTTCTCAAAAAAAAAAAAAAAAAAAAAATTAAATCTACAGCTGTTCCCAAAGAATTAAACTTTATCGAAATTAAATTTCATATATTACATTTTCCGAAAAAAATTTCAAAAATCCAAAGCTATTCACAAAAAATTTCAAAATCCATTGGTATTCACAGAAAATTAAATTTTAAGGAAAAAAATTTGAATTATTATATTATTTGGAAAAAAAAATTGGAAAATCAAATAAAATTTTGAATATTAAATTAAAAAAAAAAATCAAATATTTAATTTCCTTGTAAAAAGCCAAAATTCCTTTATTTTTTTGGGGGGGGGTGGATGGAGGGCTACAGTTCCTCCGCCCTACAACTTGCGGGCGCCCATGACATTAGTATAAACCAATAGATTGAAAGTATCCTGAAATAGTGCATATTATTTTTAATGCAATATCAAAAGTGAAAACAGAACGTTACACATTAATATAATTGTGTTATGGTACACGTGTGAATAACTGTCAAATCACTTGACTTGGGAACACGTTCACCATCAAATTTCATATGGTGTGCATTGTTATTCATTTTGCCGTGACATTTTACTGACCACTTTTTAAAACTCACAGTATTACGGGACAAAGTGTGTCCCATTTCAGCTCAATACCGGAAGTGTACTTTTTTTTTTATTCAAGGGAAGATTGACAACCCTAGTCTCCAATAACTGTAATAACGTTTTTACTAACAATGCAATTTCAGCTGTTGAAGTTGCATCATTACCTCTTTCAAAGGAACACTATACTTTAGTTTAAAGTAGGAAGGGTGTAGCTAAAATGTATAATAGTCAGTTATTATCATGTTTCTAGCTATCATTTCTTAGCTTTCAATTCTTTAAAAAATATGCATCTCCAAGGATTTTTTGTTCCAGTTTGTATATTTTTAAATAATCCCATTATGAAATATTAAAATTCTCTACTCATCCTGAATGGATCGCTTGATTGTTTTGATACTGCTATCTCACTCTACTCCCTTATGAGGTCTGGTAGTTTTCCACGGATGAATTATCCTCCCGTCATCCCTTGTGGAATTTGGAGTCCGAAATCGAACATCTCTTGAAATAGATGATTAAGTTTGAAGTATCTTTCTTCCATTGCTCCGATCTTCCTTTTACGAAGCATGACGTCATGAAATTAGCATTGAAATAGGATCAAATATAATGAGGATTTGAACTATTTTCTAGCACACCCCCCATAAAAATGGGATTCTACAAAATGTAATAAAATCCTGGGAGATGCATATTTTATAATTATGCATGGAATATATTTTTCTATAATATAAGCCATGATATTTCTCATCAGTATGTATTATGAATAAGTTATAAATATCTAAAGAAGAGTGCTGTTTTTCATCATTTTTCAACCTAAAAATGGAAATATATCGAGTTCGGAAAAAGATACAAAGTCAATGAAAAACATTTTTAATCATAAAAAACACCTTTACATAAGTTTTATGTATCCTACATTAAATTTGGGGATTGTTCCAAGGGTAAAAATGACTATGAATAGTAATAGTCCTGAATTATTATAATTTCAAATATTTCAGAATTCAGATGACTGAGAGAAAAACTGAGATCAGTTTAGGAGTCTGCACTCATAGAATAATTCGAATATTATCTTCAATTTATTTTTAAAAAATCCCTGATTTTGGTGCAGTATACTTCTTGATACAGTAAATAGACAGGAACTTTAAACTTCTTTTTGATTCACGAAACTTTAGTACGCGTGTAGGTATGACTTTGAATTCCATTACTAAAACTATGGATCTGAGCAGAAACAACATTTAAGTAAATGGGATAAATCTTTCGTACAAAGCATTCAGATATATAAATCCGCATTTATTTATCCTTACTCTTCCTAAGAATAATTATTTTTCCATTTTGATATCTAATTCATATGTCTTTTTATGGTTCTAGCTATTATCTTCAATTCTAGCTAGGAGTGAAGAAAGTAAATGATAGCTAGGACAGTAAGACCGACTAATCGGTCCTTATGATCGTTGATTGGTAAAAAAAATATGACTGAAAAAAAACAAGAAGACTGATTTGAATATTAGTCCTAAGACCGATCCAAAACTACGGAGAAAATGAACGCATTCCGTGTATAAAAAATTAGTCATAGAACGGCGTTACCTTGCTAACACACAAAACTTATTGTGTAGTGTTTTGTCAGCTATCGATGTTTCTGCTACCCTCACCTTAATCAGTGTTCTGAACGTTAATGGTTGAATTAAAATTAGCTCTTTAAAAGCTTTGAACAATTTTTATCAATTATTGAATTGAAATTCCATGTTGGGAATAATTGGTTAATTAACCATTGCTTTTGGGCCTTTTTTCTGGGGTTTCCCCCCCTATGAGAAGTTGTGTGATACAATAAATGTAACGACGTGATAGAGTAAGAAAAATATCGAGCTGACATGGCAGCTTGGGTTAGTTTGGGAGACAGAAAATATATTTTCTGATCTTGAAAAGTTGAACACATCTCTTATGTTTAGTTTAATCAAGCTAAAAGTCACGTTCCGTCACTTTGTTTTATTTTTGTAGATAATCTAATGAAACGTCATGACAATTTAGCAGTTCTATTTGTAAACATTCTTTAAATTGTTAAGGTTATTATGGTTATTTTTAGTTTTTGTTTTAATATACAGGGAGACCATATATTTTATAACTCTATGTATGATTCATATTTTTGGTTTTGCAGATCCCGACTCCAAAAGCAAATGAAACTCATGAATAAAAGCCTCAATTCTAAATTAGAAGAGCTCAATGGTTTTTCTTCCAGTATGGAAACCAATGTTGCACTCACCGAGATCCGATCTCAACTACACGAGCTCACCAAGAGCGTTGAGAGCTGCCAAAGTGAGGTCTATGACGTTAAAAAGGATGTTGTGGGCATGAAGCATGAAATAGATAGTGTTCAATTTGTCAAAGATGAGATTGATGATCTCCGGGACTCATTAGATCGATTAGAAGCGGATGGTGAACGTAAAAAGACGCGACTCATAGATCAAGTAAATGCAAGTGCCTTTTTTCTTATTATTACTTATGTACATATTTTCTCTCTGAAAAACATGTCACCTGATTCTTGAAGATGAATCCCTAACTTTTTTCTTCTTTTCCAGGGACTTACATTTTTTCTAGGATACAGTATTTTTGCAGCCGTTTTAGGCATGCTTCAATTTGGGTATAACACAGGAGTTATCAACGCCCCAGAAACAGTAAGATTCTCTTTTCTACTTATTTGTAGGTAGGGATGGGCAAAACGTACAAGAAAAATAAGAAAAAATTAACATTAGAAAGTCTGTTTTGTTCTTTTTTCTAGTTTGTTCATAACTTTAATAGATCGTCTTGGTGTTAACATCTCTCTCTCTGAATAATGAATTCCCGCCTAGATTAGGTGGGATTTAAAAAAAATCCATAATAAAATAATAATAACATAAATGTTAAAATATGAAATCCAAAATCATATAACAGGCTGTTGATGTTAACAAGTGCCCTAATTCAGTAGTATGATAAATATCTCACCTCTGTCTTCTAGTGCCCTACAAAATGCCCATCCCTACTGAGAGTGAAGTCAAAATGCTTGCATTTTTAAGTGTGCAATAATAAAATACAGAGTGAGGACCCAAAACCTGCTATAATTAACTACCAGAGGATTTCTGGGCTTTTTCCCCCCTCCCCTTTTTGGAGGAAAGGTTGCGTGATACAATAAAGATAAGGACGTGCTAAATTACAGTAAAACGTGTTTTTTTATAGAATCCAGAAAAGACAATACAAAACAATTGTTAATATGTTTAAATAGTATATTTAGATATATTTCTTATTTAATATATCCTATTTCTCAAGAAATAACATCCTCGACACACGGTTGAACAAATTGACAGCTCTTGATTTGAAGGCCGTGTCCATGGTGTAGCACACCATTTTATGGTAGAACGTAGCAAATCCAAATTTGGATGGGAGGTGCAGTAGACATTTTTCTCCAAGACGCCCTAAACTGTTAAGTGCAGGGATTGAGGCCAGGGTGGCCCATATGAGACAGGTCAGCATTATGCCATATTGTTGCTACATAAGTTTTGGTTCTCCTTGGCTATATGGGGATGTTATGGACTTCTTTATGTTGAAGGATGTCTGGATAGAGATACCAACACTCTTTGGTACCTTCTCGGCACTGACAGTGGGGCTGAGAAGATTAAACAAGCATTGTTTTTTTGTTATTGGTGCTTTTACATTTTAGAGACATGGTATAAAAACAAAACTTGTTTATTTTTGTCTCAGCTGTTGTTTGATGCCGTAATGTTAGCTCGATATTAAAAATATCGGATAAAATCCTTAATTAAATCCTACTTCAAGTTTTGCGTCCTCACTTTGTAGCACAATTTGCTCTTACAAGTACGTGTTGTACAGGCCGAATGCACTTATTTCCCCTTCTCACATGCAGTCATTAATTTATCATCCCTTCCTTACAGGTTATAGAGAAATTTATTAGATTTGCTTACCGGCAAAGATACGATGGACAAAACATGACGTATGAGGCTTCCACGTTTCTTTATGCAATAGCAGTTGCCATATTTGCACTTGGTGGCATGTGCGGGGGATTCATGGGTGGAATGATTGCCAATAAACTAGGGAGGTGAGTTACTGGAGTCGTCATATCTATATATTTTTTGAGTCAATTCTAAATCTCTTTTCTATTAATATTACAGAAAGGGTGGTCTACTTTTTAATAATTTCATTGGCGTTTTTGGTGCATGTTCAATGGGATCAGCTAAATTTGCTGAGTCATACGAGCTTTTGATTGTGGGAAGGTTTTTAATTGGAGTTAATTGTGGTAAGTTAAGAATATCTCTATTAATTTTTCCTTTTAATTAAAAGTAACATCCTTTGCAAATTGTTATTTGGAGAGCCCCCCCCCCTTTTTCTTTTATCAAAGACACAAAAAAAACTACAGGGTCTTCTTGCAATACAATTGGAACAAACCAATTAATGGATTTTGCTAAAAAAATGTACGTCGATTCTGAAGGTTCAAAAGATAGTTTTGGTAACAATTTATATATGCCTTCAAGCCCATGGTGCCCTCTAAATAGTATTTTCCTAAAAAAATAATTTTTTTAACCTTCAAACAACTACTTCATATAAAACAATAAATAAAGACCGTAAATTCTAAGAATTATTCTCGCTGTATGTTGGAATGAATATTTGCACCCTTTTTTTAATGGAGATTATAAGGTTTAGACTAGAAAAAAATAAGAAGATAAAGGATTTTTCTCAAAAATATGAAAGTTGAGTGAATGACAATTCAATTTGAATTATTTTTCTTCTCTAAACCTTAAGAGATCCACATAGTTAAAGTGTGCGAATTTAAATACCATTATGCCGTTATAATATTTTTGTTTTGTTTTATATGAAGCAAAAGAGTCCAAAATTAATTTTAATTTCTTAATGTCCCGGACAACGCCGGTCAAACTTACTCCAGTAGTACACTAATTGTCACTATGACCTCACGTGTGTCTCACTCACTGCCTCAACTCTCCCAGAGAGTAACCATTTTACTTCATAAAGAAAAATGTTAGTCTTACATCAACACCCCCTAGAGATAAAGTATAATTTTATCATAAGTAGATAATATTTTAATATACATAGTTTTGAATAAAAAAAGGTTTGCATTATATGGCCTAGTTTTCCATTTTTCACCGTTTTGTATTTTTTCAAAGAATAGAGACTTAATGAGTAAATTTCAAAACTGTATTAGGCTTTGTGGTACCGTTTGAAACTATTGGTAATACTGATATATTGTCCTATTTAAAGTCAATAATTGTATTTAAATGAATTTATTTAGTAAAATCAATTCTAATCATTTTACTTTAGTAAAATAAAAAAACTTAATCTTCCATAAACAGTCCAAGTGGGTTCCAATTACATACCTAGTTAAGTGTGAGTGGTCTTTTGCCTAAACAATTTTTGCCAATTGGACGGATATACATTTTGCTGAAGGATCATTTTCATAATATTCATTTCGCCGAAGCACCTTTTTACCAAAAAAGTTATAATTAATTATTTTTATTCAGTATAAAATGAGAGTATAATTAATTGGTATTGTTCATATACTATATGTCATATAGGTAGATTAATGAGTATTCTTTTGCATATTTTTTTTCTTCTATTAATTGTATTCAATAATGATCATTATATAAACACAACACTTTGGTTCGAATATACTCGAATCTTTACCCTTGTAGTACTTTAAATAAATTGAATAAGTATCAAACAAGACAAAGATTTTAATCGAAGAAATGCTTATAAAAATGTATATACTACCAAAAAGTTGAGTAAAATGAAGGACTTTACTAAGAAACTTATATCTTCTTTCCTTAAGTGCTTTATATCATACCTAAAGTTATAGAATAGACATTCTATTTCAATTAAAAAAATCCTTGAAGAGGTAAATTTGCTTGATTTTTGGTCAATTTAGTTTTTAATATTTATTAAGAAGTTTAATAAAATAAGCTGGTTAGGTTGCGTTGAAAATATATAAGAATAATATTCCGGTAAAAAAATTGATTTGCTTATGATGTTATTGAACTATATAATTAATAATTTAGATGCAAGGTATTAAAACAAGTTTATATATGCTTCATATTAAAAATAATTGATGAATTCTTGCCTTCCTCTCAATCACATGTTAGTTATAACCTCATAAACGATTCAATTTTCAATATGACAATTTTTTGATAGTTAGGTACATTTTTTATTAATTGAAATTAAAATAAAGTAATAAATAATTCATTTTTCAAATGCTGAAATGTCGAAATATGGCACAGAATCATAGTTATACCTTAAAAACTTGATTAAAAAAAGGATTTAAAGGCCAAACCTGTCATGTTTGAAAGTTTTAAAGGTTATTTTCGTGTTTTACGTCTTAAATAACATTAACAAATATGGGTTTCAGCCTGCAGACGATGATGGGTTATTCTTATTGGATAATACTGATCGAATAATTTTAAACTGAATTACAATATACAATCGTATATATATATACATAAGAACCCTAGATAAGGACCGACACAACACCAGTCCAACCAACCCAATAACTGTTCGAGTCGACACAATATTTATCTCTGTACATAGGTACCGAACATAAATTGGCTACAATAAATCTTTGCAGTTTTGAAGAAAGTAGAATATAAAATTTCATGCTTATTTGAGCTACATCTTTCAAAAGAAAAAAAAAAAATATATATAAAAAAATCGTAAATCATTGAACAATGAATCTGTTTTTTTTTTTTTAAATAAAAAAAAAAGGCAATTTCTCTTTCTTCTTTTTATCCTTTTTCTCCACTTTCTTAAGCTCCTTGATCCTCCTTTTTTTAAGGGAAAAATTCATAAGGTGTAGTACATTTTTTTTAAGAGTAAGGGAGACTGGAAAACGTTATAACACTATTTGTTTTTGGCTCAATTTCTACGATGTTTTTTGACTTAGAATCCCCAGATTTTAAGAGTACATATTTAATTCTACTGACGCCATACATTACATCATGATTGAAGAAGACACCATCTTGGGGATCAATGTTGTTATTACATAATTTGATCAAATTTACACTAAATCTATATTAAACCAAGTTTAATAGAAATACAAGGTTAGATCATAACGTGTATATGACGAATATTTGACTTCCACCACACTTTTTAATAGTGACCTCATAGAGTATGATTGGTTGCATGTTCTGTCAAAATCTATCTGTCCTGCTCAGTAGTCGGTACAATACATCAGATTGAAAATTCTAGGAAGCTCGATTACATGGCGGTCTAACAACCTTATATTTATATTTTAACTTTAGATTAAATGTATACTAATGAAGTTTCTCAATGTCAAAGGAAGAAAATAAATATGGAAATATGCCCAGCTGTAAAAAAATTGATATCCTTGCTAATGAAACCCCTTTTATTATACGAATGACATGTAATTTTTGGGGGATGTAATCTTCTTTGATGTTTAAGAAAATGGCTCCTGTTTGATTCCGTTTCGTGTAGTTGCAACTGTTCAAAGTTTCCTTATCACTATTTCCTTACCTTCGAGTGTATTATTTCCAAGTACCTTATGAGGAGGGAGTTTGGTGACTTTTCAATGATTAGGTATTAATATTTGATACTCATACATACAGAGGTTGCAATTACAAATAATTATCCATATATAATTAAACTTAACACCTATAATTAAGGGGTTTTGATTGCACAAAAAGAGAGAAATATAAAACTTCACCTAAAAGATTATTGAACTTTAAAAATAACATGGTATGTAATTAGAGCTAATATCATTGAACCAACTTCAAAAGTGCATAAATTCAATGCACGTAATTAATATTGCATGGAGTTTTTGCCATGCCTGTTATTAGATCAGTTATTGCAAGGCAAGGGCGTTTCTAGCTTTCATTTTAGCTGGGGGAAGGGGGTAGTCCCAAAAATTATCAACACAGTCATATAATTAGTTATATAAAAAAAGTTTATTGTCTATATATATATACTAGCAAAAGGTTCCTGCATTGCAGGGATGAATAGAGGGAAATAGAAACAAAGAATGAAGGTAGAAGAAAAGAGACAGAAAGAGGCATGTAGAAAGGGACAAAAGAAGAAGAGAGAATGAAAAAAGGAAAAATATGTTTTATTTCGATCAGTCAAAGGCTCTTAATGATGTCAAAGGCAAAAAAAAAAAAAAATATTAAAAGAAAATTTTAGTTATTTTTTACGTCTACACACTAAATTTCAGAACGATATTTGATTGTATATGTGATAACACAAAAACAGACTTATAAATATATATAATATATGTTATTTTTTGGGGGTGGGAGGCGTTAGAAGCTTTTAGGTACTCAAGCCCGACCCCAAAGTGGCTAGCGGCATAAAATCTTTCCCTCACATCATAATTCATCTACAAATAAATATTTAGAGAGACTGAACTAATTATTTTAAAAGAGATCGATGTAGCTTGAAAAATATCATACATTTTTGCAAGAATATTAATAAATTGGTTTATAAATGCATAACTAATCCAATCAAAGGTCTTAAATCAGTATAGGATTTACAGTCCTAGACCCAGTACTAATACAAACGTCTTATAAGGTATATGCTGGTTTGATTTGCCCCAAGCACCAGGGGTATATACTTGGAAACTTTTTTAGTCAATATTGTTTGACACTATTGACTGGACAGCTTTTATTTTATAATAGAACTGCTTTTCTATCTCTATTTTGGCGTTACAACATTACATCTACATTTATTTAGATTATCTAAGTGATTATTCATTAAGGCCTAGAGACCGAATTTTGGAACTATAAAGTGAAAAATAGACCATAATAATATATGCCCAAGACTTTTGTAAAAAAATAATTCTTACAAAAACAGACCCAGTGGAAGAAAAAACACCTGGTTTTGTGTCAGTCCAGTCCAGTCGTATAAACGATCCATGAAGGTCATTAAAATCCTCTGTCCTTGGAATTTTTCCTAAAAAGTTGACGGTTTCTTAAGCCACATTAAATATAGGAAATTGGTATCAAGAGCATTATATATTTCTTGCAAAAAATATTTAGTTTTCATTATCTATATTCAGACATTTGCTCTACATAGGCACATATTTTTATCTGTGGTATTTAAGTGGAATCTAATGTACCCCTTAAAACTTAATGTATATATACTTATGATATATTACAAATTAACCTATACAAATTTGAGTGAAATTGAAAATGTTTAATTTTTCGAGGTCAAATATTTACTCCGTGACCTTATGGTTAAAAACTCATTTTGTTGGCTTATACAATAAAATACAAGGAAAGGATAAAACCATTATCTATTAAATTGTTTTTAAAATAGATTGATATCTTCAAAACACAGTTATTTAAAAATAGGGTGGTGGACAAAACTTCAGAAGCCTTTAAATCCTGAGCCGGAGGACATAAAGGATGATTTTTGGATTTTGAGTTTTTAACTACTATTAAAATATGTGCCAAATTATAAAAAATAAAATGAAGATGATGCTGTTTTTGAGTGATTGACTTGGCTTTTAATGACCCTCTAGGAAAAAACTCCTTAATGACGTCAGAAAAGATCCATTTTGTCTTTTTTTATAGACCGACAACTTGAACTGGACTGGACCACTGGTCCTCAGTCATAAATACGGACCTACACAGCACAGCATACGCCCCAACGACAGCCCGTCGCATAAGATATCAAAAAAGTAGCTTATGTCAAGTGCAGTGTTTTTCTTGTGTCCCAAATCCCAAAGAAGTTACATGTCAACAATCAGCTCCATCTATCCTGCAGTATTGTAAGCTATACATATGTCTAACATAGACAGACGAAAGTCTACACATATAGATAAGATCTAATATATGCGTTATTAAAGATGTGGTTTGGCATTGAGAAGCAATAATAAGTAATTTTGAAAATCTATACAACTGTTATAAAAATGCCTGTGGGGAAAATATCCTTGGATGTAATTTAAAACTCTTTTAAAATAAAAAATACAGATTATTGCTTTTTTTAAAGATAAACTGAATTAATGAATTGATTGACCAATACTATGTCGCAAAGGGGAGAAAGAATTAATTCCTCTATGGGTAGATAACTAGCCTTGGAGTATAACACTTCTGGCTTATATATCAATGTAATATGTTTTCTTTCTTAATAGAATTACTTCTTCGTAAATCATATCATCAGATGCATGTCTATCGATGGTGTCATTGAGAGTATTCAACAAATATTTACAATAGATGATTTTATACAGTGTAGCAATGTATCGGTTCCAAAATTTGGACATCCCGTACGTATTTGGCAAAAAACAATACAATAGAACAATCATCTTTACATTACTTAATTATATATAATTTGGTGAGGTTATCATTAATTATATGTAATCATCAGATTATATATAAGAATAACTCATAATTTAATTAAGTTTAAATTTTAAAAAAATGAGAACTTTTCACGTGAATGGAATATACAAAAAGTTTTAATTAACGATTTTAGTAGCACTAAAAAAATAATAACGTTATCTGCAAGATGGTGTGACAGTTTGTAGCATGGTACATTCTCCGTAGAATTTTGAATTTTTTGATATTAAATAGTATTATCATAAAGGGAGTAGTATTATTTTGCCACAAGACTCTCTGCCGCTTTGTTTACAAACGAAAATAAGCAAACAACGTCACTTGATTATAGTGATATCAGGAGTACCCGGCCATTGGCCGGAGTTATTAGGTGTCAAGGAACATTTTGTTTTAATGTTATAGAAGATAACTCTCAAGAAGTCCTCAGTCTTACTCTTGTTTTTCAAGACCACACTCACACGTTGCTACTCAATACTTGTATGTTCTCTCTTCAAGACTGAAAGAATTATACCAAAAGCTTGATATTTTTTTTACAATGATGTGTTGAGACAGGGAGTACTTTCGTCTCTTGAAACAAAAGAATTCCATATATATCCACTTTATTTTTTCTTTTCATATAACGCGCAGGCTCGATTGTAGTGTTATTTCTTAGATCAAGTATATACGCAGTATATAATATATATATGAATAAAAAAATATGCCTTGTAGAAGGCGCTTTAAAGTCTGCAATTTTTTTGAACAACTGATAACAATCAAAGATAGGACGGATCAATCTTTTCTCGGATCAAGGACGGGTCAGATCTTTATTTGTAAAAAATTGAGTAAATTTTGGGTATCTGCACTTTCGGATCCTGCTCCGAAACCAAAATTAGACAGATATTGGTTTTATATTTTATGAGCACTTTAATCAAAGTTTAGAGCTAAATAAAATACGTAGGATCTGGATTAAGGTTACATTTTAACTGATGACTAAACCGAAACAATGAATAAACTATTGTTACGAGGTCGTTTGAAAAGTCTTTGCAGAGTCCCCATAATGTTTATCAAGCTTCATGAATTTTTTTTTCATCCATTGTTTGAAAATCTCTTGGACTTTGCATGGACTTTTCAAACGACCCTCGTTTACTATTAGAGTATATTAATTAGTTATTACTAGAATTATTATTATAATAAATTTTGGACACGTCGGTACCTATATTGTGTCTCGTAACCTCTCATCGGAAAAGACACACACACACACAAAAGGCCTAAAGTAAGTTGGTAGTTAGCCTATTCTTTCAAACTATGGAAATATTATTCAATAACTATTGATAATTGTTCACAGCTTAAAAGTAACAAATTCGAACCCCACCAATTAACATTTAGGACAATCATTAGGTTAAAAGTGACGTAGCGCCGCATGGAATAGCCGTGAAAGACAATTGTTTATGTAGAATTGGCTCCAAGCACTAAACAAGATAATTAAAGATTATATGTCAAATATAGATACTACATTGTTTGAAACTAAGCAAATCAATATAAGGTTTTTAAGATCCGAGAAATCCCTGGAATCTTTTTTATGATCTGTAAAAGTTCGAGTACATAAGCCGGTTTGGGTATCAGATATTTTAGTATAATATAAGTTTACTTATACCGTACTTAGGTACTTTGTATCCGGCTCCAAAACCCATCCTATTTCTAATAATTATATGGATTTTAAGTCCTATATTATGGACCGATACTTGTACATATATATATATAATATAGAGGTTATTGAATATAGATATTAAAAGGGCTTTTTTTAGACATTTTGCATAAAATATTTTTGATAAAGATCTTTTGAACCTATAAAAATTGTTTACAAAGTTTTTATTAAAAAATGTCCAGTGGAACAAAAAAAGAGTGAAAAAGTCTGTGAAATTGGATGATTTGCGTATAGCGCGCATCCAATTTTTACGTATTTTGAAAGGAGATATTAAAATTTTCTAAAGTAATTTTCCCTTATTGCTCTAGCTTTAGAAAAAAAAAACTATACTAATGTTTTTTATAGGCTAGAATAAGGTCTATCATAAGTAGTTAATCCAAAATAATGATTAATGCTGTATTTTTATCCTTATTGACAAAATAAAGAACTTTAGTCTCCTTTCAAACTTTGAACTATATGTGCTGCCTAAAGATGACATCGTAGGAAAATGAAATTTAGCATAGGTTAATTTCTTACCACGTGATAACTTTTCCAAACTAGCCTTAATCGAAATTCAATAAACCACCCTAACGTGCATCCTACACATTTTGTATTTCTTCCCTTGATTGAAAGTTTGTATGTAAATAGTGGACTTGCTTTGGTCCTTTAACAATGCCCTAAATAATTTTGGAACAACTTCTAAAGGGCATAATTTTCACTTATATTTTGTGTCCAGTTCGAACGCTTCCTTCAAATATAGCACAAAACCGTAGGTGGACATATTTTTTTTTGGGAGAAATGCAATTTTTGATATGTAGATAGCTGGATACACTGGACTGTTCATTATACTGTATTACTTTTCCCTCACGCAACCTTCTTTAATCCTTTATTTAAGTCTTTGGAAAAAAGTATATGCAAATTATAAATTGGGTAAAAACTGATTTTCTTACAATAATATATATTTCTATTCTGTGGAATAAGGAGATGGACCATTTTTTTCTTTTTTTCTCTCTTTGGTTTTTGAGTAATGTTCTGAATGCGTAATTACCTTTTATCCAAGGTACAAGCCTTTTAATGTCCTTGGTTATACCTATTTTAATAGGAGGAAAATATGAAAATATATTTTGTTGAAATGAAAAATATGTCAGTCATAAAACAAGTCTAAAACCATATTCATTTAATAAATGGATTGATAACAAATGGGCTGAAAAGGTCTGGGCTTAGCAAGAAAAACACGTTGTTTCTTGTTCCAAATTGGCTTTTTTTAATTATTATTTATTTATTTATTCGTTGTATAGAGCGGAGTACCCACAACCCTTTTCAACCCATTGCTGAGCTTGAACGGTACTTTTCCCCATCAACTTTTCAAAAGTAATAAATGATATCAGAATCGCAAATTGAACATTACGTTCCGGATTCCGATTTCTGTAAAAACACCCAATTCTCCGATTCCAAATAATTGTCTCATCACTACAACTTACTTTAGCGAGAATATTTTTGGATGTCTCCCCTTAAAAAAGAGATCAGAGTCATATTTGACGTGTCCGAGTCAAGTTTCTATGGGGTAAAATAGGAAGGGCCCTCAAACCCTCAAAAGTAATTAAAAATATAAATATTACCAATTGTCCATGAAAAACTCATTTTTAACCCTTGCATACATTAATAATAAATCAATGATCCTGTTCTTTATTTCAGGTTTAAATACTTCCCTGGTTCCAATGTACATATCTGAAATCGCTCCACTCAATCTCCGAGGAGGACTTGGAACAGTGAATCAACTTGCCGTTACTGTTGGTCTACTCATTTCACAAATACTCGGTGTTGAAGGGCTCCTTGGAACTGATGATAATTGGCCTTTCCTCCTGGGTATTGCCATTTTTCCATCCATCCTGCAAATCGTTCTTCTTCCCTTTTGTCCTGAATCCCCTAGGTACCTCCTCATTACGAAGCAACAGGAAGCAGAAGCGCGGTCTGGTGAGTATTTAGTTTTCTTATACTTTTGTGATACATAAAACAGATCCCTAGAAAAAAAAGGAGAAAAATCAATATTTACACGTTTTCACTATGAGCGTATTTGTTCACTCGAAATCTGGATTTTTAAAACGAATAAGAAAAATTTGGCAAGAAGCTATGGTATGGCCATACCAAGGAATCATGAAGCCAAAGCTATACACAAAGTGACCAAACGCCCCTTTTAGCTTGAGCTGATACCTGGGCTACCTGAAAGCTTTTCCCCTCGCTAAATGTTGCAATTGAGATACCAAAAATAATGTTTGATCGATCCTAGGACTGAATAGCTAAACGGTCTTTTTTCTTCCTTTAAAAAAAGGAGGTGTCGCAAAAAGAGAAAAAAACCTCTTTAGGCATCCAACTCTAACCACAGATGACGTTAATGTCTGATTTATCCTCATAACATGAGCAAACTGATCATGATACAAATTAGAAAAAAGTTAATCTACAGAATCATAACAACATCGTTTTATGACAATGATTTTTGTTAACACGAAACCTCAACTTTTAAAAATAAAAATAAATAATTTCCAATTATTTTGAAGTAGTCAATTTTTTCATCCCTATGTTGAATTCCCCTTCTAAGTTCAATTAAAAGGCTGACTTCATGAAGGCTATCGAGTAATATTCATGGTCCCCGCCCTCAGCGTCCCTTGTCAATTATAGGCTTTATAGTCAAATATGTGGGATGAGATAAGATTTTTAAGAATTGTGGCTATAGTTTAAAACCTTCATTTCATTTAAGAGACTTATATTAACCTCAACATGACTTTCAAAATAAAATCTGTCAATTTCTCACTACTTTATTTTGAAGAACTATTTTTTAGTTACTTTATGTGCATTTAGCGGCACACTCACAGTGTTAATACCAATATTTTGTTGGTATAAATTAATGATTAACCCATTAAGAATATAAATGTGTTCCACATTCAATCTACAGAAAAATATTTATATCATGCTTTTGTCTTGACGGGTCACATACACTCTAAGATAATTTTCTGATGTAGTAACATATGTATATGTAGGTTGCGTGATCTATCTTAAAATTTCTCATAGAAGGAAATCATTGAAAAAATTATAATCAGGTATATGACCAATACATATGTCGATGGTCATAAAAAATGGAGGTCATTATCCTTTATATATATATATATATAAAGGATAATTACGAGTGGACTTAAACCATATGGTCAATTCTGATTAAATTTCACTTGATATAAAATGATAATTTATGTTATCATTAAAAAAAGGGTTTTTTTAGTTTAAGTATTTTTTTTATTACCTTTACAAAATTCATATTTAAGAGTGGTTCTTAAATTTGTTGAAAGAACAAAAGATCATTTTGGTAAAAAATGAAGCATAATAAAGTTTCAGCCGTGTTCATTAATGTTTATAGGTGAGAAATTCCTTTGAAAATTCTAAATTTCAGATTTATTTTGGGGGAGAAAAGAGCCCTTTTACTCAAAAATAGTCAACAGAAGTAAAACTTACGATTTTGTAGAAGACAACTATTTTAGATCAACAAACAAGATTTCCAAAGCTTGTGATAGTCCCCCCCCCAAAAAAAATCATTATTAAGGTCCCAACTTTTAAAAAAATTGAAAAAGTACATATTTTCCACAATACTTTTATAATTTTTAATTTTTGATGACATTAAGACATGAAAGATTCATGGGCGTCCATAGAGATTATATAACTATGGTGTTTTTATATAAGTACTACCTCAGATTTTCTTGAGCGTATAGCTGACTCGGAGCTATGCACTTTCATAGGCGGATATGTACTTATTTACTTTGAAAAAGGCATAGAAAAAAGTGTAGAGTTTATGTAAAAGATAAATAAGGAATACCTGCGCGCTATACGCGGTACTTTAATACACCATTTATATTTTTTTATCAAAAGTAATCATTCCATGGGAAAACTATCAGCAGATTTTTTGTTCATCTAACGATCATTAATTAATAACAATTAATGATGCAATTCGTGGCGAATAACAACACATTTTGTCCTTTAAAATTGAAGTACCATGAATAGAAAAAATAAAATAAAATAGCTAGGATAGAACGGAATTACATATGTATAGCTACGCCATGACATAAAAACATACTTAGATATTAGTAAATCATGAATTATCAATATATATATACTGAATGCTCTGTACAAGTTACTAACAAAAAATGAGATTAATAATTTTAAATGAAGGATTTACAACACTTTTGATGAAGATATTGCAATTATTGAATATTCCATGGATCATTTATATATTAATGGTGTAAGTACTGACTACTTTAATACAGATTCCTAAAAATATATCTATTCTGTGTCACGTTATAAAGCTCAAATCCCCACAGTTATATTACTCATAAATACAAAATAAGCCTGTAATTTCAATGGATCGAAATGAAAATATAGCATATATTAATAGTTGGTAGTTAGAATGACCTATGTTTACCAATTAAGTAATGCAATTTAAAACAAAGAAATAGACAATTGTACAATTTGGTTATACAAGTTGCTACTTGAACAGATATTACAACTTCTTATGTACAAACAACCCAATATTTCAGTCAATTATAGCCTTAACTATTCACCATTTTGGAATGAATTAAAATAGGTACCCAAGGATTTTAGGTATATTTTGGAAACCTTGATATGATTTATGTGAAGTATATTGCCCCCAATATGACTCTTTTCTATCAAAATCTATCAATTTTGCATTATTTTATTGCGAAATCAATTTAGGCTACTTTAATTTTCATTTTAATTTGCTGGAAAAGTCCTGGACTTTTCTTTTTGGGCCGTGGAAGGGGGGTAGAAAGGCGACTATCGGAAGAAATCTGTTGAGTCAAATCAAAAAATTTATCATGATTTTGCAAAATGGATGGGCCGATAAAGGCCATCGATCTACTGAAGAGTCGTCTTATGTTTGATCTGTTATCTATCAATTATTTTAATGAAGAATTATACTTTTTAATGGACTCAATAATTTTACAAAGCTTTTTAACTTGCCAGTAACATCTGGCATAAAAAGTCTTACAGTGAGATGATCATCCAAACGAGAAATCTCTATGAATGTTTCCACTCTTTTAATTGTCTATATCTATATTAGTAAAAATCAATTTCAATTTCACTCAGCAAAGTGTTCATTTGACAAAGGTTTTGTGCAAATTTCCCTAGAACCCCTCAAAAACAGTTTTCTAATAACGTAGATTATATATTAACAAACATAAATTTATGTATTTTTCTCTTAACAACCCTTGGAATAATATAGGGAATTTATTAACAACTGAACTTTATGGGCATTTTAGTTGGGAAGTTATTGACTAATCGGTTGTATTTATGAAGCAACAGTTATTTTATTTAAGGCTTACTTCATTTTAAATTTTAATAACCGGTCAATAAACAAAGAATATATGAAATGTCTTCTTCATATCATATAACGCCTTAATCTTTCACCCCTATTTATTTACCGGGTGCGTGGAAATTTCTCGTATATTTTTTTCAGGAAACAAACTTCTTGATAAAATCCCCCGTGTCCTTGTTCAGCACTTTTCTCATGGTCTTCTCAGGAACCCTCACCTCCTCGAGTGCCTTTTTGGTTGACATTGAAGGTATGGATTCAATCAGAGCTACGGCCACCTAGATCTTGGCTGATATTCTTGTTGTTTTTGACCTCCCTGATCTCTTTTTATCTCTGAAACTCATGTCCGCCTTCCTCAATATGACCCTAACCAATGTGCACTGTCTTGACATTCCAGCTGAACCTCTTGGCAATGTGCTTGAGCTCACCACTTGCTTCGATTCACTCTGTGGTTTTCGTGGGAAGAGCCTCAATTTGCAATCGTTTCAGCAATTGGCTTTTAATTTTTGTTTTGGAGCTAGATACAAAATTTTAACACGGAAATATTTGAAATAAATTCACGCAACTTCTGTAAAAATTACAATGATTGAAAACCAAAACTCAAAATCTAACTATAGGTTTGTAAAGTCACCCAGAACATTATCTTCAATTGACCCAAATACAGCGACAATAGAGTCCTTCATTTGAACTTTTATAGTGAATGCATTTTGAAATAGTCAAGCCTACATAGGATGCTTTTACATAATTTCGTAATCCGACTTTGAAAGAGAAAATTATCCCCTTTCAAGAACGCTGTCATATTATTTTATTATAATGATATTTAATTTATATTTGAACATTTCATGTCTAACTATTTCATACTAATCATTATAATTATTATATAAGTCAATTAAAAGTATTATTTTTTCTTTCATTTACGATCCATACCACTGCATAAGTAAATATTCATTATGAAATATTAAATAATAATTATATATCATTGTACAATATTTATCCAAGAACATTCACCCAACCACTCTCCCTACCGGGCGTAACGAAGAATTGATTTTCGCAAATTATTTTATTAAAAATGAGACATAAACACAGATATTTTGTTAACAATCAAATGCATTTGAATTTTATAATAGGCCAAAGAATCAATTAGCAATCACTTATTATAAAAAAGTTAAAAATTGCAAAAATTGGGACTGGCTAGGCCATTCTATGACTTTAGTGTGCTTCTTGTTCAGCACCACTTCTCTATTACTTTGGCCGTATATTTTGTGTCATTGATGTACTGGAAGCCCCATCAACGAAATTTTTCTAGTGCTCTGTTCTGAGGGAATTATATTTCCCAGTATTTCTACCATCCCTTCCATGCAGTGACGTCATCCTTTTCTGAGTTACTGGATAAGTTACTGCAAGTTTTGGGTTATCACTTTGTAAAGTGGGTATGCTCAGTAAGGGCACAGGACATTTTTGAATCCGAAAGTTAGTTGATCAAATCAATTTCCAGTGATTGGACTGTGAGGAGGTTTGCATGGATTTTGAGTAAGGCCTCTTATTTACAACCTAAGGGCAATCAAACCTGGTCAAGAAATACAAAATATTGTTGGCTTGATTAAAGAATGATGGGTCAATTTAGCCACACTCTTCCCAAATTGTTCCTCCCTCGACTATGCCATTTGTGGCGTAGTAAAAAAAGAGAGCTTGTGCTACCCCTCGCTGAAATTTGGATGCCCTCAAGGCCTCCTTTGAGCGACAGTGGGCGGCAATGTCCAATGCCTTCATCAACTAGTGCTGCGGCCCCTATAGTCCCAGATTGGAGGCCATGGTAGCGGTGGTGTTGGAGTTTAAACTGTTTTGTGAACCAATACTTCATCTGTACAAACGGAGGGACGAGCTTTATTTTGTGATATTACAAGGGTTCTTTGAGGCTCAAAGATATTAGGTATTATACAAAAAAATTTGAGCTTCAGAAACTGTAGCCTATTATTAAAATTATAGACCATTCTTTTCTTTGACCGTGGACAAACCTACATAATTGGCACGGGATCAAAAACTTATTGTCTACATTGTATGTATATCATTCCCTTCACATCACCCAACCTTTCCATCCCTGCATGATTAATGATAAAAAAGGATAATAATTAATCATGGTGTGGCTGGAACAGCGTGTAGCTTCATATCATACATATATCCGTATATATTCAATTAAAAACCCATAGGACATATACATGTATATATATGAGTATAATGGAAGAGATTCAAACCTCCTTCCGGGATTGACGTACACACATAGGTGCATAAGTAGTCAGCATGCCAACACAAAAGTAATCTTGAAAAGAAGTCTAATTTTTTATATATACTTTATACATATATACAGTGTGGGAGGTAAAATCGTGGTCTTTTTGATAACGAACAAATAGAGTAAACTTTTGCAGGAAAGTGTACATCATTGAGGGTTAATCATAGACTTCTTTATTGATATATCTTTCTATATTTTCTATAGTCTGCTACCATGGCCTCCAATCTGGGACTATAGGGGCCGCAGCACTTGTTGATGAAGGCATTGGACATTGCCGTCAACTGTTGCTCTACGGAGGCCTTAAGGTCATCCAAATTTCAGCGAAGGGTAGCACAAGCTCTTTTTTGACTACGCCGCAAATGGCATAGTCGAGGGAGAAACAGTCTGGGAAGGAGTATGGCTAGATTGACCCATTATGCTGTAATCAAGTCAACCATTTCTTCTCTTTCCTGACAAGGTTAGGTTCGCCTTAGTTGCTCTTGAAGGCAGTTGTCGATGTCGTTGTAAATAAGAGGCCATCCCCAAAATCCTTGCAAAACTTCTCACAGTCCAGTCACTGAAAATTGTTTTCCTCAACTAACTTTCGGGTTCTAAAATGTCCTTTGCCTTTACTGAGCGTACCCACTTTAGAGAGTGATCCCCTAAAACTTGCTGTAGCGTGACTTAATTACGAAAAACACAATTTCTATAGATTCAAGAAAAGACAAATCAATATCATTGTGATAATTTTAAATACTCTATTTTATACTATACGGCCTCTTTCTCATACAATCATAGCCTCGACACGACGGCAAACATATTTTGAGCACTTGAGGATGAAGGCTGATTCCATAGCGTACCACACTGTCATGATGGCAATTCGGAGTGAATACCAATTTGGATTAGTGGTGTCAAAGACACTCTTCTCTAAGGGATCCTTAACTCAAAATTTCAGGGGGTTGAGGTCAGGTTTGAAAGGAGGCAGGAAAAAAGTCAGCCATATTGTTGTTGTAGATGTTTTGGCTCTTCTTAGGTTGTTTGGGATAGTATGGAGGTGCTATGGACGTTTTGATGGTGCAAGTGTTTAGGATAGAGAAGCCAACAGTGTCTGACACCTTCTCGTCACGGACTTGTGCCTGGAGGAGATGGGACACGTGTTTCTTTTTTTATTACTGCACCGACATTTTCACACTTAGGGACATGGGATATATACAAAACTTGTTAATTTTTGTTTCAGCTGTCGTTTGGTGTCGTAATTTAACATCATATTAAAATATTATATTCTCTATGGACGTTCTATCAATGAATGCTTCAGCTTACTTGTCCTCTTCTCCCAAATATTCTTCAAATTTTCAGGGTTACCATGTGAATGCTTAGGATGACAAATGCCCCATGGAGTATGAACATGATTTATCACTAGTCCATCCACCCCCTTCATGGATGAATGCCCTTTGAGCATGTGTTACTATGCGACCTTGGTGTCATTACTTACGAAATATCTAGGACATAATAGTATTAAGTAGAATCCAATCCATACATATGTTGCAATAGATATTTGATTATACACATTTATTTATTTGAAAAAAGAGATTTGAGTAGATTATTACATTCATAATATATATACCTATATCCCTTGGTATATATCTAAGTATGTACATTACAAGACCAAGGAAGAGCATAATAAATAAAGTATGCACTTTCACGCTGATTTACTGCAATTATTTGCTAGGGTGAATCGCATGATATGCTTGCATATATGTTCTGTTTAATTCCCTGCAATGTCTCAACATTTATTATTAGTGTTGTTATGTTTGTAAGGCAGGAAATAAATGATGGCCTCTGACAAATGAAATTTGTTTTCATGCACATTCTTCATATTTGTAATCACTCTACCTTTCCCCCTTCATAAAGAGAAAAAACCAAATATATTATTCGAATTTATTGATACAGTATTGTGTGCGTAGTAAAATCGTGAACTTCACTTTCGATCAATCTGGATTACTTTAGGGGGAATATTCTAGGATACTAGATTGCGTTAGTAAAAGTAGGGACTATCCCAGTTAATAAAGGATCTTTCAAAATTTCATCAGTTGTCAGCATGGAGGGGGAAAGGTGTCTGTTTCTTTTCGAAGGAAATGTTACGTGGTACAATAAAGGTAACCAGGTGCTAAGATGTACAGTGTGCAAGGTAAAATCGCAACAAATATAGTAATATTTTACAAGAATGAAAAAAGTACAATATTGAGGCTTCTTCCCAGACTTCTTTATGGATAAATCTTGATGGAGGTCTTCGATATAGCCACCCACTACTGCTTTTTTTTCTTGAAGAGAGCACATATACGTATAAAGTAATCACTAGTGCGTGAAAGACGGAGAGTAACCGTAAGGATTTGTTGCAGAGTTAAATATAAGTAGTTGGAGGGTAATTGAGAATCGCCATTTGAGTAATTCCTATCTATATATGGTCTGGTTAGATATGGCTGGGAGTCGGGGCTTATATTCTTCCTCTCATAGCTTCTCGTAGCTAATTCAATAAAACTTCATGACAGCTTCGAAAAGCTGTCATGAAGTTGAAAAATTTATCTAAGCTGCTCGATCATATTATTTCATGATTGAAGATTTCTATGTACAATAGATTAAATAATACGACTCATAATTATGGTCTGAAATTTGACACACTTAATCTACTTATGCATTAGAGCTTTTGTGCCATAAATAATCCAAATCTGAGGGGATTGGGTGATATGCCCTCGTTGATTTGACATTGAATGCCCCTGTATCAACCTTTTTTTATAGGTATATGATAAATTTATAAGCTAAAATCACAAATATAACCCCAATAAGCAGCTCAACTTGTATAATATGTATATCCAAGCTGTTCACTACGTCTTACCTTGATTATATCACACCTTTATTTACTCGATGTAAGTCCTGTTCAAAATAAAAGGAACAATCATTATGTGGCTTTATGAAGAAACGCATGCTAAATATGCAAATACAAGTGGCTTGGCAAACAGACTACGCCTACAATTTTCATCACCATGTTTAGTGGTATGTGGATTTAGTTATGTGAATGACTTATTACTGAAGAAAATAAACCGACTTGAAACAAAGTGTTTTGAGATTAAAATTAACAAAATTTGATCCTTGGATACAGTCATAGTGATGTGTTGGTCCATATTCATTTGGTCCAGTTTAATCCGGTCTTAGAATCCCTCCTATATTTCTTTGGGATCAGTCCTTAGGACTCGCTTTACTAGAAATGATGAAATAGAGAAGACATAAAGTTGAGTGACGTCAGTAAGGACAAAACTTTACAAGTTCTTAGGACTAATATGCAGGACGGATTTGGGCCGGACACAGACTGCAGTATTCAATCTTAAATAAGGAGGGACGCAACACTATAGACTCAAGAGTCTCATTTATTAATTGTAATTGAATTTATTTAATCTGATGATAGAAATGTTATAGACATTATATAATTATTTTATTGAATTAAATTAGAAGTTAAAGCAATTTAGTTTTATTTAAAAGAGAGAATCTTTTATGCCTTACTTTTTCAAAAAAACAAAACATTATTATAGAATTCTAAGCAAGCAGGCATTCACTAGAGTGGTGGAAGAAGTTTGTGATAAATAAAATCTGATTGAGGCACATCTTAAAACTGAACATTTTAATTTTGGTTTTGAGCCACGGATCTAGGAAAGTGTTAAAAAGACATTAATGAATATAACAGACTTTTTGTGTTTCTCGACATAATTAGAATATAAAATAGTGAAACACCCTGTTAGCTAAGTAGATTCCTTTTTGAACTTTTGTTGTATCATGCAACCTTTCTAACCCAAATGAAACTGAAACTTGGACCATAAACAGTTAATAGGCCAATTCTTCCTAACTATTGCGTGAATATTCAATAATTGTTGAGAATGATTAGCAAGAGCAAATTCGAATTCAACCAATCAACTTTCAGATCACTAATTATAAGGGGAGAAGAAGCATAACCATTGACAGCTGACCCTAAATTACACTGACAATGTTTGTCTTAATGGGGTAACATGCTGTATATTAACAACTTTTTTCACATAAAAGGTGCAGCTTTTTATGATACTTCAAATGACGTCATATTTTGAGTCATTTTCCCACAATAACAGATGAAACTTTTCCTTTCTCTTTGAGGAATTCACATTCTAATTAATTCCATTAAAAGGGTAAATTGATGGTTGAGGTAGTATATTTAGTTAAGGATAGAGAAGGGATCTTTGTAAAGAAAAACGAAGTTTCGAAATTAGAAAATAGAAAACGGTGGGCCCGTTTTCTCTTTTCCTTGATCATTATTCAAGGGGTCGTGGTAGTGTTAATTTCTCCCTCTGACGTGAGCATAATCTCCTATTTTGGTGTAAATTGTTTTAAAAATGCATAATAAAATTAATATATATATATATTATTTTAAATATAGCTATAATATTTTCCATGCACTAATATTATTTTAAATGAAGAAGGTTCTTATTTTATTGCAGTAATTTGTTTTCTCCCTCCCCCCAAAATAATATAACAGGCAGCTGATATTAACAAGGATATTTATTAAGTAATACCCTAAGTCTCGCTCAGACTTCTCTGACTACTCATTTTTTCTTTACAAAAATGACATCCTTAGTCAAAGTAAGAAATTTGCATTTTTTAATTAATATAACAGGCAGTTGATGTTAACAAGGGTCTTAAATCTTTAATACCTAGAATTGACACTCTTGTAAGGACAAAAAAGGGCGAGTAAAGGACAGGATCGAGACTTATACATACATAGTACACCTGGATTAAGAACCTTGTTAATATCAGCTTCTTGTTAAATGATTTTGGGGAAAAAAATACTGCCATAAAGAGGATAACTGCTACATTTTAAAATGCATTAATGTATGAAAAAGATTGTAATTATAGATAAATTAATATATATATATTTTATTATACATTTTAAAAACAATTTGAACCAAGGATAGGCCTAAGTTAATAGAAATACAATGTTTGAGCATAACGTGTTTACGACTGATGTTTGATTTCCACCACGCTTTTAATAGTGACGTCATAGTGTATAAGTAGTTGCGTGTTTTGTTTACATTTTCCAACCCTATAAAAAAAGATACAATATACATTCTTGATTCTACAATTTGACAAGGTCTTCATTTTATAAAAAGATATTCAAACCCATTGAGGATCTTCCAGGTCGTTGTGAAGCATATAAAGCTAAGTCTTAGTTTCTATAGAGGAACAATTTGCCATAGTAGACTACAGCAAGGGAAGAAGAAGAAGATAATTTTGGCCTTTTTATGAATTTCTATTTGATTCCCTTTATATTCTCTATGACGTCAAAATCTCCCATTCTTGCCCTGCAGTCGGTACGATACTTCAAATTGAAAATTCTAGCAAGGCCGATTACATGATGGTCTAACCTTGTATTTCTATTAACCTTGGGATAAGCAAGAAGGCTTACTTCAGAGGGAGAAGTTAACACCACGACCATCGATTAAAAAATGAACAAAAAAGGAGGGAGAGCACACGCAACAACCGTTTTTCTCTTTCTAATCGTTATACTTAGTTTTTTATTCACACACGTCCACTCTTTAATAATAGGTTAACCTTTTTTTTTAAAGAAAGAATAAATTATAAAGTTGTCATTACGTATCCAGTGAGACGAAAGAATCGACAGGTGACAAAAAATATATAGATCATTTTTGTATTAGCAAGGTAACACCGTACTGAAGACTTCCTTCAGTCACTCATTCTATCCTTTAATATGGAATAGAGAAGGTTTACCCCGCGTTGTCCGGGACATTAAGAAATTAATATTAATTAAGAATTAAGACCCTTGTTACCATCAGCTGATACTTTAAATTGAACTTAACAAGGGTTTTGATTCAGGTCTACTATATTTTGTTTCACTATTTCCTTCTCCTTACACGTTTTTATTGTCCCATCCCTAGTTATAGAATAAAATTCATGTATACTAAAGCCTCCTATCGGATAAAAAAGTAGTCGTGTAGCCAACTATATTTGGACAAATATTAACCACATGCTCTTCTTTCAATTCTTGACTTATATGTATATTTTCTTGATGTTAGATAATTATTATGCAAATCAATCACATTTGAAAGGATTTGTTATTACATATATAAACGGAAGATTGTGAGTTTATTTATCTGGAAAATGGAATCATCATCCTTCAAACTCAAAATACCAATCACACTTTGCTAACCGTATTTAATTATATATATATATATATACGTATGTATCATAATGACATCACTTGAATGTCATTTGAAGTTCAAGGTCCCCTCTATTCGCCCATGTTATTTACATACAAAATATATAAGCGTATGATTATGACTATCATGAATATGATTTGGGGTAGGTGGTGTTGATCCTTCATACTTATAGATAGTCAAGTGAGCATATTTAAGTATACATATTAATGAGGGCTTAACTGAATCGAATCTATGCTGGCAAACACTCCTATATACGGGTGTTTTTCGGTATCCCGGCACTATGTGCGGTCCGGGATTCAGATGTATTTAAAACGACACTACACTAAATTAGGAATATAACCGGTACTTTCCACTCCGCGTTTAAAAAAAGTCTCTTTAATGACGCAACTCCTCAAAAGCTATGAGTTAGAAAATTGTCCTTTACAATGCTATTCAAATTCGAAAAGATTCCCCTTTCAAGCAAACATTTTATAAAATCCCTTGTAGGCTCCGCACACTGTTTGTGAAATGGGATAGGTCAATAAGTGTTATGTATATCTTTATTTATTCGGTCGAGTCCAGTCTTGTGGCCGGTCCTTTTGGTCCTTAGGACTGTCTGTCCTTCTAACTGGTCCTTAGTCCTTTTAATACTACAAACCGGGCCCTAATTATGCATCATGGGTATTTTCCCTTAAAATATTGATAGTTTATGAAGGCAAATAGGTAGAAATGGGATATGTATTCAGAGCACTGCTCATATCTTGCTAAAAGTATTCATATTTTCATTATAATGTAATATTATGGTGAAACATAATTATTTTTACTTAGTTACTGGACTAGACCGTGTCGGTCCTTATCTATTTGGTCTAGTCCAGTCCTAAGATCAGTCCAATTGGTATCCTTGGGACCGTCTGTAACTGTGTGTCCCTTGAAAAAGGTTGATCGTTTATTAAAAAAAATATTCGTATTTTTATTTAGTTATATAATTTATTTATTACAAAAAATAAATAAATAAATACAGGACAAACACCCTCAATGACGTCTGAGTGATTGATTTTACTTTCTTTAAGGATCGACAAGTGAGACTGCACTGGATAAAATAAGGACTGAAACATCACTAGAAACGTCCTATTTTTACATTATGTTCAGAGCGTACAGCACACTGTTTTGTAATTTCATGAAGTGTCGGATTTGTTATGGGTTAAGTCGATTTTTAGTATGTAAAAGAAGGACTTTTTTGTGCTAAAAATAACGGTTGGTCTCTTTAATTTAATATACAATAGGGAGATTTTCTATAAAAAAATAAAAAAATCTATTTTTAAATTAAAAAAATTGAAGATAATTCACAAAAATCAAAATTCAACCTTAAATTATATTAATTTATAAATTCTCCCCTACAAACGATCACATATGTGGCTCGTTTACACAAAAGCCAGCAAGAATGATTCTTCACAAAAATGAGTGGGGATTAAATTTGTATTCTTCAATGAATCAATTTCTATAACCAATTTTTTTCTTTGGGTTTGACCTAAATTACAATCTTATAGTAGCCAAAATTGATCGTCTCATTGAAAGATTTTGTACATTTGAAAGAGGTTATATCGGCCTCAATATAAGTCTCTTAAATCAAATAAAGTTTCTAAGCTATAACTGAAGTTCTGAGGTAACTTAACTCATCCTAGAAAGTCAAATACAAAGCTTGTAATTGACTCAAATATGTCTATGAAATATTGGCTGTTTATACAGGGTATAGAAGCAAAACGAGGACTGTTAATTAACATTTATTTTCTTATTACTATGAAAAGGTTTAGTGATTATATTTTGATATTTTCTTTCTGCCATCCTTTTAACATAAACAAACTATACTAATCATTTTGTAATTTCATCATTATGAGTGAGCAACAAGTGGAAAGGTGGTGCATCTCACATCTCCTAGATGATGGAGTTGATATGATGAAAATTACGGACATTGTTAAGTGTTCTAGGAGCCTTGTTTTTAAGTTGACCATGATGAAAAAAAAAAAAAATGAAAAAAACCTCTCCAGCATCTCAGTAAGTGGAGGGCATAATTTAAAGAGGAATACAAAGTCTTATTAAGTTTGAAGAAGAATATAAAGAAGGATTCCACTAAATAGATGAATCACCTTGCCAGCGACTTCTCTGTGGCTCCAATGCCCATAAGGAGGGCTATAAAGCACAACTTGGGATTAGCTTCTTTCACAAAGACTCCATGTCACCTTTTGACTGAAGGCATGAAAGCCAGAAGGCTCGAGAGTTGCAAGAAAATTGTCACATGGATTGAGGAAAATTGATAAATTGTTAAAATTATCTCGGACAAAAAGATTTTCACAGTTGATCAATTCCACAACCACCAGAACGACCGCTGGCTTACGGATTCAAAAGAAGAGGTCCAAGGGTTTACCATACCCAATATCCGGCCCAAACAATGATTCCCAGGGCAGTGGTCCCTCATAGAAAGACGACGCCTCCGTTCTTTTTCAATGCTGGATAGAAAATCGGGCAGGAGGCCTACCATAAGGTGCTTAGGTACACCATCTTGCCATCCCTGAAGACCAACTATTCAGAGGATTACAACGTATGGACTCAGGACGGCAACCCCTCTCACACGTCCACCAAGTGCCAAAAGTTCTGTACAGATAACATGGCAAGATTGTGGTGCAAAGTGATATGGCCCCCTTCACTTTCCAGGTTTGAATCCATTGGACTTTTTCATATAAGACACTTTGGAGAGGGAAACCAATAGAACTTCACAGCCAAATGTGGACTGACTAAAGTCCTCCTTAGTAGCTGAGTTTGTCATCAACCCCTGCATATCTTCAGGCAACGTTTAAAGGCTGTGATTGATTATGAAGGTGGCCATATTGAGTGATTTTTTTTTTGAAAACTTTGTTTACATTTTTTTCTCTATAGTTAAATTCCTTTCTCGAGTCCACGTTTTGCTGCACTAACTTGTAGGGTTTTTCTCCGTAATTTGAATTCTGATATATTTGGAACTATAGTAATTTGGGACTATTATAGTTCGGAGTTATTTTTACCTTTAAAGAAATCCTTAAATTAGAAGTTGGATTTTAAACTTATATACAAGTGTTCTATCGATTCTGAATCTTGTTCTGAACTCGATATATTTCCATTTTTAGGCTGAAAACCCACACTTTTATTTAAATCTATATAACTTATTCATAATTCATATTGATAAGAAATATCCTAGCTTATATTACCGAAAAAAAAAATCCACGGTTTATTTAAAATATGACCTATTTAAAATATATGCATATCAAGTTTTATGCCAATTTATGACGTCATTTCCCATAAAAGGAAGATCGGAGCAATCGAAGGAAGATATTTCTAACTTGATCATCCCTCTCAAGAGATGTTGGAATTCGGATTCTGAATTCCACAAGGGACGACAGGAAGATAATTTATCCCAGGAAAACTACCAAACCTCATAAGGGAGTAGAGTTGACTCCTTCCTTGGGAATAAAATACCAGTATCGAAACAATATAGCGATCCATTCACGATGAGTAGATAATTTTAATATTTAAAAATGGGATCACTTAAAAAATATAAATTCGAGCAAAAATCCTTGGAGACGCATATTTTTTTTAAGTTATACATTGAATATTTTTTTATTATTTAAGCTATGATATTCTTCATCACTAATTATTATGAATAAGTTATAAGGGTCTAAAGTAGAGTGTCTTTTTTCATCATTTTTCAGCCTAAAAATGGAAATGTATCGAGTTTAGAACAAGATACAGAATAAATAAAAATACTTTTACATAAATTTGATGAATCCTACTTTAATTTAGGGATTGTTTTAAGGGTAAAGAATGACTCTGAACGATAATGGTCCTGTGATTTATTGTAATCTCAGATATTTCCGAATTCAGAAGACTGAGAGAATAACTGAGATCAGCTTTGGATTTTGCCCTCAGAGATAAATTCCTTTTTTGGCTTAAATTCATTTAAACAAAATGACTGTTTCCCTGTGTAATAGTTCCACAGTTGGCGGAAAACTACCATATGATTTTTCTCTTTTTTTTTAATGTTTTTATTTGTATGGAAGGTTGCGAGATATCATAAAAGTAACGACGTGACAATGACAATGCTTAATTTGTACAATACATGTTTGTTTCGTATTCATTTAATCATTTTTTTTCCCCTCATAAATATATAACAATTACTTTTTTATGATCTCCATAGCCTTAAAGAAGTTAAGGAACTCAATCGATATCGAAGATGACATTGCGGAAATGAGAGCTGAAGAGCAGGCACAGCACGCAGAGGCAAAGATCACCATGTTCGAACTCCTCCGATCCCCTACTCTGAGGCTTCCTCTCCTCATTGCCATAGTCATGCAGCTCTCGCAGCAACTCTCCGGGATCAATGCTGTAAGTGGGACAGGAAAAACAGGAATATTTATTTCTAGGTCTGGGCACTAGAAAATGAAAAAATATTTAAAATTACGTCATTGGGGTTATGAAGTAGGGTTAGGTCCAAGTACAGTGTTACTTGTATTTATGTCTTTTACAACATTTTTATTGTATTTCATCAATTATAATAACTGGATTATATCCGTCCTTTTCATTTCGGACGATAAATTGTCTTCTTTGCAAGGAATTCAATATCTGATTTCCAGTAATTTACTTCCTATATAAGTAACTTAACTCATAAAAAGGGATTGAGAGAAAATAATAAGTAAATATATTCTTCATAGACCTTCCACTCACTTGTACTTAAATACATTAGTGGTACTTGTAAATTACTTAAATACAAATACAAAAAAAAGCAGCCTAGTATTTATACTTGCACTCAAAATTTCAATGCAGTACTTTTACATGACTTAAAAGTACATTTAAATGTATTTGGCTAAATACCTGGTATGAAATTGGGAATATAATGGATGAAATAAACAGAAAGCCATTATTTTTCCTATGGATGGCTTAAGTAATGGGTATCTCTCGTTGTATAAGTGCGATCGATTTACTCTAGGTGGTATTAGAAAGATAAGATATCCTAATAAAAACTTTTAAAACAGTTTGGGATTGTAATACACAGTAGTGTTTGAGTGGTCGTCAAAGATGGACACGACCAAAGAGATAGTTGCCATATTTTATAGTTTTTCTTCAAACAAGGCGAAAACGCGGGCCAGCCGGCTGAAAATGTAAACAGTGTTTATGATCATGATACCGTAACATCCCATTGCGTAGTATATTAGTTTCGTCAATTCTGTTCCGGCAATTTCGATATAAAAGATGCACCATACTCTGGAAGGCTCATTGTCGAAAATGTGTATAAAATAATAGAAACCGCAGAGTCTTACCACTGTGTAAGCACTGTTTTGATTGCCAAGGTGATATAAATTAATGGAAATAATATCCATTAAAAATCATGGATTTATTTTGACTAAAACTCACATTTTAAGTGAAATTGTACTGAAACTTGATAGGGAATGTATTAAACAAATATTATTTTGAGAATTTAAAAACACATCGTAACGAATTTTTATTCAATACAAAAATATCATACTTCATATCCCAGTGACGTAATTGTATAGTATCAATGCACAGACCTTATTATATACACCTCAATTAATAATTTATTCATTAATCCATAGGTGTTTTACTACTCAACGAATCTATTTATCACGACTGGTCTCACAGAAACGCATGCTAAATATGCAACCATTGGCATAGGATCTGTTATGGTCATAATGACCCTTATTTCCATACCTCTAATGGACCGTAGTGGAAGACGAACACTCCATCTCTATGGACTCGGTGGAATGTTTATCTTCTCAATATTTATAACTATTTCATTTTTGGTCAAGGTGTGTATGAGAGCGTCAATCATCAAACGAGATATCATTGTAGTTGTAAAAACTAAGCATTTGATTGCGTGTGGGATTTTACAGTAATTGGCAGTCTGAAATATGTTTTTTTATTTTTGAAAGATGTCATCATTTTTCTTTAATTCTTGAGGACAGAATATCTAATCATAAAGTAATTATTTGTGATGAAGGACCCAGAGTAACAATGAGGGTTTGCTCTTCGGAATTTATAAGGTTAAGTCCTTGTTGGACTGGAAGTAATTCAATCCTATATATACTTGATATATAAGGAGTGGTATTTGCATGTATTTGCTGCATATCACGGCTGCTTGCAGCTGATTTAATAGAAGTTCATGACAGCTAAGCTGCTCTTCCCTAAAACATTATTCTATTGGTCAGGATTACCATGATTTTTCCCCGTTTTTTTTAAATTTTACATACGGACAGAACATATTTTATACACCACTGGGAATACTACAGATATCTACTCCTTATCGTTGGAGTTTTATAATTATTAGAGCCATCTAGTATCAATGAGTATAAACATAAACTTAGATATGTAAAACATAATTTATTGGTATACTAAAAAAAAAAAAAAAAAAACCCGTAAATCAACATTGTAATCCTGACTATTTGAAGAATATTTACTTCAAATAGTTAAGCTGTCCTTTTTACAAAAATTAAATACTAATGATAACAGATTTGGTAAATAAAAAAACCCTGTTCAAGTGTGAGCTACAAAATCTTTCACGCATTCTAGGCCATACTTTTTACAACTCTAGAGATACTCTACACTTAGGATTGATTGGAGAGCTAAAAGTTAATTGGACTCAGTAAAGAACTGAGGAATGACCTTTTATGATTTCACTCTCCACATCTTTGGGATTGATGTTTTTTTTCCTTCCTCTTCATCTCATAGTTAACCTAAATACTACTGTTGTATGCATGGAACGCATATTTTTTCCCCTTCCTTTTTTGTGGACCAACTATAGGCAATATTTCTATTTTTAGAATAGTTATGAAATCAAAAATGAAATTGAATTAAAATAATCATTACACAGTTTTTTTAATGCATTTTTTTTCTTTCTTTCATAACAATTCTACAAATAGAGATATAAAAATTAGTTTTTTGTTATTCTAAACTAAAAAAGAGCCCTGAGTCGGTCCAAAAATTGGAGAAAAGAAAAAATGCGTGTTCCATATATAAAGTAAGTGCTTGGCTGATCTAATGAAATGTCATGACAGCTAGTCTGCTTTCCTCCAGAATATTCATCAAAATTACAGGGTTACCATTTTATTACTATTATTATTTTTTTACATTTAGACAGTGGCCCGTCAACAAAAAAACAATGTAGAATATTTTTTTACAAAATTGAAATTGGATTAGATTGTAAAAAAATTCAAGTTTATCACTCAGAATCAAAACTTAACCTTATATTTTACTTATTTAAAAATATTTATCCTCTATCTTCTAAAACTGACCATATTGTGGCCCGTCAACACAAAAGCGAGCAAGAATGATTTTTCTCAAAATAGAGTGTGTATAACATTTTTATTCTTCGACGTATTAACTTCAAATTTATATCACCAAATTATTTCTACTCACCCTTCGGGCGTGTTGCAAATTGTACTCCTAAACTAGCAATAAAAGAATGACTAATTGACAGACTTTAGATAAAAAACGGCTGTAATTGAGTCAAATATGTCTATGAAATATTGAGCTGTATTTGAAGAAAAAATGTAAATTTTATACTTTTATTGTTTTGTTCCAAATTGTTTTTAAGTTGACACGCTCCCACTTCAATTTTAATATGTACTCGAATGAATTGTTAATTTTTGTTTAATAATCATTTTTCAATTATAGGAACTCGTTGCCTGGATTTGGTGGCTCTCTGTCATTTCCACATTGTTTTATGTCGTTTTCTTTGCTGTAGGTCCAGGCTCCATACCCTGGATGATTACTGCCGAGCTTTTCTCACAAGGTCCTAGACCAGCAGCAATGTCGGTCGCCGTTCTTATTAATTGGTGCGCTAACTTTCTCGTTGGAATCGGATTCCCAACAATGCAGGTTTGTATATGTACCTCGGAAGAGGGGAGTTTCCACATCTATGATCCTTGTAGAGGGTAACCACGTGTTTGGGAATGAATCATTTATTTATATGGTCTCTACATATTATAATCTTCAAACCTCAACAATTATCCCTTTTTAGGGAAAGAGCTTCTGTGATTATATAAGTGTCTTCTTTGGAGGAAAGAAAATAACATCAAAAAAGTTAAGTTTTGGAAGTTTTTTGCGGCATTTTCGGTCATCCAAATAAAAAAAAAATTGAATAATAGAGCCTTCTCATTTTGAAGGGGACTTTGAATATTTATTAGTATTCGGTATATGAGTTAAAAATATTAGGTACCTTGTTTTAATCATTTAAGAGGTATAAGATGTGCTCAATCACTTACATATTCCCTGTTGTATCAAACATTGGAGAGTAAAACTCAACTATGCAGTTAAAACTTCAAAGGATCTGCCGTCAATTTTAAATGATTTTTTCAGCTTAACTCTAAATTTTCATATATGATACTTAATAAGTCAGCAATTAAAGGTTTCGTGATAATTTCCGAGATTAAATATACAGGGATGGCACATCAAACGTGGACTCGACAGGCTGTTTTCAAAATACTTCAATAATAATAAAGTAATGATTGACTTAATTATATTTAATTTGGAAACATTTTCACATAATCCTAAATGGTTTATTTATTCCATAAGAAAATTGACAGAAATTGAACTATTTTTTTTTTGCATATCTTTTTAAATTGTAAAAAATATACTTTAGTTTCATCAAATATATATAGAAATTGAAAAAAAATATACGTATAACATTAGCTGCAATATACATTTTCCTTGATGTATGTATGATCAGGCACATTTTAGAGAAACTGTATTCAAGATAACAATAATTTTTAAATGCTGGTTTGTTTGTATCAATTATTATCCTTATCTTTCAACCATATAGTTATTTCACATCGAACTACACACTGAATCGTAACTATACTCTAAATACAGGATTAAAAAAAAAAGGCTTTTAAGGTCAAACTTATTGTGCTTGAAGGTTTGAAAAATCATTTGAGTGTTTTATGGCTTAAATAACAATAATAAAAGTTGGTTTTTATCTGGCGAGCAAAAATGTTGTTGCATAGTTAGTGATGTCAATCGTGTGTATTTTTAAGCTGGTCCACTTTTTGGGAATTGCTATATTGAAAAATAATTTTTTTATTTCTGTCTGATGTCAATATTATTTAACTCTTGAGTAAATCTTGAGGATTTATAATTTTATGTCCTTCTTGGACTCTGAAAAGAATTAAGGATATAAATTGGAATTATCTTGCCAATGTCCTTGTTTATCGCCTTCTCCTTCCTCGACACAGCTGATTGTAGCTGATCTAATAAAAAATAATCACAGTAAAGCTGCTCTCCACCAATTCGTGCCAGGGTTACCATATTATTTTTATTTTTATATCACCAAATACACACGATTTTCATCAATATGCATAGGTCTATAAAAAAGGGAAATTGAGTACATATTGGACCACTAAAATGATTAAAAACATGGAGCACAAGTTATTTTTAACCAAATACTAAATAATATAAAAAGTACAATGCTTGACTCATAGAATTGTACTTGGGCCGGTGGTACAAGAGGATATAAAATGGCCAATTGCGACCATAAAACTCCCATCTTTTCAAGTAAAATGGCGTCTACCATACCAAAAATGGTCTGAGAGGCCTCACATTTTGCCAATGTACTTTTTTTTGCCAATGTCTCCAGCAGAAAAGATATATGTTTAGAGACGAAATATTAGCCTGATAACGGGACAGTCCAATGTACACTTATCATAGATCCAGAAACTCTCCTTTATACATAAATACATTTATACAATTAAAATATCACTCTTAATATTTCAGACTGCATTGGAAAATTACACCTTTCTACCCTTCAGTGTGTTTTTAGCAATTTTTTGGGTCTTTACTTATCGTAAAGTCCCTGAAACTAAGAATAAAACCTTTGACGAAATTGCTACATTGTTCAGGATTGGGCACAAACAAAGGCGAGTCTTTCAAAACCTTTTTTTACAATTAGTTATGACTAGTTATGACGACATCAGATTATTCCTTGGATCAGTAGTATGTACAAAGGTTAATAGAAATACAAGGTTTTGACAAAGCACGCAACCAATCATAGTCTATGACGTCACTATTGGCAAGAATGTTCAATTTGATGTATCGTACCGACTGTTGGGCAAGAAAGACTGATTTTGACCAAACACGCTGCCACTCATACACTATGACGTCAATATTAAAAAGCGTAGTGGAAGTCAAACTTCAGTCGTACATGTGTTATGGTATAACCTTGTATTTCTATTAACCTTGGTATGTAAATACTTGGTATACTCATTCGTCATTCCGAATGCCTCCTGGGTTCATTAATAATTATCATTTACTTCCTACCCCTCATTTGCATTTCCATATCATTAGATGAATCTATGTTTTAATGTAGGAAGCACCCGTTTTTATTTTAAGTTCGATTATTATCTACAGAGTATTCTGAAATGACCTTTAACAAGAGAGAGAGAGAGAAAAAAAAAAAAAAAAAGATTACAAGTATATATATGCATGTACGTTAATTTTTCTTCTCGTTGCGGACAAAACAGACAACATATAGACAGAATGGATACGCCCTTTTTCACTTGGAGATGTATCGGTCCCAATATTGTGAGAGTTCCCCTGGTCCGTC
Source organism: Lepeophtheirus salmonis (assembly GCF_016086655.4). NCBI lineage: Eukaryota > Metazoa > Arthropoda > Copepoda > Siphonostomatoida > Caligidae > Lepeophtheirus > Lepeophtheirus salmonis. Next base: position 50,998,501 of record NC_052131.2, on the reverse strand, counting down.
CTTAATCTTTGATACGTGTCCGAATCAGACGGCAAAGTCGTCCTATACAAATTGACTTTGTTAAATGACGCCATCATAGATGGCGTCTAGTTATGGCACACGTATACGTAGCTACACACTGTATACACTTAGGCATGCAGATAGAGATTTTTTTAAATATGATTTAATGAGCCTTGGAGTACTTTAGCTCTTTGCTAAACCTCATCTAAAGTCGCATTCATTTAAAAAAAAATTTAAATAAAGTACTTCCCGTTTTTCTCTTTTTTAGTATAAATTATACTAAATTCATTTTATGCATCCCTTATATATATATCTGGGAGCGCGTATTTTCACAGATAAGTTTTTTTACTCGCTAGATGGGTCTTAAGTTGAATCAATCTTACTTTTTAAATACTTTTTCACGACAACTACCAAGATACGTTTATATGAATTTATATACAACAACAGTATATTCCCTACTCTAATGCTATTTTAGAAATTAGAAGATTCTCCTCTTTATACCAGTAGGTCATTTTCTCTCCCCCCTAAAAATAAATAAATCATATAACAGGCAGCTGATAGTAATAAGTGGCCTAATTCAGTAAAATCATAAGTCTAGCTTCTGCCTGCTCCTCGCGCTTATCTTGTCCTTACAAAAATGACTTCCTTAGTCAAAAGTAAGAAATTCGAATTTTTTATGTAATATAACCATACATGTAAATCCGGTGTGTTTTTTAACTGGCCCATTAATTTATAATTGCTTGTATACAGAATGAATTTTCTTTTCTTAAGCAGTTGTCATTATTATTAAATTCATGAGTAGCGAACATCCTTTCCTAAATAGATTCAATTATGTATATTCAAAACCTGATTGAAAATTTGTGTGTTCCCATATTAGACGGAGCGTACCCCGAGGATTTGTTTCGGAGTTATAATTGTAAGTCCTTGTTGGACTCAGAGAAGAATTGGGGATAGACATCAGTGTAATTCTAGCAAATGTCCTTGTTTATATCCTTTTCTCCTTCCTCCCTTGTAACAGTTGGTTGTAGTTGATTTAATGAAACCTCATCAGCATTATTATTTCTCTCCTCCGTAACATTCTTCAAATTATTAGGGTTACCATGTTGATTTTTCGTTTTTTTTTTTTTTTAACATACCCATTCTAGACTGGATTTTCACCTTTGAATATAACCTATAGATTATATATTTATAATATGATCCATAAAGTTCTTGAGCCAATAAATGATCAAACATCGCTAATCAAAGATTCCAAAACTCTTGCATAAAATATGATGACATATATATTATTAAATCAAGTAAATTCAAGGGTTTCTTGAAATACATTGCACATTTGGAAAACTTTAAATTCTTCTTTTTGCATTCCTCTCCAATGCATTTTGAGAACAACAATATAATGGGTACTTTTAAGTCAACCTTGATATAATGACATAACCTATTGACTCCTATAATTTCCCTCCATCCTTTAATTTAACTTGTAACGTCACGGATTAGAAGGGCAAAATGACTATTTAGGCTAATATTAGAGTCGTAGATATTTGATCCTTGCAAAAAATAATATTTTACTCATATTTATGTACATATAGGCCTTGTAAATAGTATAATCAAATTGCAAAAAATATATTTAGTTGCGATGAAGATCATGCAATAGTTGAATATCCCCCCTGGATGTTCAAAATATTAATGATGTCATTTTTAAGTTTTTTGATGGAAATTACTGATATTTATAAACCTTGTATATATTAAGTATTCCCAGTTAATCACCGCCAGAGGCCTATAAAAAAATTAAAGAAATAACTAGAGACTATGCTTATGAAAGACGGAGTTTAACATATTAACTAGGAGCTTGTGCAAGTGTTAGTTCTTCCTGTCTACTCAGGGTCGTATTGATGATGGACATTTGAGTAATTCCAGACTATATATCTTGCTGTAAACAAAAGTGGTATTTTTTTGTTTATTTCCTTTCACGACTGCTTGCAGCTGATCTAATGAATGTAATAACAAATCCTATTTTCACTCATCTCTCAAGGATTACCACGTTAATTTTCGGTTTCTTTTATTTTGACACGCCGGTAGAATAGATTTTATAGAGCACGGTCAATTACTCGTCGCCATTTTAAATTTTTAAAGAGTATTCAGATCTTTATTTATTGGGGGTTACCGGTTGTTTTTACCCAAGTATGTGTCATATACATATTTTTATACAACTTTTTTTACACAAAAGTATATAAAATATGTCCTATAAAGCGGCTTGATCAGATTTGTAAAGTATGAATAGGGTTTATATTTTCTAAGAGTGTTGACATTATTTTTTAATTCTTGAGAAGGTTTAAATTAATAACCAGTGCGTGTAAGAGTGATGATTTGCTCAGGAGTTATAAGCATAAATCCCGTAACTCTTTGTTGAATTCGAAGTAGAATTGAGGATTGATATTGGAGTAATGTCAGCTTTTATATACTTGGTATTTATTTCCTTCATCTCACAATTGATTGCATACCTCAGCCAAAAACCAAAAACTCTGCAAGAAACATATGACCAACTTCTGGCCCAATTACAACTGGGCAACCTGTTTCCCAGGCCTCAACCCCCTCGACTATTTCTGTTGGGGCACTATCGAGAGGACCAATGCTCCTCTTCAGCACAATGTGGACTCCCTCGAAGCTACCATTGACAAGGAGTGGACAGACTACCCTGAAGAGGATTTCAAGAAGGGAGACTCCTACATTATGGGCAGTATCGATGCTGCCATTGAGGCATGGGGAAGTCATATTGAATGCCACAGCTTCTATACCACAACTCTCAGTATTCAAATAAAGCTTATTAAAAAATCCTAGACAAAAAAAAAAGTTACACGAAGTTAATTCAGCATTTCCCTCACCGCTCATTTTTGCCTCCCCGCTCTGATGGGCTCGGAGTAGAATTGGAGATGAACAATGGAGAAATTCCTGCCTATATAAGTAATGGGATGCGTTGTTCATTTTCTTCCTCTCGCAGCTGCTTGCAGCTGATTTAATACAATGTCATGACAGATTAAATAATCCTTCAAGGGATTAGGGTTACCAACTTCATTTTTACCGGCAATTTATATTTTATATATATAAATAAATAGCAAATGGGTAACAGTGTGGCTTAAGGCTATAATTATTCTTAACTTCGTACAACCCTACTAAAGTAATTTGTCACTTTGTGGACAAGTGTCATAGATTGGCCACTCCCTGATTCTCTTATATACAGAGTCAAACTCTTATAGCATTGAGGACTGTCCATATACACTAAAAGTTTATTGATTTCCACAATGAATGATATCCTTCAAATGTCTTAATTATTTATACATACATATCCTCTTCAGAAATCCGGATTGTATGTAGCTCTACTTACTTTATCCGTACTTTGTTAAAATATATTCTTTTAACTTAAAATACTATCAATAATGGATTTCAAATTCTAATAATCCCTTTGTTCACGCAATAAATTTGTGGGTACACACCCATTTTATAATTAGTAAAAATATCGATAGACATACTTATTATGTACCCATAGACGTAGATAAAGGTGATGTGCTCTTAGGAAAATGGTGCACCTTCTACATAGGTTATTTTATATAACTTATCTTTCTCTATCATTATTTTGGTTATTGTCGTGACTCACATGGAATAAGGAATGATATAGATATGAGTTACCACTGGACTCCCTCAACTTTGAATCATTCTACTGCATTGTACCGAGAAATTAGGCTTCGACGAACAGACAGACTTTGCTTTAATGAAATTGAAGATAACTCCCAAACAAATCTTCCGTCTTACTCGATGTCTTTTTATGGGCAGAGTGCACACCCACATGTAGTTACTCAATACTTAGATGTTCTCTTCTAAAGAATGAAAAAAAATAAAAAATAATGGCTCGTTTAAAAAAAAATGGTGTGATGAGCCAGGGAGTACTTTAGTCTCTAGACTGCTCACTGTCTGAGCTTTATATACAAACGCTCGTTGCTAAGGCTAAATTAAAGTAACATTCGTTATTTTAAATTTTAAATGATGTACTTCCCTTTTTTTATTTATTAATATATGAGTTTGAGTCATGTAATACTAGGAACCTGTAAGCGAAGGCTTATCAAGCGTAACCGCCACAAATTGGGTAGAATAACTGAGAAACTACTAGAATGACATAATATAATTTCAAATATTATTATGGGGAAAAAGTATTTATTAGATTTAAATCGTCGAGTCTATAGCCTATATCTAAAACAGAGGACTTTGATAGGCTGGATATTGGAGTTAAATAATTTAATAAAAACTTTGATTAGTGAATTTCACAGCCCTAACTTTTTTATATTGGTATATGTTTGTCATATTTTTGTAGAAAAAAAAAAATTTAATAAAAATTTAAATGGTCAAATGGTTGAAAAATGTTCTTCGGAACTTATCTAATATCATTGTAGTAATTTCACTGCTCTTACACTCAATCTGCAGCGCGAGCGCTTGAGCCTTCACTTACAGGTTTCTATTATTATATGCTTGAGCTACACACGCTATATGTTAAAAATGAACCTTCATCTCATATTTAAGATACACTAAAAAGTGACATAATCCAAAAAATATATTTATTAATACAAACTTTGTATATGCAGTGCACCCTATATACACGCTCAATGCTACATGCCAAACGCCCGCAATATTTCATTAATATTGGTACATTGTTACTTCTTAGATCAAAAATGACTTACATTTTACAGAAGTACATGCATACAGACAAACTTTGTTTATTAACATAGGTAATAAATCATGATTGTAATTTATGCGACATCTACTTATATTATTTAAAAAAAATCATTTTTTTAAAATAATAAAATATTTTTCAAATGGTTTGTGCTACAATGTCATTTTTCAATGTCTGTTTGGTAAGCGTAGCGTCTAGTAATATTTTGTACATCTGTCCACATGAACAGCTCTTGTTGAGAGTATTTGAATAACTCTATCTTTGGATAAATCCAGAAAGTTATCTTTAAATCATCAATACCAACACCCTAATTGTATGTATGTACAATGGCTCTTCACAAAACAAAAACAATTGGTAAAAAAATAAACAATACACGTGCACATAACACTATGGACCCCTTGCGGGCTTCCATTCTCGAAGCAGGGAACAGCATGGACAAGGAGTTCATTATCACGGCTGTGATGGGCTCAGGTTGGAGGCCGTGGATTAATACTTGATTGATTGGCTTTAATGGATTGTGTCACGTAAAAGCAACAAATTAATGAATTATTTTGGGAAAATAATTGTAATATACAATGTCCTTTAAATTTTCCGCATTTAAAATCCCCACCCTGTATTTAAATAGGCATTTGTTAGGGTTATTATAAAATAGTTGTGGTCATGCAGTATTGCAAGAAAGAAGACTATTTAAATTATTTTTGATCGTATTTGGCCTTGGTCTTATTTCCGGAAAATGAATTCCTGAACTGTTTGTCAGGGGGTGGGGAGAGGCCCATTGATAAGAAAAGAAAAGATGTTTCCCCACATAAGCTACCTTCGACCATGTTATTAGGGCGTACATGCATATGTATATAGTAGTCATTATTATTTCCATTGGAAACGCCTCAGTTTCTTATTTCATGCAATTCAAGGCCTAAATAAAAAGTCCATGACAATGAAATATTCTCTAATTCTTTTACGTTCATTGTTTTTTTTTGGTTTTTTTTCAATGAGTAATGTCCTTTAAATAGGGTGGGTAGGTCGAGGATAGTTGCAACATTTTGTTGCTTAAGGCTTAATTACTCAACAATTAACACGGCCTACCACTACTATTGTGGATAGTGATGCATTTAAAACAGTACAATACTAAACTAAGTATTACGTTGGACTACAATTTCTTTTTCTTCAACACGAAAAATAAGGATTATATTCTTATGTTTTACTTGAGAAAAGTGACGTTAATAAAACTTTTGAAATTCAACAACATAATTTTAAAATTGAAACTTGTGAATTTCTTTACAAATAGAGAATGTCTTTAAAAGAAAGTCCTTTTAAAATGGCTATAGAGGTCACAAAACGCTCATTGCAGACTGAAACTTTACGAACAAAACTTTTTCATTAAAATACAACAGAAGATTGAATTAACAGATAACCCTAAAGATTGGAAACTCCATTACACGTGACGCTAAAATAAAAACTTAGAAGAAGTTTACCTTTCTTATGACCTTAAAACTGTTCTTTATAAACTTAAAATGTTATATAACAAATTCTTGGAGCATTAAAAGGAAAAATAAAAGTAAAAAGTAATTTTACTTTTTTTTGCTTATTTCCATAAATTAAGATCTCGCCTTAACTTAAGGAATGTTGAGACAGTAAGTCCTTGTACTGACAGTCCGAAGGGCAGTGATCGTCCGTTCTTAAGAATGAACTGAACTGGACTAAATAAATACGGACTAACATAACACAAAGAAACTTTTATAACTGTCTCGGTCTTCCCTATATATAAATATTATGAACCCATAGTTTGTTCAACGACCTCGAATAATTCCTTACATATTACCCACCAACTTTTGGGGACGATGACATTCCTCTTCATCCTGAGCCCTACATATTATGTATATAACAAAGAACCCTCCCACTCAAATAGCTTGTTCGGATTGTTAACAACTTCTCATGAATGAGAGGATATTGCATTTTGGTAGAGTCAATTAATATTTATCGGTTTAAATAAATAAATGCACAAACAAATTCCCTCTTGATTTGTAGGAAGTCTTCAAAATCCGCAGTTTATTCATGAATAATGATAATTTTAACTATTATATCTATGAGTACCGGGTGGTCTATTGACATCTGAATACTTACAACAATGGATTTTTTTTATATTTAAATTTCCGCCCAATCTATCCATCCCCTACCCGAAGATCATTCTTTCTTATACCTGGTGGACCATTGAAATCTGAATACTGACTAATTCAATAATTAATAAAGGTTGATCGGTTGAAATCTACTCATATTTTGATATTTTAAAGCATCAACAGTTAATTACAAAACAAAACAAATTTGAGCTCTCCAGCTTACATACAAGTGAAGAAAATTACACTTGAACTTGATCGACAAATTTCCATTCACACACTCCTAACAAAGTTGGGCGTCTCTAGGATCACCATCTACACCGTCAGCAAGTCCAAAACGTTGGAGAGGAAGAAGGGCAACAATGCCAAACTGGACACGGAGAAGTTAAATAAAACAGGCCAACACAAAACCCCCTCTTTAGTTCTGATGTCACCTTTTAGGTGCAGGTCGCCAGAAAGGCCTACAGTGCCCGTCATCCAAACACTGAGGCCTTCAAAGTCACTGCCAGCCAGCCCTGGCACGCCATGACGGATGACTACATCGGCAACGGGCGCCAAGCTTTCCGTCACCCCCTGGAAGCCATCATTGCCGCTTAGGCCGGTATATTAATGATTAAGAGAGCTCATACACACATCTATTTATAGTATTCATTTTCTTGAAATTCTATTGTTAATAAATTTATCATATCTTGTTGAAGGTTAGAAATCAAAGTGTTCAGATTTTAATGGATCACACGGTATTTGAACAAAAAGTGGATATCTTTTGATTAAATTTCATCAACATCATCATCTCAATCAATGATGTAAATACATTACAAAGAGTTGTTGCATGTGTGTAGGTATACACCTGTTTAGTTGGAGGATAAACAGTTAAATATCTTTTATTTGGAAGTTAATTAAAAGTTTGTAGTAATCTAATGTTATGTTGACTTAAACAATAATCTATTATCGACTTGGTTTAACTCAAATGGTTTTGCGTTGTGTCTAGTTGAGTCGACACGTGTTTTTTTTTAATTTAAAATTTGATTCAAGTCATTTGACTCGAGTTGATCCAATACGAAAATGGGTAGTTGATTTTTAAATTTGAATAAATCTGTGTGGATATCATAATTTACTGCGTTGGTTTGATTTTTATCACTAAACCACATCAAATATTTTTTTGAGTTTCGTGGCTCCGCTCTCTCTAGTAAGGGATTTACTACTAATCAATCATTATTTCTAATGAGGTTGATCTAATCATTTATGAGGAGAAAAACTATGTGTAGATTATACAGTTTTTGTACGAATTGTCATATATCAAGGTTACTAAATAATATTAGATCATTAGTACTAAAAAAAACCCGTCTAATTTGATTTCGTAAAGGGTACAAAGTGTTTTTCAGCACTATTTCACGTCGTGTGACTAAACCGGTCATATTTTTTTAAATTTCTGAAGCACATTACTTTTCTGCTAAAAATGTGAAAAGTATCACAGGTCGTCTAAAACTTTTGCAAATGTCTTTATGTAACATCTGTTGACACTTACACACCAAAGCTTCAGCCATTTTTTGACGCACAGTTGTTAAGTAAGAGTCGTTTGAGTGAGTGCTTTTGTGAAAATGCACAAAATCGAGTGTCACTCTGTTGGTGCAGTTTAGGCACAATATATACAAGCTTTCGTGCGTATTAATGACTGCAGATGAAACTTGGATAAACCATTTTACCCCTGGAATAAAAATACAGTCCAAACAGTGGACTTCAATTATTTATGTCAAATGAAGAGGCAATCACCTTCGTGAACAATTATTTTGTAGAGAAAAATGCCGAATATTATTTGAACGGGTTACAGAGATCGGAGCATCGCTCGGAGAAGTGTACAGAGTTACAAGAAGAACAAGAATCGGGACAAATGTCAAGTATCTTTCTTAGATTGGAAACTTATCAGCCTTCCCTCGTATATAAAGTACTCACGAGAATATTTAATTGAATATAAATTAATAAATAAACATTCAGTGGTAGTTTTTTAATTGTCTCTTTTTCTTCCATTACTTAATTGATCTACTCGAATCAATCCTTAACAACACGACTCAATTAAAGTCAACACAACATTAATACTTTAATTAGACTGGTTGAAAATTTAAAGTTTGTTGTAACCTAAATAATCTCTGCTCTGTTGAAAGATAAGGGTTTACCCATATTTTTATTTCGTTTTTTTCATTTATTCATAAGAGTTCACGGAGATCTCGGATATATATATATATATTTATGTAAGATGCTTATCCAACACGAACGATATAAAAGGAAGATCTCTTGATATTAAAATATTGTTCAATTGAAAAATGTTAGATCTGAGTATTAAAAGGAACTAGGATTATTTGGTTGGGTGTTATTTAGTGACAAATGGGTATACTTAAATGTGATTAGGAACAAAAAAACTTAAATAAATAACTGAAATAAACTTGAAAGCTAATATTAGTAGAAAATGTTTAATTAAATAACGAGCAGTAGTAACTATTACCTGGAGTAATTAGGGGCTGACTAACATACACCCTTTGCTTTAACAGTACAAAAGCTAATCCCCAACAAATCATCTGTCTTACTCTCCAATTTTTTACCAGCATGCGCATAATATATTTAAATGAGTGCACATACAATTTCCCGTCATTTACTAACAAAACTAAAACACCTCATCCCAAAAATTGTTTTGTGCAATGACAGGGTCACCAAGCAGGTTAAAAACCACCGCCACCACTTCAAAAGTATTTAGGACCCCTCCAAATTAACCTTGGGTGCATGGTTTTTAACCGGCTATGTGTCTTTGCCGTAGCCTTTATCAACTCATTGATCCAGGGCTCATTTGAAGTATTCAGAGGGAACCCAAATGATTCATGTAGTATTGTCACTGGTTTCAACCTGCTTGGCGTCTTTGGTGTAGCTTTAACTCAATTTTTGACTCAATTCAGTCATACGGTATGTTCTCAACCAAAACTCTAATTGTATTGTCGGCTAAAACACACTTATGTAGTGTTATTTTCTGCTTTTCATGAGTACACCCGCAGACAGACGGACGGATTAAGTTTGCTTCCATGAATATAGATTCACATACATCTATTTAAATATATTTCTATACCCAATGGTGTGAAAAAAAATGATTGAAAAGTTGATTGATTAAGATATCATCCATATATGACATCATTTTTATACTCGATCCAGTAGCCAACATATACCTGATGTTGCTAAATTTAACATATATTTTAATTACTAATCACTTATTAATTGTTATTTTACCATTAATTTTATTTCTTCTGATCTTTTTCAGGACCCTTATGAATTGCGTGAACAATATTTCACAAATGAATTCAATGATGTGCGAACATGCAAGTCTAATCAATCATGACAAAGTGGATGACAAAGTTCCCAAATACCAAGGTATTCTTCATCAGTTTATAGTAGAGTGTAGACAATGCCCTTTTTTTGTATATTACATAACCCAAGTATGTAATTATATCATAGGTTGGAGAAAAAGTAATTTCGTATTTCCCGCCCTTTTTCGTAACTAAGCATTTCTAGTTCATTATTGATCACATCTGATCATATGATAAAGTATTTTATAGATGTGAATATATACTACAAACTCTTTGCGGACAGTATTGCGCTTGGCTGGTTCAGTAGTGAATTATCGTGCGTCGAGTATGGAAAGGAAGACATTTGCCATAAAGTACATTTTTACTACCTGAAAGGGAAAACGCGTCGAAAGCGACCAAACAAAAATACGATGTATACGGAGCCGATAATCTTTCGGTTCCTGTTGCACAACAGTGATTGTGATTTTTTCTTTAACTTTAACAAATTAATTTCACAACAATTCTGCCCTCTACTTTGAGCAACTTAACCGTTTGAAGCAACAATGTTGAATAAGAGACAACCGCAGGCTTTACACATCTTTGATGATTCCCCAAGCTCCGGGAGCTTGGATGGGACGTTCTTATGCATCCACCATACAGTCCGTACCTTGGACCAAGTGACTACCATTTATTCTTGTCTATGTCCAACACACTTGTGGGTACAAATTTGTCCTCAATAGAGTCCTGTGAAAATTGGTTGTCCAAGTTTTTTTGCCCATAGGGACAAGGGCTTCTACGAAAAGACATTATGAAGTTGGATTCTTGTTGGCAACAAGTTATCAAACAGAACAGGGCATGCGCGGCTTATATTGGATGCTTGTAACACTTTTTATAAAGTATGGAAAGAAATCGAAAAATACGAAATTACTTTTTCTCCAACCTATTGTATATATATTTACAATAGCATTATTAAGGCCACTATGCAAGTATTATGAATCTAAATAGTAAAAATTTGAAAAATAATCGAAAAAATTCAATTAAATAAAGGTGTTCTAATCTCCTCTCCTTTACACATTTCTCGGATCCGAGTTACTTTGGATCTTTAGACGTAAATATTCGAGTAAATTTCTAGTACTTTCGTATCCACATCCGGTATCAAAATTAAATAGATACTTGTTTCGAATTTGATGAGTATTTTACCTAAAGTTTCGGACCTAAAAAAATAGGATTTGGATTAAGGTTACATTTTTACTAATTACGGAAACCGAAAAAATTAATAATTGAATATTATTACTACTCCAATAGAATTGTTTCTGAGTATTAAAAATTATAGCAATGATAACATTTGAATAACAAATGTTTATGTAGATGTGGCTCCAATCACTAATCAAGATAAATAGATATGCTATGTTTGATATAGATTATATCTTTTTTTTTAACCAGGATTAATTATTAAACAATACTATCAGTTTTTTCAGATCCTTAAAGGTTCGTGTACTCTAAGCCGGTTCAGATCCTAGATTTAAGATAATACATTTTACTTGGACTTTACCCAAGAACTTCAAGGTTCATCCTACCTATATTAAGAAATACTATAGACTCTTTAGGATCTGTAAAATTCCTCAGATCTTTTTTAAGATAAATTAAAATTTGAGTACGTTAAGCCTGTTTGGATCTCAGATCTAGGATAATACAACTTTACTTATAAAGTACCCAGAAATTGTTAATAATTTGTTGCGGAGTACAATGTGTTCCGTACTCAATTTGGAGAAAAATCACTCTAGGTTGCTTTTATGCAGATATATGTACATTCAATTTCAATCCATATGCAGCGTACACTAAATTTTAACTTTTTTGCAGGAGTTACCTCCCAAATTTCTTCATTTTGTTGTAAAAATCAAAGTACTTATCTAAAAAAATAACGTTTAGAGGTTGCTTCAAAAAATGAACGATTTTTTGGAAAGTTTCCTTATCTTCCTTCAATATCCTCCAATTACATAAAGATAATATATTTTTTAAATTTTTTAAGTGTAATTAATAGACTTTAAAAATTATTAATACTGTAGTTTTGCTATAATATTGGAAGGATAGTTTTTGTCAATTATTTTTTTTTTGTCATGTTTTGGAAATTAACAATATTTATTGTACATTTTTTATTTAAAAAAGAAGAAAGTTATTTGTTATGTTTTTTTTAATCTCACAAAATGGTTATTTGGGAAATTTGGCTTTTCTAAAACAGCAGTCCTTCATGATTGTTCAACATTTGTCAATTATACCTTTCATAAAAAAGGCCTTCTATATAAAGTATACAGAGTAAGGAATCAAAACTTGCACAAGCAGAACTAAATTACGAAAACGTGATTTTAAAAGAATCAAGGAAAAACAAATCAAAATCAATTTGTGATACATTTAAATATTATATCAAGTTATAAATTTTTTATTCAATATGTCTTTCTTCATAAGCAATAGCACCTCTTGACGATGAATGGCGCGTACCATGCTGTCATGATAGCAGCTCTAAACGAATCCAAATTTGAATGTAAAATTTGGCAGACATTCTTCTCCAAGATATCCCAAAGTCCAGAGGCTTAGGAACAGAGCTGGAGGAGGGCCACGTGGAGGTAGGTCAGAGGTCAGCCATATTTTTCCTGCAGAAGTTTTGGTTTTTCTTGACTGTATGGGGCTATAATGGTCTTCTCGATATAGTAGGTTGTCTGAACGGAGATCCTAACAATCTCTACAGTCTTCTCGGCACTGACAACGTCGTAGGGGAGATTGCACTCGCGCTACCTGTACGGTTGTTGCTCCGATATTTTTCCACTAAGAGAATTGGGATGAAAACAAACCTATTTTTGTTTTAGTTGTCGTTTGGTTGGATAATGAAACCTTGTAATTACGAATAGCGGAGAGGAAATTGTAATTAAATGCTACTCAAAGTTTTTGGTCCCCATTCTGCATTCTTTTCTCCATATTTCTTCAATCTAACCTTAACTTCAAATGGAGCATTTATTTATTATTTTTAATAATTTATATTTCCTTTAATACTTGTTTTGTAACTGTATAGTCTAAAATGGATCAAAATAACTACCTAATTTAATGCCCACTGCATATGGATTGGCACCCTAACTGGGTTGAGTTGACACTTACTACTAGTAATGACATATGGTTTTACACTTACATAAAAAATAACTCTTATCTGTCTTTTTTGCAAAGATGAAAGTGAAAGTGTAGCAATTTTAACGACCTTCTTAAAAGGTCTTTGCTCCTTCTTAAAAATATCTTTATAATTATGATGATAGTTATTTATAATAGGTTGAGAAAAAGTAATTCCGTGGTTTTTGCTTGGTTTCAATGCTTTGTAAGAAGTTTTACAATCATCCAATTTAAGCCAAGTATGTCCTACTCTGTTTGATAACTTGTTGCTGATAAGAATCCAACTTCATAATGTCCCTATTCGCAAAAAACTCGGACAGACAATTTTCACAATCTATGCTGAGGCCAAATTTGTATCCCCAAGCACATTGGCCATCGACAGGAACCGATAGTAGTCACTTGGGGCTAGGTCCAGACTGTAGGCATAAGGAGATCCCATCCGAGCGCTCGGAGCTTCTGGGACGTCATCAAAGATAGGTGTTACCTGGCGTTGTCTTGATGATGTCATGTTTCCTATGCACGAATGCTGACCACTTTTGTTTTTGTCCCCAGCTTCAAACGGTTGAGTTGCCCACATTAGAGAGCTGAATTCAGCGAAGAAACACAACCTCAACAACTGTTGTGCAACACGAACAGAAACAGTATTGGCCCATTATTTCAGGTTGCAAAAATGTAAAATATGGCGAATTTCTTCCTTTAAGTCATCCATACTTGACGCACAATAATTCACAATTGCGTCGGTCAAGCGCAATACTATAAAAATCGTATGTAGTATACACTCACACCCTTACAAAACTTTATCGTTTGATACGATGTGACCAATAATGACGAAGATATACTTAGTTAAAAAAAAGAGCGGTAAATACGAAATATCTTTTTCCCCACCCTAACATTATATATATGTTGTAATCACTTTGAAAATAAAGAAACTGCTATTTTCTATTTCCAAATTAAAGTCATAAATTAATTTTTTTTATTATATTGGTACACATGTTCATAATATCAGCCATTTTGAATTGTTACTTTGTATTGACAGATAAAAGGGTTAGACGTCTTTTTGTGTGCTACACCATTTTATATTATTGAAATAAAATGGAAAGAAAATTAATTTACAGGAAAATTTGTAAAACACTTTTGAAAGATTGTTTATTTTTCTAAAATAGTTATTTCTTACAAAATGCTAAATAACGGGATCTTTCTGATCAGACCTCGTATAAGCAGGAAGAATATTATTTAAAAGTTATTATTTCTACGTCTTAATTTCATTTTGATTGATTAAACTTATCTTTAATTATGTATTTAGGGCCTATGAGATTTTTTTTTACTTTCCTTTAATTGCTCCGATTAAGTATAATTAAACTATTATGGTATTATAATTACTCAATCTGTCCAATTGACGTCACTCCATAGTGTGCATTTGATCTGTATAATGTGCCGCAGAAGGTTTTTCAATTCAAAAGTCATACATGGAGTATTCAATGATTGCTTTACCTCTTATCACAAATAGAAAACTGTAATTCTTTATTAAAGGTTATAAATCTCATTTTTGGTTGTAACTTGTGCAATTTATTTGTGTACAAGACATTAAACTAAACTTGGAGTTATACGAATAAATGATGAACTTGACTCTGGACTCTTGACTCTGGACATAAATATTAATCAATTATAATTTTTTGCAAGGAACATACATCAACGTCCCTAATCACACGAGTCATAATGTTCACCTCATAATCCATGCCGTTTCAAAATAAATTAAATGATGAAGATAAATTAATATATCTATGCTCTATTTCTTAACTATTTTGATGGAGACTTCAAGTAATCTGCGGTGGCACATTATAAAGTTTAAATGCCCAAAGTTGTTTTACTCGTAGCAACATAATAAATCCACAATTCTAATCAATCAAAATGTAATAATATCATCAATTAATAGTGATTAATTAAAATGGCTGATGCTATACTTAAATAAGACATTATGAGACCTACAATTTGTACAATCTACTTATCAAAGCAATAGCTTACTCCAAAATTGCAACTTGTATACTATATATAAATAAAAGTCAGTGTCGGATATGGTTGAGAGCTGCTCAGGCATTCGTGTCAAAATGGATAATCATAACTTCCCTTCCACTTTTAAATGTCTTATCTACCTTTTCTGGAAGACTCAACTCAATAAAATTATTTACTTTTAAAGTAGTGTTGGATTCGAGTTTGATTCGAACTATAAAAATGATTCAAACACGCTCATAAATTTTTTTGAGTAGAAATCCGAGTAATAATTAAAAAAAAATAGAAACATTCGAGTAATTATTAGTCAAGTTTCTATTATCACAACACAAAAGGAGATTTGAAAAATATAGATGGAACCTTGTCTGATTCAAAGAATGAGAGTTGATTCCTCGGTCAATTGACTGTCAAAATACACACTCGCTTATTTGATGAGTGCTTCTCTTACCTATCATTTCTCACAAATTGGTTTGAATATGGCAAATAAAAAACACAGAAGTGGGGAAACTGATTAGGGAATCAGTCCTAGAACTAATCATTCCAAAGGTTAAATATTCCTTTAATTTGTCAGATGGATAAGTAAACATTATAGTATTACATTTACTCCAACTAACATAGGAATCTTCTTTCAAATTAAAGTCCATATACATAAAGTATATTTCCTCCTCTAGGAACGACTGGGGCGCGAACCTACACAGGTTGAGATCAAGAGAAAAAATACTCCCGAGTGCGTTGTTCATTAAGCTACGTTGCTTCATTATCTTTTTTATTTATTATTAATTTTCTAATTGCGTGTTAACATCTCCCCAAAAAGAAGAATTATCGGCTATATTGGTTGTAAATTGATTTAAAAATGCATAATCAAATATATTAATTTATATATAGTTATAACATTTTTCTTGAACAAATGGTATTTTAAATGTAGAAGGTTCTTCTTTCTATACCCGTAATTCCTTTCATCCATCCAAAATCATAAAACAAGCAGCTGATATTAACAAGGGTCTTAATTCAGATGTATCATATGTCTTTCTCCTCCCATCTCCTTGCCTTCTTACATAAATCCCATTTCCATCTATGGGATGACCTTTGCGTCCCATTTGCAGACGTATAAAGATTAGGAATTATAGTACAAAAATAGAATGTTTTAACAAATGAAAAATAATCCCTGGTTGAACATTGGATATGTAATAGCAAATTTTTGCAAATAACAACTATACGACTGATTGCCTAAACATATATAAAAATAACAAAGGAACTTTGGAGCCAAAATTCGCAAAAAGGAATTTTACAAATCATTCTGAAAATAAGGGCAGCTGAAAGATGTATTCAATTAATAAAAAACTTATTTTTTGGTATAAATTAAATTTAGTAGCCTAATTGTGAATATTTGAGGCCAGAAATGTAAAAAAAATAATTTCCACATAGGTCAGTTTTATGTTGACGTATTAACCCTTTTGCATTATTTGACTAATTAGTTGCATGGGTCATCAAGTTTTTTAAACATATTTTAGATTCGATTTCTAATTCCAAAGCAGTTTTTGACACCCTGATTATGAATTTGCAATGTTTTTTTGTACGTATCATTTTCTATTTAAAATTTTGATTTTTTCTAAATATTTTTTAACTTTTTGCTTGACACAACTTTTGACTAAGAGAAAAAAAAAATCAGTAATATAATACATAAAATAAAACTTATTTCTCTGCAAAATTAAATATTAATTTCACAAAGGTGATTGAAATTTATGTTAGACGATGCAATTTAGGGAAAAAACATTTTTTAAAATATTTTGTTCGAGTATGCATCAATTTTTTTTATTTATTTATCAGCAAACAAAATTTTTTTTTATCTATTTATCAGCAAACAAAAAATTTTAACAACCTTCTATTTTTGAATTAATAATTTAACCTAATTGATCCTTTTAAGAACCCGTAAATAAGGATGACTAGATTAACTGATCACAATGAACGAAAAAGGATATGGTAGATGATTCTTTTTGGAAATGCCATATCGATGGCAAATAAAGTATTTTTTTTATCAAAAAGAAGGATAAGTATATAGTTATCATCCTTGAGCATCTTATTTGCTAATCCCCAAAGTTTGAATATCAAGTCCATAATGGGCTCAATTGTTGGGTCTTTAACATTTATGAATAAAAAATCTAGTAATAAGAGATTTTGTCATGCTTTAGCATGAAATTCCACAAAGCTATAGGGGTTATATTCAAATTTTTGGAATGAGTTAAATTATCCAAGAATGTTATCTATAGTTTAGAGCCTTTATTTGATATATAAGACCTTTTCTAGTCCCGATACGGTCTTTCAAATAAAATTTATTATTCTTTCACTGCGACAATTAATTTCTGCTACTTTATAGGTTTATCGGACTGAAGATAAAGTCTCGTTCAGTTCAATCTCAGTCCGGACCAGTTGAGTCCTGCATATCAGTCCTAAAAAATTAAAAAGTCTTCTCACTTTTTTTTTAATAAGTTCTAGTACTGACAGTCCGAAGGACAAAGTCTGAAGGATCGATCCTTAGTCTGGACTTGACTGAATAAAAAATGACTGGTGCAACACTAATCCAGATTCAATTTAAATTTAAGTCTTTTTGTAATGTCTTTCAAACATACTTTAGTGTTAATGTACCAAATATTCTAAATTAATATTAATAAAATGCATTTTTTAATTGTACTTTTGTATTTTCCAGAGTCTCAAGACTCCAAGGAGTATCCTCTCCTCGTTCCAGACTCTTGTCTCTCTTCCTCAGAGTCCGGTGAAACAGCTGGCTCAACCACACCTACATCCGAATATAGTCAAAGAGAAAATCATACTGCAAATCATTTAATATCCCCTGACAACTCGGAAACACCCACTTCCAATGAAATCCTGGATCACACCTCTCCCTCAATCTATATTCGATCTTATAGTGAATGCAATAGTAAACACAATCCAAATTCATAAAAGAATACTTTTTAATAAAAAGTATGAAAAAATATATAAGAACCCATTCCCTCAATCATCCTCAGAGCCTCCATGAACCTCCTCAACCCACTTTTTTTATAGATTCATGATCCAGCGCGTGTTCCTTCTACGTTAATTAATTATCTTTTTAATTATTATCAATTATAGAAAAAACTAAGGAAAGAAATTATAAAAAAAATCATTTTTAACAAAATAATTATTTATTAACATAACATATATAAAAATATATTACAAATTTACTCTGGTTACTTTTTTCTAGACAAAAAAAAATTAACAAACACGAAATTGTTTATAAGATATTGTTTTTAATACAAAAAAAAAAAAAAAAAAAAAAAAAAAAAAAAAAAAAAATTACAGTCTATTATTTTTGCAATTATAATTAAAAAGTATTTAGCATAGTGTGGGCATGGAACTCGATATATCTGGAATAAAGACGTCATTTTCGAATAGGAGTCATTTTTTCTTATATGTGTACAATAAGAACTTAATATACAGGTTCTCTAAAACCAGATGGTGGTATTTAAAAAATCACATAGAGCCTTCTCAGGTAGCAGTATTGAATTCTTTTACCAAGTGGTACATTCAAATCTGAACACTTAATAATATCAATTATTAATTAAGGTTGAGTAATTGCAATTTATTCAAATTTCAATATATTAAAGCATAAACTCATGTATTAGAGAAAAGAGAGTAGGTTCTGGTAACAGTGGAATTGGCTCGATACGAAATAATTGATGATGTTGGCAATGCTTCTTACTGTAACACGTATTTTGTATTAGTCTAACAGCCCAAATTGAATCGAGTACTTGAGGGTCCTATCCATATGAATCCTGGGGCCCCGTCCATCTCTGAATGTTTATTTTCTCCTGAAGAAGTTCGAAGTGTAATTGTTAATATCCATTCCTCTTTAACATCTTCTTCTCGAAAAGAGTTGTTAAAAGTGTTGCCTTCCCTCTTTTCTATTCTATTTAATCTTTCTTTTCAAAGTGGATATGTGCCAAATGATTGGAATATAGCCAATGCAGTTTCAATCTTTAAAAAGGGAGATCCTCTTGATCCTTATAATTACAGACCTATATCCCTTACAAGCCATGTTTGTTAAGTAATGGAGTGGATCGTTAACTGGAAGATACAATCATTCCTTGAGAGTAATAAACTTATTTCTAGTAGGCAACAATGATTCCGTCCTAATATGTCGTGTGTCTCGAATCGAATTTCTTTCTGGGATGTTAGTGTTAGTCGTCGTAACTGTAACCTTGTCTGTGTTGTTAAATACATTGATTTTAGTAAGGCTTTTGAAAAGGGCCCTCTCGGGGAATTTCTCTTTGAATTGTCTAACATCGGTAAAAAAGGTAGGTTCTTACAGTAGCTTAGTTCCTGGGTAACAAATAGGATACAGAGTGTAGTAGTGATCCATTCCACTGTTTCTGAGCCTTATGACGTTACTTCATTGGTTCTGCAAGTTAATGTACTTGGGCCCACACTCTTTGACATTTTCATTAACGACTTAGTTGATAATTTTTCAGAAGATACATTTTTATACACGGATGATACAAAAATCATTCGTTCTGATTTAAACTCTGTCAGTGATGTATTTACCAAATTTATTAACTGGAGTGTTACTTAGAGAATACCTATAAATGTGTCCTGCTTCCTATCTCCAAAAAACAGTTTATCCACACAAGTCTTAGGGTAGTAGATGATTACTTAGACTTAGGAATTTACATCTCTCGCGATATGAAATTTGAAAGGTATATACACTACATTATAAAGAAGGCAAATCAAAACTTGGGAATTATTAAAAGAAGCTTCAAAACTCCTTAGCCTTTGTTTATGGGTAAACTTTATGTCTTCCCGATTTTAATGTATGGATCTGATATCAGGAACCCTTCCAGAAATTACTTGATTAAGTCCTTAGAAAAGGTGCAAGCCAGATTTGATTCATTTTTTATTTTTGAAAAAATAATAATATTTGTATTTTAAATGAGTCACTTTTATTGCGAATGATAATTTTTATATTTTATAACCATTTAATATAAGTCGACCTTTATAGGCATTTTTTATCGCCGCTGTTCGAAATGAATGAATAAAAATAAGCAATTACTTACAAAACAAAGCAAACTGAGCTCAAGTCGAGATAATTACTCTTGAAGCTTATCGAAGAATGTCCATACGTGCACTCCAAGCAGTTGGGCATCCCCAGGATCACCATATACGCTGTCAGCAAATCGGAGTTGGAGAGGAATAAGGACTTTATCAAAAAGGCTAAACTGAACCCGGAAGAGTTAAAGGAAAAATCCCAGGCCAATATCCTCAAGTCCATGAGATCTCGGTGTTTTACACCAGACTGTTTATAGAGATATAAAAACGACGAAAGAACCTTTTGAGGGTAGAGAGACCCTGTTTGACAGCAGCAATGAAAGAAACCCATCTCCTCCGTTGCGAGACTCTTTTGAATGAATCCTTTCAATTCTTTGGGACTCTTTTTTGACACTTTTGAACTCCCTACATCCCTGATGCCGACTACCTTGACTACGCCTTTTGGGCGAATGTTGAGAGACAGGCCTGCGATGCCCGTCATCCAATCAGAAAGGCCCTCAAAGCCACTATCAGCCAGCATTGTGACGCCATGATAGATGAATACATCCTCAGTGGGTCCCAGGCTTTCTGCCGTCGCCTGAAAACCATCATTGCTGCTAAGGACGGCTGCATTAATGATTAAGAGAGCTCATACACACATCTGTTTATGGTATTCATTTTGTTGAAATTCTATTGTTATTTAATAAATTATATCTTGTTGAAGTTTAAAATTCAAAGTTTTTAGATTTTAATTGACCAAACAGTTGATTTAAATTCTCTAAGTGTACTATGTTTAGTGATGTAAATTGTGTATATTTTTTAGCTGGTCCGCTCTTTTTTTGTAATTTGTAAAACTTTTCCTCAGCTATTTGGTCATTCCATAAGAAAAAAAAAAAAAAATAGCCTCCCCTTTCAGATTTGGATAATTTTTGGCACAGAAGCTGAAATTTATGAGTAGAACAAGTGTGCCAAATTTCAGCCCATAACTCTGAGTTTTTTTTTATGAGATACTCGTCCCAGTGCCTTTTTGGAACAAAATTTATAGCCTCACTATAATGTCTTATTACCGAAGGCTACTCTTTCTTCTATATTTTTTGATCAAAAAGAGCCTACCTCTTGAAGTTTGCTGTTTAACTTTTTTTAAAGCATGAGGAGTCCAAAAATGATGTCAAAAGTAGAATACTTAAATGTGTTATTCCCTGAATTTTGATTGAAAAAGTAAAACAAATCTGAAATATACTAGAATGTACTTGATCAATCATAAAAAAAAAATCCCCAACTTTTATGGGCATGAAACTTTAGCAACATGTTTCGAATATGTACCATGTATCCCTGTATAACATACATATCCCTGTATTTTGTATACAGGGATATGTATCCCTGTACCAAAAATCAGGTTCCTTTTTTTATGGAAGCTCTCAAAGTGTGGATCTCAAAGTTAGGTTACTTATCTCCGGAAATTGGTTCAATATTGTCATTATTTTTTAACACCCGAGTAAAGAACTTATTTTCTTCTACATTCAATTATATGGACAACCTGATTGAACATTCATTTATACTCATAAAAGATGGAATGTAACATTTTTGATTTGTTGCAGTGTTAAAATTCTATTCCTTTTTAGACTCAGAGAAGAATTGAGGATCGACATTGGTATAATTTTTTGTTATATGACCTTTTTTTATTTCCTTCTCACCCTTCTCCCTTTTCACAGCTGATTGTAGCTGATCTAATGAAACGTCATGACAGCTAAGCTGCTCTTCTCCAAAATATTCTTCAAATTGTCAGGGTTACCATATTGATTTCGGTTTCTTTTTTTAACAAGCCCAAAATACACCAGATTTTCCATACTCATGACATTATTAAGCTGCATTTTCGCCCACCAGCTAAAACCCTCATTTAATATTAATATTGAACCCTTACACGAAAATGATAATTAAAATTGTCATAATGAATTAGTATTTTAAAGTCACAAAGATTTAAAATTTAAACTATATATTGTATTTGTGTTTATTGATTAGGTGTAAGAAATTGAGAATTAAGAACCCTTTAATTTTAGTTGTCTTTTTTAGAGCCCTTTTGAAGGAACTGTGTTCTAGATAACTAAATAAATATTTTATTTTTGAACGTGGGAAAGTGTTTTATCAATTGTTATTTCCTTTAATTTTCATTTAAATCGTTCTTTCATTTCAAAATATGACTCTGAATCGAATTTATACTCTACAACGTGATTTAAAAAAATGCTTTACAGAACAAATCTTTTCAAGATCATTTTTGTGTTCTATGGCTTAAATGATAATAATGATTGTAGGCCTGGGGACGCTCCAAGACCTGAATTTCGTTGCAGATTGAATTTCGAATATTAGGAGGATCAACTTCAGTGTTTACTTATTTGAAACTTTCCATATTATTTCCTCCAATTATGAAACGAATATTAATGTTTTTCAGATAAATCGATTATCATATAAATTCATGAGGCATTTTCATGCAGTTCCCTCCGTTGGCGGGACATGTACTTTTATCACAAAAATAATCCAAGTATCTTGAACTCTTATGCCTTTTTCTAAATGGTGAGATGGAGGACTTTCTTGCTGGAAAATTGTCGTTGATGTGTCAAACAACATTCTCCTCTTCATTGCGAGGAAATTTTATTAGGTACAAGACATCCGTGACTTATTGAAGATCTCTGTCAAATAATGTTACGCTCTCACAGTTTGTGTTCGGAGAATCAAGTGCAATTATGATTCTGCATGATGGCTAATAACTGGCCAAACCTGAATTTTGAGTGGATTTGGCTCCACATCCCCTTTATTTCTTGCCTTGCACAATCTGTTTAAGGATTTGAAGCATGAAATCATCACTAAAGAGGGCACATTTCCTGTCATCCACGATAACAGGATTTATGTTCACAGCAAAATTGAAGTCGTTCCTTTGATCTTCCAAAAGTTTGGGAGAAAGACGAGTTTTGTGGGGGAAAAACACTTTCAATATTTGCCTCAATTAGGTGTACAATGGAAGTGATCAATGATTTAAAAAAGATTAAATCACTTACTCTGAACTTTTTTTGAAGCTTTCAAAAAAAAAACCATCAATTTTTAACATTTTGTAGTATGTATAATATTTTTTAAATGTCAATATTCAAATTTTGACAGAGAAAAGTCTTCTTCAAATTTTTTAATTACAAATTTTTTCCTGAACAATTTTTAATTTGTATTCAAACAAAATGACTCATTACTTAACAGGGATATCTTTAAATGTGTTTATTTTCAAAGAATTACCAACATAAAATGTATTTAAAGACAAATTGTGTTTAAAGTTTATAAAAGACTTACAGCTTACAAAAATAACATTTAGTTTTATGTTTGCCAAATCCAAATTTAACATCTTCTTACACTGCGTGTTTGTAGAACTTGTGCATGGGAATATCTACGAAATTTGAGGTTCAGTTTTTTATGTCCAATACCAATTCAGTATATTAGCATTCAAAATATATCAGTATCATCCTCCTATTGTTCGTAAAATGAACGTAATGGTGCTGTAAGTAAAAAAACAACCCGTGAACAAGAATAGGTTTTTGAAATAAACGAAGATGCGGCATATTTACTGTTCACCTGTTTTGATTATTTTTCATCAGTTGACTCTCTTATGATTTAAAACAGCTGATTTTTCATATATTATGAAATCCATAAAGGTACTTCATACCGAGTGGTCCATTAAAATCTGAAGACTTTGAATTTTAAACTTCAACAAGATATAATTTATTAATTAACAATAGAATTTCAACAAAATTAATACTATAAACAGATGTGTATATGAGCTCTCTGAATCGTTACTGTTGCCATCCTTAGTTGCAATGAGGGGCTCCAGGTGGCGGCGGAAGGCCTAGTAAGCCGCTCTGAATGTAGTCCTCTGTTATGGTGTCCCAGTCCTGGGTGACAGTGGCTTTGAGGGTGTCAGTGTTTGGATGACGGTTACTGGAGGCCTTCCCTTCGACACATAACCAAAAGGTGTAGTCGGAGTGTTGGCATCATTACTTTAGGGTTGCCAAAAATGTTAAAAAAGATTTTAAAAGATCACAATAGACAAATTCAAAAGAGTCTTGAAATGGAGAAGATAGGTTACTTTGATTGCTAGTGTCAAAAGTGGTCTCTCCATCCACTTTTTTGATAGCTCTCTAGACAGTCTTTTATGAACCCCTGAGATCTATTGCATGGGCCCTCATGGTTTTTTTTAACTCCTCCTAATCCAGTTTGGCCTTTTTGACAGAGCCCTTCTTCCTCTACAACGTTTTGGACTTGCTGAAGGTGTAGACGGTGGCCCTTAAGACGCTTAACTGTTTGGAGTGCACGAATGGAAATTCGTCGATCCCGTTCAAGTGTCATTTTCTCGACTTGTACGTAATCTAGAGAGCTCAAATTTGTTTAGTTTTTTAACCAATTGTGTATGCTTTAATATATCGAAACATGAATTAATTTCAACAATTCAACTTTAATTAAATATTGAATTAGTAAGTGTTCAGATTTCAATGGACCCTCAGTAGGGTTTTGATATTACTTTATATTAATTAAGGGACGTCGTTTAGAATGTATGACATTTCCTACATTGTCAATGATACTTATTTTAATAAAGTTATCTATTCAATGTGTATAATAATATAACATTTATCTAAGTAATAATTAATAGGTGGTGATACAAAAAAATACTGAAAGCAATGTACCGCATGTCATTCAAATTTTTCCTTTCCCTTATGATAGTCGAGGCTGAGAGTGGATAAAAAAGCTATTTGTGTAATAGAATTTTAAAAAGTTCTAGAGAAGGAACGTTCAATAGGCGACTCCGAGTAACAATTTGCTCTCCACAATCTACCGGGACAACCGGTATTATTTTCTCATTTCTATTATGCAAATTTTGAGAGGTTAAGAGTACTTTTTTACAATATTTCGAAGAGCAATGTTGTACAATACATTATTAGCTGTCGATTGCTATGAAAAATATTGTCCAAGTCACCACCATGAGCACACAGTATGAGAAGAGGATTCAGATTACAGTGCTTCTCCGCGCAGGATTGTTCTAGAAGGCCATCTGGGAGCAGACTGGAGCCTTGAGGAATACGATTTACAATGTATTCATGTACTTGCAGATCGGAGGGGACCTCAGACACTCTCCAAGAGCTAGAAGGAAACTTCCGTAGATGCCAACCGCCTGAAATTGGCCTTCAAGAAAAAACCTAATAAGATGAACTCAAATACATCAGCAGTGTCCAGGGCTCTAAAAAAGGAGGTGGAAAGTCTCTACAGCGTATTCCACGGAGTTAAACTGCACCCGGGGCCTGACGATCTCCGTCAACAAGATCTGGGCCTCCGTGAGCGCCAAGTGCATTAAGAGAGTATCTAGATGCTTCCACTTCCTCCTGGAGCTCACCATTAATTCTGAAAGTGGATATATTGACTTAAACATGTTCTTTGGGTTTCAATTTATAATTAATAGCTAATAAAATATGTTTCTAATTCGAAAAATACCTTTGCAGTTATTTGAAAATTGTATTGTTGTCAATAAGTCTAAAAAAATGGCTTCTAAATCAAAAACGTAAATAAAGGAAGGCTAGAATTATTGTACAAATGGAAAATTAGGAGAAATATTTAATACTATTAAGAAAGTTTAATAAGAGAAGGTTTTTGTAAAATTTATTTTTATTCATATATATTCCTTAATTTAATTATGTTAAAAATACTGGGAAATATATATTAAAAAAAACAGACAGTGTAAAGTTTTTTTGACTTTTCATATCCAAAACAAAATAATTTAATTCCTTTGGGTTATAAAAACTAACTAATTAAAGAGCCAAACAAAAGTTGTGTTAAATTAATTTTAATTCCATATAAATCTATATTTACAACGTGACCCATAAGTCTTATGAGAGCAAATTCAACTTAATATTTCTCCTAGACAGTTGTATATTTTCTAATTCTATTTGTTGTATATGATTCATGCAATCTCCATCTTTCTTTGTTGTAAAATAAACTTTTTTCTAAAAGATGTTCTTGAGCCTTCAAACGTCGACATCATTACCCCTAAGTGTGCTTTAAAAGACCCTCTAAATATTGCAAATAGAAAAAAAATTCTCCCGTTAAAATCATATTTTATACAACTATAGCCATCTTGAATAAAATTGCATATCTATGCAGGGGCGTACGGAGGGGGTAGGCTGTAGGGGATGTAGCCACCCTCCCCCTTCAAAATAAGGAATTTTGGTTTTTTGCTAGAAAATTTAATATTTAAATTTTCTATAAAAAAATATTATTTTTGAAATTTTTTTTCCGAAAAATTTAAATATCTGTTAATAGTTCTGGTTTTCTAAATTTTTCTCAAAAAATTTAGAATTATAATTGAAATATAATTTTTGTAATTTCATTCCAAAAAACATTTAGAAAAATATTTTTTTATAATAGCCAATGATTTTTAAATTTTTTTCTAAAAAATATCATATTTTGTGAATAGCTAAGGATTTTTGTTTTTTTTTTCCAAATAATTTAATATTTGAAATTTTTATCTGAATTTTTTTTTTTTTTTTAATAGCTTCTGATTTCTGAAATTTTTTGTGAATAGCTGTGGATTTTAAAATGAAAAAAAATTTAATATTTTGAAATTTTTTGTCAATAACTTTAATTTTCAAAAAAATTTTCAAAAAAAATTAATTTTTATTTTACAATTTAAAAAATTCAATAAACCAAGGCCCCCTAAAATATAATCTTGCGGAGGCCCCCCTGGTATGGCTGTTTCAATAATTCATGTTGTTAAATTATATACTAGTCAAACAATTAAGTATCCTTTTTCAATAAATCTGAATAACTTTTTAAATGATCTTTCCACAGATCCTATCCCCACAATAAACAGTCTTAAATTCCATATTTTCCATACTTTTTATTATTTTCAACAACTATTGTATGTTAATATTGTATATGTATTTACAAGGCTAACCATTTAAAAAAAAGAAAACAAAAAATAAATAAATAAGCGTCCTAACAACATTCCTTAATGATATACAGTTTTTTTTTAACATTTGTAATATACATATATTAGTGCTAAGACTTGGTTCGAAACCGGTTGTTTTCGTTTTCGTCTAGAGTATTTTTTCTTTGACGATGGTAGATCAAATTTTGAACACATTTTAGCTTGCGTACATCAACGTAGATGTCTCAATTTGCTCAAACATTTTTTGAAGCAAATCTAGATTAGAGGTAGTACCCAGCATTGCCCAAAGTAATTTGGCGACGTCTAAAAGAACATTTGTGTATCTATAATATAGAAGAGAACTCCCCCAAAAAATGTTTAGTGTTACTTTTTGTTTGTCATGATCACACTCTCAACTAACAACTCAATACAATATTCGGCATGTAAAAAAAATAATAAATAACAAAAATCAACATGACAACTATAATAATTTAAAGAATGTTTTGTAGGAGATCAGTTACAATCAGCTGTGTCAAGGGACAAGGAAAAGGATAAGAAAATAAACAAGGGCATCGGCAAGAATTACTCCATTGTCGATCCTCAATTCTACTCTGAGTCCAACAAGGACTCACAATTATAACTCTGTAATAAATCCTCAAGGTTACTCTCTGTCTTTTAAGACCACAAACGAATATTCAATCAGGTTTGTAATACAATTGAATACCTTTATGAACGGAAGTTCACTACTCAGGAATTAAATAATAATAACAACTGCTAAGGAAGAGAAAATTCATTTTTCCGATTACCAATTCCAAAAAAAATACGAAAAAATACAACACAAATGGGTCATCTAAAAATTCACACGATTTACATCACTACATATATAAGTTCATATGACGTGTTACTTCTTCAAGAATGAAAGAATAATTTGAAAGAGTTGGATGATTTTTTAAATATGGTTGGATGAGTACTTTAGTCTTTAGAGCGCTCACTAACAAAAATAAACAACAATTATTTTAATATACCAGCGTGTTATTCAAATTTTAAAACATATGAGCTATGATATACATAAGAGAGCAATACAAAAACAATTAAAACATTGCTCTTGTTTTGCGCACACGCCTTCAATATTTCATTAATATTTAATTATACCCCTCCATTATTATTTTTTCAAAAATATTTATTTGATTTACATCAGGGACTATTATATAATGGTTCTAGGACAATTGGCCGAAAACATTTTTGCCGAACGGACAATTTGCCGAATTGACATGGGGCCGAAGGATTATTTGTGACATTTGGTCGAAACATAATATTTAATAAATACTATAGGGACATATGGGATTGCATATTTTAATTCAATTAAAAATGATTGTATGATAATTTCCCCGATTATACTTATACGGTTATGTCGTCCTATAAGTAAAGTAATTACCATTCTTTTCCAGAAAATATATATTTTTTAAATTAGGTATATTCATTATTGATCATTATTTATATATGAACACAACTCAGTAGCATGTAGTTCGAATCTTTACCCGTTCTAGTACTTTAAATAAATTAAATAATAATCCTTTGGCGAAATGTTCATTCTGTAAAACGTGTATTCGGCAAATTGTTTTTCGGTGAATTGCCCATTCGGCAAAATATTTTTCGGCCAATTGTCCACTCACGCTATATATTATACACAGTATAAACACGTTAGATGCTAAATCGTAAAGCAAAACAATAAATAATATAAAAGTTACGGGCGTTTGCATGTACATAAGATGCACACGCCAGCAATATTGCATCCATACGACTACATTTTTTTGCTACTTCTTAGATGAAAATATGATTATTGTAATATATACATCATTTTATGAGGAAATTCTTATTCAGAAAAAAATAGCACATGTTACAATATAAATTATGTTTGAAGTACATGCGTACTTTTTTAAGTTTTATATAACAAGCAGAATTATATTTTCTTTCTTCAAAATAATATAACTAAACAATTAAACATAATCCCTACCTAACTCTCCTCTACAATAATTAAAAACTGAAAGAATGAAACATCAAAGAGTTAATATACTTTATCATGGAGTTTTAATTACTCCCGCAACCTATTCCTTTCAAGTTTAGATACATTCATATAATTACTTTTATTATTTATGCACATTGGTCCTGGTGACATGTTTTCATATATACATACAGAAGGACACACTTTGCTATATGAATATAGGAGATAAAACATTTAGAGATTTTTCTTTCACTCCAGGCCTGTAATAATTTGCCTTAATTATTATTCTATGTCAATAAACATTAAAGTGTGTTTTTTTAAATAAATGAGCCACAGAAAAAACTGCATGCGCAGATTATTTTGTTATAAAATATTTACTGTGGACTGTGTGGCCAATTCTAAGAGCACCGGGCACAGGAATCGAAAGAATGTGGCTCCAAATGAAAAGATCAAAATATCCTTAATCAGCCATGATATTGGTAGTAATTCGAAGTGATAGAAAAACCTTCTCTCCATTCTGGGTAAATGGATAGCATACAATACCAAATGGTTTTGACCCGCAATATTTATTAGGAATGACGTAGGTAAATGGGCAACACACTCGAGAGAAATTATTTTCTTTAACTTTATTTGTGTAGATTTGCGCCTCGGTCATTCCTAGAGAAAGAAATATACTTTATGTATATGGACTTCAAAGAAGATTCCTGGGTCAAATGAAGTAAATATAATACTATAATGCATACTTATACTTAATTAGTGCAACTTCATCTGTACAATTAAAGGAACATTACAAAAATAATAAAAAAAAGGTTTTGGCCCACAAACTGTTTTCTTCTCAATAGCTCATAGGGTGTTTGGAGTTGAATTCCCATTACGACTGTGCGTGGAATGTATTTGAGTATAAATATGTGTGCTATCTACCACTAAAACATCACCAGTAGAAATGGCCCAAAATTGTCAACATCGACCGTAAAGTTAATGGGCCAATGGCTGCAAAAGGTTGATTTTTTTGGGATTTTAATACCTCTATATGTAATGTACAAGGTTGGGCAGCAAAACGTAAACTCTCAACCCTTTCAGCCTTCATGAACTCTGTCAGAAGATAGCGTGGGGTCGTCGTGTATGAGTACAATCCTAAGTCAACCTTCATTGCTCTCCTCATGGTCCTAGAAACCACAGAGAAGTCATTAGCAAGGCGATTTATAGATTTGGTTGGCTCTTCCTTGATCTACTTTACCAAGCTTGACGAAAAATCTACATGCCTCTTTAAATTGTTGTCCCCACTTTCTACTTTCCATATATCCAGGCTCCTGGAGCACTTCACAATGTCCAATATTTAAACTTTTAGTCTTAAAAGCCACTTAATTGACTAAAATTATCAATGCTTTTTTTAATAAGAGGATGAGTTGTTATGGTCCAAAAAAAATAACATTTTAAAGAATAAAAAGTGCCTATTAAGTTAAAAACATAAAATCATTAAGTTGCTTTGTAATATCAAATGTACCATTAATAATAACCAATAATAATTTAATATCGACTTGTAGACCAATAAACATACACAATTCTTGTTAAACAACTGTCTTCATCAGACCACAGATAACTAAAATAGAGACCAAAAGAAATCGTGTGTCAGGGCTTCTTGACACATAAATAAGTTATAACGAGAGATCGCCTGCATCGTCTCTGCTCCAAGGGTCTCTGTACCAAGATTAAAAACGAAAGGACCACAGCAAGAGCATTGAGAGGAAGCCTGTAAGCCACAAAGCCAAAAAAATAAAACTATAAAAAAAGAAACCTACTAAGTTGTGTCAAAACAACTTGGCTAATTTCCTGTCCTGATCAATTTGGCTTCCGTCCTACACAGACTGTAACCCTCTTAACTATGAGATCCGGGTGCGATCGAGATAAAGGCCTGTGCCATCTCCCATGTGGATTGGAATGTCCTAAATAAAGCCATGGAGAGAGAGTGGTCTGGGAAAATACCTGCAAGGCCTTCAATCATAGTATCGAGGCTAAGTGGGTCAACTTTGAGATTTAATTGTTAAAAATATTATCATACTTAATATGCAAATTGGTACAAAAGTAGATAATAATTATTGCTAATGAGTACATTGAGCCTGATAGAGTGAAATTTAAACTCGAGATTGGTCCACTCCTTGACGGAAATCTCTAGAGACTGGACACTCCTGTGAGGAATAGAACATAGCCTCTTTTCCAGACGCGCTTAGATAGAGTAGTCTTAGAGGTACAAGTCCAGAGAGTCTGGAGCGGCCAGATGTTAAGGTCCTAAAAGTTATTTTTCAGGAAGGCCTTGGTCTTGCGGAGCTCTGTCTTGAGAGAAAACAAAGTTATCCCCGAACTCTTATCTGGCCCAAGGTAGCATTTTCAAATCCATAAGTTCAATGTAAGTATCTGCATTGAGCTGCTCCTTCCTGCCATTTGATTTTTTGTTCTGAAGACATGCCTCACTGAAGCTGAGGTATTGTCTGAATGTTAGGTTTTGATGTAGTGGCTGTTCTGTTTATTCACAGTGGCATCAACGGTGAAAACTTTTACATTGGAAAGGGGTATAACTTGACTTTTTTAGTGTTTAAGTTTAACAAAATTTAATTTAACTTAAATTAAATATTACTACCCATATTTTGCTTAATTTTTATCACAACTCATACTATTCATGGAAGTAAGCTTATATATATTATTCAGTGAATTGTTGCATTGACAAGTACATAACTTTTTAATTAAAATGTATGTGATATGACTTATAAAGTGTTAAAAGAACAAAGCCTCATAAAGCACACCAAAGTAAAACAAAGAGAAGAAGGATGTATGTACTTTGTATACAGCATTATCTGATACTTGGGTAAAATATATCTACAATCATAGTTAAGAAGAAGATGTTTAATGCATTCATAGTTGCATCGAATACGACTAAGGTCATGGAAAAGGGCGAAACCTTCCCTGCAGAGTCCTTGAAGATTGTTTTTATAGGTGGAATAATACCACACTATAAAGATGTAGTCTCAACCACATTGTAAATAAAAATGAAAATACAGGGTGGTGTATATTTATGATTTGTGAAAGTTTTTAGAAGTAGTTGATTCTGCAGGATGTCAAAGCCTCTCAGTTTTTAAATAATGTATCATATTTTCCAACCATGAAATTGGAATGACACTGCTGTTGCTCCCAATGACCCAAAGGTCATGATACTAGCCGGAAACTTGGTTTTAACAACGTGGGAGAAATTAGCTCTTTCTGTAGCCAACTATCTGTTGTTCTGGATATTGCGGAATCTGTCGAGAGTCCATTGTTTCTCATCCGAATAAAATATGATACAGTTACCATGGTTTTCTTCCGTGGGCAGCCTGGTTGGCCTTCATTTTGCCTGTAAAGGTATTTTTTTAGTGGCGGTATGACTTCATTCTTAGATCAGTACTCATGGCTCTAAAGACTGTTGCACGGCTTACATGGCGATTTTTTGGCAAGAACGTTAATTGGAGTCAAAGGAGATGACCTCAAAAAACGTTTTAGGCCAGCGAAGAATATGTGAGTGCGTTTTTTATCACTTTAGGACTTGTAGACTTATCTCTTATATGTCACCTTCTTCTTCCAGCGGTTGTAGACGTCGTAGACTGTGCTCTTTGTATATATTTGAGCCAATTTGTCTCCTACAACCGCTATCACTTCTACATATTTTTATTTTGTGCCACTTTCATGTTAAACTTTTGAGGCAAAAGTTGGTAATTCCACAATTTTCTATACTTTTTATTCAATATGTCTCCCTCCATTCTGAATGATGGGTTGAATACGGGGACAAACAGAAGCATAGTGGGCCTTGATAAAGTCTGAGGACAAGTCGTCTACTCAGCGATCAAGACATTCAGGGCATCAACATTCGGTTAAGATATCTTGTTTGGCTTGTCCTCCAAGACACACCAATTAGCGAAGTCCAGGGGGTTCACGTCGGGTGAGGACGAAGGTAAGAATTATGCCAGCCAGAAGGCAGCCAGGTATTCCCTGCAGAAAGGCTGCATCTTCTTGAACATGTGAGCCGGGGTGCTGCCTTGAG
The DNA here is from genome assembly GCF_016086655.4 of Lepeophtheirus salmonis. Classification (NCBI taxonomy): domain Eukaryota; kingdom Metazoa; phylum Arthropoda; class Copepoda; order Siphonostomatoida; family Caligidae; genus Lepeophtheirus; species Lepeophtheirus salmonis. Next base: position 50,965,118 of record NC_052131.2, on the reverse strand, counting down.
TAAACACATAGTTCTCCCTAGGGAACGTACTCTTCAACCATGGCAAGACATGGTATCTGAAGATATAGTAGTAGACGTCCGAGTTGACTTTCTCGTTGGTCTTGAAGAAGTAGGGAATCATCTTGCTTTCGTTGGAAGTCACTTCGCAGAGGACTATGACCTGAGCTGGATGTTTGGTCCTGGAGGTTCCGTTACCTGAGCTCTTGATTTAGTCGAAAAGCTATCATTTCTCCTGTTCAGAACAGCGTCTAATGCAAAGATCTTCTTGTTGCACAAAAACAAAACAAACATCAAATTGTAGCCTGATGTCAGCTATTTTGAACGGCACCAATCATAAATATGTCATAATTTTAGAACTGGGAGTAGACATCCTCGAAGAGGATTATAATTTTTGGGTCCTCACTCTGTACATCTGTTTTAGATTAAAAGTTGCGCAACTATTTTAAAGCTGAGGCTTAACCTCACACTTTAAAATTGAAGTATCCAAGTTAAATAGTCAATTGTCAAATAGGGGCATCCTCCTACCTCCTATTCAATAATCCTACAAGCCATGACCTGAGCGGAATATTTTGTACTAATCAGACCAGTAATATCACTTGTGGATAATGCTAGATATCTGTCGCTGCATCTGGTTTAGCCTTACTCAATTATAACAATATTTTGACTTACATACTATGACAGTTTATGCAAAAGAGTTTTTATCAACATTCGTCTCGGGAACCGTACTTATGACATCAAACGAAGCTACTTGAGCTGTTGTTTTTTGATCAATTGGACAGTTTGGATATTTAGGTATACGGAATTGATCATATTGATCATATCTAGTGGTAGACATTGATTATTTTCAATCGAGAATAACATTGGTGCAAAATCGCGGAGAAAGAAAATAAACAGAAAACATAGCGTCTTGTCCAATCCTGTCCCTGTTATGGGACATTGAAAAACGTACCAAATTTTAGAGGGCCCTCTAGTAGACCACTGATATTAAATATATACATCTACGTGAGTTTTACAAAGGGTATGCCAAAACTATAAACATCATCTATAGCAATTAATACCAACTTATTCCATTAGGCAGGGATCTCTTTAAGAATTAAAGCTTGAAGAATGATTTTGCACAGGTTAAACCTTATTTTATATTACAATGATTTTATTTGACCTCCTCTGCAGAAAATATTTCTTTGTTTGTCATAAAAGAAATAAGCATGACAATTGCTAATTACTTAGGCCACAATAATCAACTTAAGTATTGTTTTTTTTATAGGAAGTGATTCTGTTAGTTTTTTTAACCTAACTCATTGAAATGAGGAAGTTTGATACTTTTTTCTTACCTTCTTTCTTGTAGAGTACAACATTGTACGTAGTAAGAAGTTACAACGTCACAAGTTTAAACTGCGAATAAAAGTATTTCTTATTTAATTGGACACTCCCACGTAAAACTTCACTTTTACTTTTTGGTATTTTAAACAATTATGCCTTGAGCAGAGAGGCCTATATATGCCTTTTCTTGTCAAGGAAATATGTATTGTACCAAATAAGTATATAAGTATTTAACATTGTATCATATTTTATTCTAATAAAGCATCCTCTAGTAGCAAATACTAGAAGTAAAAGTTGTACAGGGTATAACAATGAAATCCCGCGCTTTAAGATTTATCCAGAATATATAAACAGAGCAGCAGATACAATCATTGAGAATATATCTTACTCAATGTAGTTGGCCTCAATGATAGCCTCGATTTGGGTCTTGAACCGCACATACGCCCTCAAAACCAGGGCCATTCTAAATTCTTGCATTCCATGACTATGGAGTAGATCAGGGACTTCTTGGTGGTGTGAGGACCTCTGTTGACCATTGACTGACCCCAACGGTTATGATGCTTGCTGGAAACTTGGCTTTAAAGAAGTTGGGGACATTAGCTCTCCCTGTGGAAAGCCATATGTTGTTCTAATTCTTGTCAGGTATGTAAACAGTCCATTGTTTCTAATCGTAATTAAAGATGATACGGTTACGACGGGACTTCCAAAAGTTCACCAATTTTCTTCCATAGGCATCCCGGGTGGCCTTCATTTTGTCTGTAAGGAAATGTCTTTTGTAGAGGATGTATGGTTTCATCCTTTGGTCTATGTTTATGGCCCTGGTGACTGTTGCACGGCTTACTTTGCGATTTGTGGCACGAGTGTTTATCGGAGTCCAGGATATGACTTAAAGGGAATTTTCAGGGCTACAAAGAATATGGAGTGCGTTTTTTATCACTCTGGTACTTGTGGGATATTGTCTTATATGCCCATCCTCCTTCCACCCGTTGAAGATTGTGTGCTCTTTTGTTATCTGCTTATCTTCTTGATGTACAATGTGCTGTGTCCCGCGGCACGCAAATTCGATGATGGTGTTCCTCCGGGTCTCTTACATCCTAAGTAGTTGTTTTGAATTAAAAGTTGGACAACTTACTTAAAGCCATGTCTCTCACTTTTAAATAAAAATAACTGAGTTAAATACTTTCATTATTGTTGAAGATGTAGTTAAAGGTAGTACAGATTTACATGAACAACCCTGTAATTTTGATAAATACATCTTTTGATTTGCATCAATGCTAGGGATATGTTTTGTTGTAGATGAACCTCAGCGTTATACGTACACCTCACGCTCTACAAAAGTCCTTTCCCTTTTCACTTTTTGATCAAGGTGATTTAAATATGTGAACATAATTCAGATACATTTTTTTTGTTTAATTACTACATAAACCGTCTTGTCTCCTCCACAGGTTTACTTTTATAGTACTCCGCAATCTCTCATCCGACCCCCCCCAAATCAGATGGTAGTTAGCCAATTCTTGCCAACTATGGAATAATTAATCAATCAATGATAGCACAGGAATTACTCACAGCTTCATAATATTTAAGCTTAGTCCAATGAATCAACGTTCAGAACACTAATTTGTTGGAAAGAAGCAGAAATGTCCACATCTGATAACAAAAGGCATTGCATATTGTTGTGTTAGTGTGTTGACACGTTGCTGGGTCACTGCTGGTTCAGTGGGTGTGACCCACCGGTGGGTCATTTAAAAAAAAATTAAGTAACTTAAAAAAACATTGTATTAGATCATTCATTCCTCAGTATTTTTCAACATTCCATGAATAGGGCACTCCGGAATGGAATAGAGTTACGAACATTGACATGGTGGGACTTGTAAACTCCAGGAACGCAGCAGATATGTACCTAGTGAACTTAGGAGGCAACGTGTTAACGTTAAATTTGTTAAACAACAATAACCTTACTTTATATACAAAAGATTCCGAAGTTTTGTTGAAGCTCACATTTTTCTCGACCTTTTATGTTGAATTCCGAATATAAGTATCGGGTACTCAAGTGTATTTCGAGCTCTGAGATTCTACTTTTTCAATGGAAGGTTATTAGAACTCCATGTTCCGAGGAATGTTTCACAAACATTGTATAATCTAAAAAAGTTTGAAGAACTTTGTTTTATTGTTTAACTTGATTATCTGTACAAAAACATCAATATCATATTATTGTTAAATACACCCCTAGAAACAGTATTGAGGTCACAATTTGATATCTTGTGTAGATAAAAGGAAAGTAATAATAATTAAAAAAACAAAATATGTCAGCACATTATTCCTTAGAAACAACATCAAATTATAGATTGATAGAAATCGACTTCAATCATAAGAAACTCAATATTTCCATCAATGTAATGTGATGAATATTCAATTACATTTTTCCCCTTATATTATCAAATATACAAAACTGATTGCATAAAAACCATAGTCAGTAATAAATATCAAGGCTCTCATTGCATCAAAGCTAACAATGTCAAAAAATATTTGTAGGTAAGATTTGAGGTCAATAAGGCTATCTTCCCCCGTGAGATATTCTGCTTTTTATCTGAAAATCCCGAATTTGGATGGTAGCTCCTGGGTCTACGCTCTTGAGGTGATTCGGTATCGTGTTTCTGATTCCCTCCAATACCATTCGATGTTGAAGAGGATCATCCGACGGTATGATCATTTTATGAAGAGATCAACGTTTTAAATTGAGGAATTATTCACTAGTTGTACAGAAATTTTATCTTTGTTATTATTAATTAGTTAGTCAATACTTGTATTGTTCTCAGGTCTTGGTTAAGTAGTCTAATTTTAAGCTATAATGCTTGCTTCTTTATGTTTCTTTGACTAACGCAATTCTTCAAAAAAAAAAGAAAAAGTTGAGTTTGGGAAAATTCGTTCACGATTCCCAGGGACACACTTTGTGTGTCTGAAAATATACTAAACTATATGTAGTCTCAAAATTTACATATTTATGCAATGTTCTTATAATACAAAGGAACATTATGTATTTAATAATATAAATAGGACTGTAGCACAAAACCATTTGGTGTTTTTTTTTTTTTTTTGCTTTGTATAATTTTGAAACTAATTATTTGTTCAGAGCCTTGCCTTTATATGGTTTTAACCAAGGAGAAGTAGCTTTATTATTGCATTGCAACATCTCTTGTATCCCCTAACAAGTCTTGTACTGAAGGAAGAAGCCAAAATTGCTCCTTTTGCCAAAATATTACTGTATATTGGCATCACTTCATGATGCATAAACTCTCTATTCTCTTCTGAATATTAATGTTACTTTGTTCTGAATGGTTTAACATCTGGAATGAGGTATGCCCACCCTTGATACAGATCAAATTAATAACTGAAAAAGACTCTCTTTTCCCTCTTAGTGTCATGCTCAAAAATGAATGAAGGCTAAACAAATTAAATCTCAAGATCACATTGGTGCACGAGTCTGAAAGAAAAAATAAGTTGACATTCTCATAGAACTCTTCATGATGTGCACCCTGTACCATTCCAATTATCATGTATGACTTGGGAATTTTCTATATTAATCTCTCTAACTTCACTGAGACTAATAAAACTGCCGGAATTTCCGGAATCCATGATATCATTAACACAAATCTTGATAATTGATTTTTCCAATTTTCTGGGGGATGTGGAAACCACAACGTTCAGCCCAGCCTCCCGTGTCTCATGGTTGCGAATTTGTATTCCATATGTGCATATACGGGCAAAGTATGCTACTTAGTACAGTTCCTAGAGGTGCTGTTCCTAGCAGGGAAGCTAGACCTAACATGCCTTCTATTCCCATAGTATCCAAAAGATTCATTGCACCTATAACTCTATCACTGTATGTTAACACCTTCATTTCACCCCCTGCGATGGCAGCCAGACAGAATCATAGGACACTGATTGTTGAGTTACGATTTAGAGAGATTTGGTTGCATCAAACGACTCATTTAGAGTGATTTTAGCTCTCTCCAAGATTCTTTGTCTGATTTGAGAAGATCAAGAGCACAAATGAACGCATCTCTCATATTTTCATTTGTATTCTCAAGAATCCTTACAGCTCGGATTGACAATCCTTTCCGAATGTCTTCAATGCTTGATTGATCATCCCTGGAATATTCAAACATTGATTTTCCTCATCTCAAGTACTGCAAATACTTTATCTCATTTTTTGGCTGCAACTTGTACAACTTAACCTATAGAAGTTACAGTTTGTGCAAAACTCATATTTGTAGCGAAGATTTACTCTGTAACTTAAAAAAAAGTCTTTAATTCAAGTATAACAAATCAACGTTCAGAACAACGATGAGGAGACAATCTTGAAGAATTATACCTTATACCTGTAACACCTGTGTGTTAGTGTAGTATCACCGTCTCCTAAGAAGACTGAACTGGACCATAAAATATCGGGACTATTCAAGACTATTTATAACACTACTAAGTATTTATATTGTTAACTTTATTGTATCTCGCAAGCTCCCCTTCCAAAAGAATTAGAAAAAACGCCTAAAAGGAGTTATTGTTTAGCATATAGAGATAAAAACAAACATATAGTCTGAAAGCCTGCCAAGGAAGATTTCATCCCATAAGGTGCAAAAGGTTTGAACCCTTGAAATTACTTAGTTCACCTAGAACATAGATTTTATTTTGTTAGCTTAAAGCCCTCCCCTGCACTGTCTGGCCTCCAAACATCACTGGAAATAGCCTCTGGAGGTTTTTTTTAAACCATACGGAAAATTATATATTATTATTGAGTAGAGGCAACGCTTTGAGGTTTTATAGGAAATACGTAGGAAAAGAAGAAGACGGAACGATATGAGAAAAGGGAGATAGAAAGAAAGAGAGCCACTCCTATTGGTATATACATAATGTGAAATTGACTAAGCCTTGTTCAAGGACATCTCTATCATATGATAAATAATATAAGTGCTTGTAAAAAAAAAAAAATATATATATAATATAGAAAGAAATGCCAACGTTAGGAATTTATTTTTTATTTTTTTCCTCGCGCTGATGTAGTTATTTTTTAAATTAATAATAATTTAATAACGATGACAGTGTGTAAATTGAAGAAAGAGTTAAGAAGAAATACCTACATTTCCGGTGTGTAGATAGATAGTAAGGCTTCCCAATATCCGTGAAATTGTCCTGGAGCAGGATCCCGGGATATATATATATATATATATACTTTAGAAAGTCCAGATTGTAAATATTAAATATTGTTAAATTGAAGTGTTTATTTTATACGTCAAGAAGAAAAAATATATATTTTAGGGGAGTCCAGCTCAAAGCTATTAACCAACTGGCACAATATTTATACTCATGTATCTACTAGTGTTGGGTCTCGGTATGGAAATGTTTGACCGGTCTGAGAATGTTAGATTTTTTGTTTGACCGAATTAGTTCGGTTTAATAAAAAACCTCGGACTGGTCCGGTCTCATATAAAAATTCGGTTTAGATCGGTCCAAAGGAAAAATTCGCTCTATTTCGGTCCTAATAAAAGTCGGTCACGACCAATTTTACAGATAAATTATTTATAACATGATATCATATGCTTTTTCAGGCACAATGACGTGTACTTATGAGTTTTTTTGAAAAAATGAATGACAGTTGATCTAGAAAAAAAAAAGATCTCTCATAATAATTGTCTACAATGACCGAAAACATCGGTCCTTTAATTAAGACCGAAAAAAAATTGGTTTATTAAGTGAGACCGAAAAAAATTGGTCTACTGCCGGAGACCGCGGCCTGGACCGAAAAGTTGGTCCAAATCTGTCTAGAAAAAATTAGCACTTAAGAGCAAACCGAATTTTTTTTTGATGATTGACCGAGTCTCAACACTAATATCTTCCTAGATCACGGTGGAGGAAGTAGAAACACCTGCACCTGTGTCCAGCCCCACTTGGACGAGATCGTAGCCGCTCACGGCAATTTTATTCCTTACATCTAAAGAGTATATAGATATAAATATGCTCAGAAAATATCAATTCTCTATAATTATTTTTATCTGAGTATGTAAAGTTTTGTAAAATGTTAAAAACCGGAGTCAATGTCGTATATTCATGAAATATCTGTTTTTTGTAGGACAAGAAGTTGAATATTGACTTTTAAAAAATCACATTGGCAAATCTAGCAAAACTTTGAGATGGAGATGTGTTTCAGCCATTTAGTTTCCAAACCAACTAATTCAACTTCGAAATAAAGTAGAACTCGTTATTTATCTGGGTTTTAATAAATTTGAGAAATAACAAAGAACCTTTATAAGTATTGCATGAAGCACTAAGGCAACTAAGTAATACATTGAAGTTGCTAATGAATAGTAAACATAGGTTTGAAAATAGGGGGGGAGCAAGGGGCAATTGTCTTGAAAATAATTCCTAAACCATGTTACTCAAAAGTTTTTGATACAATTTTTAAAACTTAGTAACTCAGAGTATAATAGGTCAATTTGATTTTTTTCCTTTTACAAAGAGTCCGGAGTCTTCGCTGTTTGTTTATGTTCAATCCAAAACACTAGAGCTTATTATCATGTCGTAAGAATAACAAAGGCCATAAGTTGCAACCTTACTTATCGTCAGAATTTCCTCAAATCCGTGATTGTGACCAAATATGGTTCGAAGGCAACCACCTACCCTGTGTAGGAGTACCTGGATAAGGTGGAGGATATTGGAGAAGCCCTCAGGAGTGGTTGTTCAAGAAGCCTTTAAAGAGTAGCCAGGTAACTCCATGACAGATATGCCCATGAATATCAATGTCTCAAGGTCCACCGTATCAAAGCGCCTCCAAGAGAATGGTGGTGTTAGTGGTGATAGGAGAGAGGGTGAAAAAGTGAACCATTTGCTTAGATCCCGTTTAGATGTCTTGGACTCCCCAATCACCATTTCGGAATCCCCTGGATTATAGTATATTTTGCAAGTAGAGTCACAGGCCTGCCAAATCTGAGACCCAAGTGTATGGACTGACACAATACAGCCGAAAAATGTAATTGCCAGAGTTATAAATCCTAAGGACTTCGTGTATGTTAATAAAAAAAAAGAATACAAACTCTGACCGTTTGATGAATGCTTTGGGAGAATATCAGCCTATTAGATTAGCTGCAAACAGCTATGAAAGACAGGACATAAACACAAAATTCACTCCATATCTTGCAATGGCATATGTAGTTAGTAATAACCTCACTGTCGTTCCTCAATTCTCCTCTGAGTGACCATACCATACCGAACCATAACTTTCCAACAAATTATTCTGTTTATCATGATCACACACTCACTCTCCTTAAGAATGATAAAAGCTCTGGAAAGTAAAAAATAAGATTCAGATTGTCAACTAACAAAAATTTCGCACGTCAGAAAATGCTTTGAATTTTTCATCACTCAAAATATTTATCCTCTTATCCTTGTACGTTTATATTGAGAGATTCGGCAAACAGAGCCTTTTTTAATTGGTTAAACAGAGTTTGACATTACAAATGTGTTTCTTGACCTCTGCCCAACACTTGGGGCTCAATCAACGGCGCCAGAATGTATTTGCAATAAGAGGGGAAAAATAGTATAATAGTGACAAAATCTGAGGAATCCGAAGAATTAGGGGGGTGGATTTTTAAAATAAAAGATTCAAAAATTGCCCTCAAAAATTACATAATTTCAAGGTTATTAGAAAGACAAGGCTATGCTATAACGCCTGTACAACTGATGTTTGACTTCCACCCCGCTTTTAATATATACGTAATAGTAGATGAGTGGTTGAGTGTTTTGTCAAAATCTGTTTTTCTTGCCGAGCAGTTGGTACGATGCGTTATATTGAAAATTCTTGCAATAGTGACGTCATAGACTATAAGAGGTTGTGTGCTTTGTCAAAATCTGCACGTCTTGCCAAACAGTCGGTGCAATACATCAGCTTGAAAATCCTAGCAAACCCGATTACATGATGGTCTAACCTTGTATATCTATTAACCTTCCTAATAATAAGCTTTTTTTTTGCATAAAAATATACTTTTGTAAATCTTTAGTATAGGGTCAAAAATGTTTAGATAAGGCCTCCTTTGTGAAAGCTGTGCAACTCCGCCACTGTTTCTAGTCTAGAGAACAAGAGGTTACAGATTGCAATAAAGTTCTCAGACTTTGAAGCATAATTCTGTAAAAGGTCACATCTCCATAACAAGAGCAATGTAAATTATTGGGGTTTTTGGAGGCCATATTCAATACCACTACAGTCACTTATATGTCTATAGGTAGAGCGATGAAGGTCAATTACTAAATAATTGATGTATATTGAAAAATTAAAAAACAGAAACGTAACAAACACATATAAAAAAAAAAAAAAAATGAAAAAGCAAATGGTTTTTAATTAATTTATACTGATTTAAAAAACCGGTGATTGGCAATTTGATTTCCATTCTTTTCATTCCTAGTAATTTCATTCCTAGAAAATTAATTACCTGCAAATTTAACCCCCAAAATTTCCTTTCCCCTTCCGCTGAGAACTTTTAACTTCCCGTATTCGTATTTCAACATTTCAAAATGTGTTTTTCAGCTGTGTTTGCTTGATTAAATTTTGCTACTGCAATTTTTGGGGTCTCCATTTTATATATGTAATGTATAACAGGGATTCTCAAACTTTTTTGCATTAAGCATTTTTAGCTTCAGTGATTGGAGCATCCGCAGGTTTGTTAGTTTTTTTTAAAGCAGGGGTTGAGGTTTTTTTTAAAAAAGATATCCATAAATAATTTTTTTGTGAAAAAATTGAAAAATTACATTTTTTGGAAAAAAACACCATTAAAAATCTACTGTTATTGATAAAATAATATTTTGTTTTTTGGAAAACAATTTCAAAAGTCTATAACTATTCTCAAAAAATTAATTTGTTTCGAGAAAAATTTCAATTAGAAAATTTTTTGAAATTTTTTTTCAAATATTAAACTTTAAAAAAAAAATAAAATGTTAAATTTTCTAGTCAAATACAAAATCCTTAATTGGGAGGGGTGGGTTATAGCCCCTCGATCCCACCCTCTGCGGATGCCCCTAGTTATGCACTACTTGTAAAATATTCTTTCAAAATCTCAAGTACGACCTGGAGTGCCTCCAAGTACCTCCAAGGGGTATGGGTACCCCCATTTGTGAACCACTGATGTACATTATTATACATATTAGTTACTGTGTCCTATTCTACCATGTAATAATGAAATAATAATACGTATTATTATGATTAATTGTTCTATTACTTAATTGTTTGCAATTTATGGATCAAATAAAACAAAATTGACCTTAAAAATTAATAGCGTGAAACGCTTTACCACAAAGTTTTATTATGCCTTAAAAATACTATGGCTTTATGTTCATGTTTTTAGCTATAAAATATGTATAAGATATAAACAATATGCTTGGAAGTTATGCCCCTGCTACTGTGGATAAATTGTAAGGTAATGGAGTCGCTTACGACTTAACTGCATCTCGCAATCTTTCATTAACTTCTAGTTATTTGCCATGTACGCCCAAGTTTCTCACAGTATTATTTTTTTTTTCTACAAACAATACTAATTTTTTTCAACACTTCTACAATGGGATACTTTTTAAAAAAAACGATCAAAAATCTTAAAATCACACGACTAAACATTGTTTCTTTAAAATACAAAACTATAAAGATGAGAAATGGATTAGTTGTAGATAATACATAAAAATTAATTAAAATATGCAAGTCATGTATACCACGTGGCTTACTTTCGGACATTCGTAAAATATATGAAAAGGGATTTGTTCTTCCAAGCAACAGATTCACTCTAACCATTCCCCATCAATTAGTCCCCCGCCGTACGGCCCTTCTACAAAAAAACATTTAGCACACAACACCGCCCACAGAAACAAAAATTAGCCCTAAAACAGACTATAATAATATCATGAACTAAAATAAACTCCTCTGTTACTGGAGAAGATGTATCTTGAAACCTAAACTGTGACAAAGTTGGGATATGTTTAGAGCTAATGCATATCCACAAATGAGCATTTTATATAAATTACCTAAGCAAACTAACCCAATAGGAATTGGAAATTTGCAATTTCCTTTTTATTAGCTAAAAGCCTGACTGAAAGCCGCAAGAGAATTATAAATTATCCCCTCAAAAGCGTTGAAGAGAAGGACACCTATAAATTTTCTCTTCCAAAGATTTATTCGTGTATGATGAAGAAATGGCTATAGTGTAGCGGAACCATTTCACATTTTGACTTGAGAGGGGCTTCCGAACCGTTTTCTTGAACCCTTGATTACTTTTTCATTAGCAAGGCATCCAAGACGTTGGAACCTCCTATTGGCTAATTTTTTTAGAGCATCCTTTATTGATAGACAAAAAAAAAAAAAAAAACCCTCGCTTTAAGGGTAAGGCAATATAAAACAAAATTGGAGGACCAAAGAAGTAAGGACTTAAGTTCTTTATTATATTAATAATTCTGTTAACCCATTACAGGAGATAATTATTTAAGACAACCAGAAAAAATTCTGAAATAAAGTTTATTTGTACAAGGTTGATCTTATCTTATGGTAAATTATTTGAAATTTTAATAAATCATAAATTTATTCGTCGATTGTCTTCAAACTCGGTGAAAGATAGGTTTTGCGACTCAAGATTCCTTATGTAATGTCTCGACTCAATTTAAAACTAAACAAACGAGAAAGAGTAAAATGGAGTATCGAAGGAGTGAAATTTTGAAGCTTCTCTTATGCTGCAGGTCCCCCATGGCCAAATCCAAAAGCTCGGATGAAATTTTTGTAAGACAATTCTTGAAAACAAAAAAAATCCACCCGGTTACTTTGGGTCAGAGTAAAGTTCGTGGACAACTTTGTTTTCACTCAAAATGGAGCTCCGGATCATCGCACAGAGCAACATTACGGATCACAAAAACATTTCCAATAAACATTCAATATGTGGAACATATCTTTCACAAAATATTTACCTTTTACTAGAAGCCATAATTTTCATTTGAACAACAGCCTCGATTTGAGCTAGACTCTTAATTAATGCAGCGACCCACTAGATATTTTAATTTTTTTTCTGTTATATAATATTAAATTAAGTACTCCAGTCAACATATAAACAAAAAATAATTAATTAATGTTCCATGTAGATTAAAAAATCCATATTTAAACGTAATGGTAAATTAATTAATCTATTGCTTGGAATGTGTTAAGTGGTATACACATTTTTGAGCACTTCTTCACGGAATTTGTATGCTGTTCCCCAACAGAAGTAAATTGCTGGTTGGCAAATATGACCTCATTTGTATAAAACCTTGGATTATAGTTTAGTAGTTCATCCGAAGCCAAGAGAGCAAGAAGACTGATCTAATAGAATATCTCCATGGGGGGACATATCCTTCCAAAAGTTTGCACATTTAAAAGGGGTCTTAAAAAGGTTTTGTGGTCCCATAAAATGTATCTCATTAAATTTGTTTACAGTAAACCTTCAAATTCTATTTTTTAACATAAACAAGGGTCTTTTGAAAAGTCCTTGCAAAGTCCGAGGGATGGCACAACTGGCGCGTATTGAGGTTATGTTTAGTTAGTAGCATCTCTTGGAAGAAGCGAAACCAACTTTCAGCTATATCAGTCTATTTCTTTCTATTTGGTATTCGTTTGAATCGAGGAAATGGAGTGATTTTCAAAAAATGGACTAAAAATAATTTAGTTGCTTGATTAAACATTACTTTATCAAAGGCAAAATGCCTCTGGAGACTAAAAAGAAGCTTGATAAACATTATTGGGACTTTGTACCTTGGATTAAAACAGTTTATAAGTGGTTTAACAATTTTTGAGTGGCCGTATGGCACAAGTGAAATAGATATTTATCAAAAAAATAAATTATTAAAAATTCATGGCGTATCAAGTTAGAATAGGGAATCGATAGATGACAATATCATTTATTCTGTAATTTTTGTATTAACAAGTTAACGCCGTAATGCATGTTAAACTACTCATCTCCCAAACATTTTTAAAATTGTCAAGGTTACCATGTCATTTTTGGTTTCTTTTTTTTATGACACCGGCAGGCAGGGATGGTTCAAGTACATTTAAATGTACTTGAACCAAATACAAGTACTTTATTAAAGTATTAGGTTGTTTTTTGAGGTATTTTTACCAGTAATTCACAAGCCTTTGCCATAAATTTAAGTACAGTTGCAAGTTCTATGAAGAATATATAAACTTATCTTATTGTCTCAATACCATTTTATAGGTTAGTTTACATTAATAAGAAGTAAAGTATTGCAAGTTAGCTATTAAAATCTGTACAAACAAGACAATTTATCGTCCAAAATGGAGAAGGAAAATCAAATCATCTAATGCAGAGAATTATATTATGTTATATTCTCAAAAATAAAATGATTTTTATCTTTGAACAAGTCAGAAGTAATGGTAGATCTTCTAACCGATGCAACTAGAATTGACGTTCAGAGTCTTTTTCAGCTTCTTTTTTGAAAGAGAAGGTTGCAAGATACAATAAAGTGGTTCTGGAGATTATTACTACACGGAAAATTTGCCCTAATTTATTAACGAAATCATTATACCTTGGGCCAAAACTTTTTTGTGCAATGACAGGTCCACCAAGTATGTTAATAACCCCCACTGTAACTTCACAAAGCATTTAGGGCCTCTCCGAATAATTCAAAATGAACTGTAAGCCCATGTGTCGTTTAATACTATGGAGAAGACATAATGAATATTAAAAACCACCGCCTCCACCTCAGAAAACATTTAGGCCCCCTTCAAATACTTGAAAATAAACCCTTGGGGCCATAGGTTGATTAAATCTACGATAAATATACCAAGCAGATTAAGAACTACCACCTTTGATTCACAAAGCATATATTGCCCCTTCCAATAGCTTCAAAAATCCCGGATCTATAGATTGATTAAGACTACAGAAAGGACACCAATCAGGTTAAAATCACCGCCAACACTTCACAGAGCATTTAGGGCCCCTTCAAATACTTCCAGATAAACTTGGAGACCATGCATTGATTAAGGCTACGGGAAAGACACCAAGAAGGTTAATAACTATGAGCTCAGTATTCATTTTGAAGTATTTAGAGAGGGACTTAATGCTTTGTGAAGTGTCGATGCTGGAGTTTGACCAGTATGGTGGGCCTTCAAATGCACAAAATCTGTTTTGGGCGTAGGTATTCTGATTTTCTTATTAAATGGCAGGAAATTTTCAAAATGGTAATTTTCCATACTGGCAATTTTCTCCATGGCCATTCCCCCCTGCCAATTTTCTAAATGGCAATTTTCTCCAGAGCGATTTTCGGTTCACGAATAAATAAGGAATGAGTTGACTAGTCAACAGCTGATCAAAATACATATGTAGATTTTTGAGGTAGACCATTATATACAAATATATTAACATAGCTACACAGACGGTTGGATATCTGATGGATAGGATTTTGATTCATATGACAGAGTGTGTACTATCCTTCAAAAGAAGGAGGAATATATTCATTCAACTTTCATTCCTGTTCACGTTCATATAAGTGAATTACAGATGCATGTTAATTATTATGTATTGGTATAGACAGTAGAAATCGGAAAAATTGAACTTGAAGAGATCAATCAATTTTGTTTGATAGGTATATTATGAGAAAATCAACAATAACTTTCCATTAGATTTTGTTATCTTTTTCATTTTAAATACAATATAAATTTTCTCAAAAGTGAGCCTTGATGAAATTTGTATTTCGTATCTAATTACCTTAAATTAAAAACTAATAAATCATTTCTAGACATTTGATTTATTGTACTTAAAGATGGTAAAAATTCTTCATTAGTTGTATAAAAAAGATAAAATATATTTTATTTAAAAAGGTCGCTATTGGAACTAAATAAAGTCCTTAATATGGGTTAGTGCAAAAGTTTTAAGGTAGTTTGTAATTTTTTGTGAAAGGTTGTGAATTTTTTTTTAAGAAAAAATAAATTTTTTGTAAAACGTTCTGAATTAAAAAAAAAATTCAAAAAAGTTTAATTTTCTGTGAAAATCTATTGATTTTTGAAAAAATTTCAAAAAATTAATATTGGTGAATAGCTGTATATTTTTTCCAAAAAGTTTAATATTTGAGGTGAAACATTTTGGCCGATAAATATTATTTTTAATTATTTTTCCTAAAAGATTAATTTTATTTCCAAAATATTTTAGTTATTTGTGAACATAAAAAAATTCAAAAAAAACAATGCCCCTCTAAATATAATCCTGTGGACGTCTCTCTTAATTTAGTTCATAATAATGCTATTAAGAAAAAATTAATAATGAATTTATGAACACCGTAGACAGCAATAACGGCTTTCAGGAGGAATTGGCTGCAGGTCTTATGATGTATGCCTCTGACATGGCTGCCAACTCCTCATCAAAAGTTGTCAATTAAGACCTCAACATTTGGGGGTCGGATTTTGCAGGGTTGGGACTCTCTTTGCCACCAGCTACTTTATTCAATTGGAGTCATATTTGGTAATTAGGGAGGTCAAAAGTTTCATTAAAAAAAACTAGAACTGAACTAACGGTTCACTTTTTCATCATTTTTGCATCAGCAGTGGTTCTTTAGGGGCTTGTGGAGACACATCACCACCCTTTTTGACGTACCTTGTCACCTTGTGATTCCTGACACATGATAATCAACGGTGATGCTTTGAATTTAACATTAACAGAAGGAGGAGTAGATGGTCGTACTTTAGGATAAATCAAAAGTACTGAGCAAGTTTTAGCTAGATATCGTTAGTGAACTATATCTCACGATTAATAAATTACATCAAAAAAAGCTTATAATAGACTTAAAGCATCAGCGTTCACTTAAACAAACTTCCGTTGCAGTTTTGTAGTTGGTAAAGTCAGTTGTGTGTTATAGCGTTCCAAAGTAGAAGTAAAAACAAAGGAAATTAATACAATATCGAATGCAAAAACAAGCCATGGTTCCAACAAATACATTCTAGTAATATCGAATATGGACGTTGAAGAAGAGGCATGATCTCGTGGGCCAATGTTCGAAAATGTCAATAATATAATGAAAATCGTCGAGTTGGACCGGGTAATTTTGTTATTGTTGTTTGTACAGTATTGAATGCAACAGCAAAGCTGTTGTTCCAACGATTCCGTTCTGGTAATATGGACGTCGAAAATTTCGATGAAATAATGAAAATCTTCGATTTGGACTGGCATTGTGCCCTTGTTCCATTGCTAAGGAACTAAAGATTAGCCAGAAAACCGTTTGGAAACATCTACATCCAATAATCCTTAAAATGTTAATTTTATTGTTAAAATAATCTATACTTAAGTAAGGTCCTTTTTCCTACTTGTTGGTCTTTATACCGGGTGTCCCGAAAGTCTTGACCGGTACCTTCGATGGCTTTTTTCGAGGTTTCAGAGACTTTTTACGTAAATGTTGCGTGAATAAAAGTTAAAGACCGTTTTCAGATTAACAAGTTTTGTTTCAATAACATTTCGAAATTTTAATTGTTTTTGACATGGAGGCTAAAAGACATGAAGTAGCTGCTCTGCTTCGTGCAGGAATCAGCCACAAGGAGATCTTTGAGGCCACCAGCATGTCCGCCAGCACCATTGGCAGGATCAAGAGGAGGTTGGAGAAGGGGGAAGGCCTTGAAGACAAGCTTCGAAGTAGAAGACCTGTCTTAAAGGCCACCAAGGCCACTAAGAAGAAGATCAGGGCCCAGATCAAGATATACCCTCTTCTGAGCATCAGAACAATTGCCAAGAAGAACAACATGGGTAAGACTACTACTGCCAACATTGTCAAGGGCATTGGGGGCAAGTCCTTGGTCCACACCACCCGGCCCATGTTGTCCATGGTCAATATGGAGGCCAGATACATCCGATGCAAGAACATTTTGAACAACATGAAAAGCAATGGGGACAGAATTCTCATTTTTTCCGATGAGAAAACTTTTACAGTGGATCCAGTCTTCAACCGCAAAAATGATCGCTACATTAGCCTTAATGGTTATGTGGGATCTGAGAAAAATGTGTCCTTGACCAAGCACCCAGCCAGCATCATGATGCTTGGAGTTGTTGGCTCAGATGGTAAAGCCATGCCTCCAGTCTTTTTCCGAGAGGGCTACAGGCTCGCCTCGGAGGACTACATCAAGGTGCTCAAGACCAAGGTAGTCCCATGGATCAGGAAGGAGTATCCTGGCAAGAGGGTGTGTTTCCAGCAGGATGGGGCACCTGCACACACAGCCAAGAACACCCAGAAGTGGTTGAAGGAGAATGTGGAATTCTGGCCTAAGGACTTCTGGCCCCCTCCTCCCCCGACCTGAACCCCTTGGATTTCAGCATCTGGGCGCACATTGAGAGGCAGGCTTGCAAAAAACGCCACAGCAGTACCAAAGCTCTCAAGGCCAGTATCACCAAGGCCTGGGCCAAGATGGAGCCCACCTACATCAAGAACACCTGCTCCTCCTTCCGTCCCCGTGTTGTGGCTGTTATGGAAGCTAAAGGCCAAATTGTTAAAAACATATTATAGATTATAACCAAGCGAAGTTTTTTTATTAAAACATTTCTCTGTATCTCTACTTTTAGTCCTTGTAGATCTTAATGAAGTTGGAAGTTAGAAATCAGTCAGGACTTTCCGGACACCCAGTAGAAAGTAAAATCGATCCCTCGTGAAGTCCTTGAGGGTGTTTTTCGCTTTTATAGTTACTTCTTTATATAATGTAATAACTTATATAACTGCGTAAAAATATAATAAAGTCGTATTCAATTGCATTAATGAAAACAGGGAGATGTTTTGCAAGATTTGTGAAATGCTCTTAATACATATCTCATATATCTTATTTGTCTGAATAAACCATCGACATTTTTAGGGCAAATCCCAAAGACTGACACTAAAAGACTGCTCTCAAATAAGGGTGTTTTTCCTTTATTAAATTATTCCGTTATATAATAGAATAAATATATAACCTAGTAACAATATGTACTGTTCGTATTATCTTGTACTAGAACGAAAAAAGTAATAGTATTTCCATGATATTTGCAATAATCTTAATGCATATTTCATAAATCTTATTTGGCTTAATAAACCATCGATATTTGTATGAAAAATTCCGAGGACCTCCAGTTAAGGACCGGGCCCAAGGATCGAGAGTCCTAAGGACCAGTCCAAAATTTCAAAGACTGGACTGAAGCGAATAAATAAAGAGAAACACAATACTTTCCCTAACCTTATATTTCATAAGGCAGTGTGAATTTCTTCAGACGCGACTAGACCAAAGACAAACAATAAACAAAGACGTGACTAAGCCATGAAATAACTATGAAACGACAGTTGTACATTTATTGGGGCAATAGAATGATACAAAAAATGATATTTATATAGATAAGAACTGGAGTAGATTTTTTTTTTTGTAATAAAAATGTGAGAAAAAAATATAATAAATTTAAAGGCCTGTTATTTTCGTTTTTCCTTCTCAATTCAATTGTTTTTTTATCATTTGTCTGTATCATTCACACATTCTTGACACTTTCCCACTACATACTCAATTTATTACTCAACATAATTGTTAAAGAATGTTTTTGTATTTTTCTCATGACGATGACAACTTTTTTATTGCAATGTGCACTGCAGGAACCAAGTATTTGATGCCTTGCTGAAATTATAAGTTTGTACAGTGATAAAGATTTTATATGAAATTTCGGACCACAGACTGGCTAGGTTATTGCGTGAACAGTAATGCATAATATATCAGGGGTGTCTGTAGGATAATATTTTCTGGGGTTTTGGCATTTTGAACTTTTTGAAAAAAAAAGAAACAAAAGTTAAATTTTTTCGGAAAAAAATTTGGAAATTTTTTAGGAAAATAAAATCACTATGGATTGCTATTTGCAAAAAAATCACTACTGATTGTTGTTTGCAAAAAGAATAAAAAATTTACAGCTATTAACAAAAAATGAAATTTTTTTAGATAAAAATTTCAAAAACCTACAGCTATTCTTAACAAATTAAATTTTTACGAACATAACTTCAAAAATACATAGCTTTTCTCAAAAAATTTTTATAAAATTCACAGCTTTTCACAAAAAAATAAATTTTTTAGAAACAAATTTCAAACATTTAATTCCAAAAATTCATAGTTATTCTCAAAAAATAATTTTTTTTTTGGGAAAAAATTTCAAAAATCAACAGCTGGTTACTAAAAATAAATGATTTTGGAATTTTTTTATATTAAATGAAAAAAAACTTGCTCCCGCTTTATAGGACAAGTTTTATACATATCTATGTCTGACCTTAATGAGCTTCTTCTCGAGCCACTACTTTGTTGTGTTGGTCGTATGTTGTGGATATTTGGTTTTGTCGTTCTGGAAGATCCATTACACGAACCATTTTCATTGCACTTTCTTAAGGGAAGGAGGTTGTTGTCCAAGATTTCGTGGTATATGGCCCGTCCATCCTCCATTAGATGGAGTGAAGTCGTATCTAATGTTTCCGCCCTCATGTTTGACCGTGGGGAATGTTGTTCTTAAAGATTATACTCCGTATTTTCTTCCTCGAAACACTCTTTTTTTGTTCGTAAAATATATCTCACATTAAAATAAACCTACCATTAAAACTATAGATGGGCCTTTCTTTGTCACTGGTCAAACCTACAAAATCGCCAAGGGATCAAATACTTATTTTCTCCACTGTATATCGGGTGGTCCATTGAAATCTGAACACTTACTAATTCAATCATTAATGAGGGATGGAAATGAATTCATATTCCGATATATTAAAACATAAACAATTAATAACGTACAAGTGGAGAAAATGACACTGGAACGGGATCGACGAATTTCCATTCGTGCTCTCCAAGCAGATGGGCGTCTCAAGGATCACTGTCTCCACCGGCAGCAAATCTGAAGCGTTGGAGAGGAAGAAGGGCACTGTCATAAATGCCAAACTGGACCAAAAGGAGTTAAAGAAAAAAGGCCACGCTAATTCCCTTAAATCGATGAAGGCCCATGAAAGGGATCTTGGGGGTTCACACCGGACTGTAGAGAGAGCTATCAAAAGAGTAGATGGAAAGAACCTTGTGAGAATGAAGATACCACTTTTAATACCAGCAATCAAAGAAAACTATCTCCTCCGTTGCCGGACTATTAGAACTCATTTTTGACAATTTTGGACCCCCTACAACCCAGATGCCAATTCCTTCGACTACACCTTGAGGGGAAGACCTGCAGTGTCCGTCATCCAAACACCAAGTCCCTCAAAGCCACCTTCAGCCAGCACTGGGACGCCATGCCAGAGGACTACATCCGTAGGGGGTTCCAGGCCTTCCACCACCACCTTAGAAGCCATCATTGCTGCTAAGGGCAGCTATATTAATGAGTAACTTAAAAATAATCTGGGATTTTCTCTATTTCTTTAATTTCATTCAAGATTGTTATTATATTGACACTCTATATATGTATTTCTGCCCTTTTCAAAAGTTTGATATATTTTCGTACAATATACATAAACAATCTTTTTTTTTTTTGAAGGTGTTTAACATACAATCATGAAACAAATGCGAATACAGAGACCAAATATATATTAACGTGGATATATATATATATATAATATTTGGTATCCGCAAATAAGATTAAGTTATGAATGAATGAGTGTACATAATATTTATTCAAAGACTAACAGACTTTGTGCAACTCATTGCTCTAAGCATCACTACTAATCTTTGGGTGTGTACTGTGTTTTAATCATCTTCTTATTTCTTAGATCCCTTTGAATCTTTTGAAAAGATCTATCTATATTCTATGTAATAAAATGGAAGAGACAATGGGTTTGGCTTTCCCCCCAAAAAATAAAGAAATAAAGGTAAAGAACACATTGTGGTACCAAGTGTAAATATAATTACGACCTACTTTTTTGACACCAGTTATGTTTTCGTCCGATTGTGTTTGAACCTAGCATTACTCAAAACATACCCTATTGATTTTGATCGAACTTTGTAGTAAGGTTACATACGCTAAGAGTACGCCCCTCTTCAGTTTTAAGAGGTAAAGGACACAGTTCAAGGTAACATAGTACGTTATTTTTTATTTTAAAGCAGGATTACTGATAAAGTTACGGATCGATTTTGGTAAAATTGAGTGTAAGGTTGTATATGATAGCAGTAAAATACCATTAAATTTTGAAAGGTCAAGGTCAAATGTCAAGGTCACAAAAAGGTTAAAATGCAAAATCGACCATATCTTTTGAAAATAAATGATATTCCATGATCAAGTTAAATTTTTAGATGTTGAGGTCCCACAAAAAGAAATTGAGACACATAACTCAAATTATAGTTATTTGTTGTTAATTTTTAGGGGAAATAGTTTTAGGTGGAGATTTGTACTTTATCAAGAGCTCAATTTAGTTTCTAACTCGAATCAATATTTTTTAACTGTTGCAACCGTTGCTACGGGGACAGTTGAAACATTTGACGAGTCTCATTCAAATACAATCTTTTTAAAATCTTTAAAGCAGGGCTGCAGATAAAGTTCAAAATAGACTTTGTTAAAACTCTGTGGTAAGGTTGTATATGGAATGAGCACGACCCCCTTAAAATTTAAGAAGTATATTTCAAAGATCAATGTCACTCAAAAACTATATTTTCATATTTTTAAAGGAGGACAACGGATAAATTTACAAATCCATTTTGGTGATACAATGTAGTAAGTTTGTATATGTTAACAGAACGACCCCATTAAATTTTATGAGTTTAAGGTCAAAGGTCACCGTTACACAAAACGTTATTTTTGTTGTATTTGAAAGCGGGATGGCAGACAAAGTTATCCATTCATTTTGATAAAATATTGTAGGAAGGTTATATATGTTAGCAGTAGGTGGAGATTAAACCTGGAGAGGTAAAGATTAAGGTTGCATAAAATGTTTAAAACGTAAAATTGATCATAAATTTAGAACAAATTAAGATACATATCTTCAATTAAATTTAAAGAGGTCATGGTACCACAAATACATTGAGATACATAATATAAATTAGTGTCATTTTTGTTATTGATTTTAGGTGGAGGTTTCATCAGTGGTTAATATTGATTTTTTTAAAGGTATAAGGAATCACAATCACGAAAGACATTCAACCGTTAATGTTCTGTGTTTACGAAATTAAAGTTATCAAAAACCTCAACTCATTTCGAAATACCAAACGAAATCAGATCTTAAACGTGCTGTGAGCCAATACGAACGTGCACAAACTTTGTAAGGAATTAAACAATCAACTGTACATTAAATAAAAAGTCAAAATAGCCGATTTCCGAATCAATAATTTCTTTTCTTTTTTAATCATTTAGTCATATATTTGTAAGGATGGGCAAAACGTATAGAAAAAGAACAGTTTCAAGATTAGAAAAGGAAAAATGGTTCGTGCATTGTTTTTTTTTTTTTTTTGTTCATTCTGTAATAGATCGTCGTAGTGTGAACATCTCATTTTGAATACGGAGCTCCTACCTATTTTTGGGGGTAAAACATTCATAACAAAATAGTTTAGTTATAGTTTTGCAATATTTTCCCTACACTAATTCTAATTCAAATGTGGGAAGTTCTCCTCTCTCTACCAATAATATAATTTATTCATCCAAATTTATATAATAGACAAGTCATGTTAACAAAAATATTTTTTTAGTAGTTCCATAAATATTGCTCACGCTGTTTCCTTGCACCTTACCAAATCTCTATCCCACTTATGTGCCAATATAAAGTTAAATCAGGAATACCCCATGTTTTTTTTTCTTTTATTGTAACCGTAGATTTTTACAATCTTTAATTATAATTTGGGGTGCTTCTCTAGGATCAATCCGAATAAATTATTAATAGAAATGAAAAATAATGGTTAGAAGAATGCAATACTCATTTTGAGAAGAAAAATACTTATACCTTAATTTTGAGTGAAGTCACCACATATATTAATGAACTACTTAACCTTCTGTTACTGAGCATTCACTTTTTTGATGTAGTTAATTAACTTGTAATAAATATTAAACGAGTTTTAATAATTGATACACAGTTGAAATAGAGTCAAAATTACGCTGATGAATCATAAAAACATTGGATTTGGATATTCATAAAATACAATTTGTGATTATTACAGTTGAAATATAATGATTTCATTTTCGGTAAAGAATTACTATGAAAAATTAATTACTCTCAAGAACTTCAAAATGTTCTTATTAAGTTTGATGAGATTGAGTGTGACTTGTAGAATAACAGCTGAAACTATATTTGTTGCAATGCATCCACCTTAAAATGGAAAAAGGAAATAGACAAAGTAAAATAACGACTTTAATAGTAGACAAACTAATCAAATTCACCAAACCTTGATTAAAAATAGCAAAATTTGCGAATAGTTCCAAGAAAATACATTTTTGCAGCAACAAAAAGTTGCATTTATTCTGAATGATGTTTCAAGAGCATATTAATGCTGATTCCAGCATTTAAATATATTTTAAACAGTTTTAGAGCAATTTTATTAACATTAGGGGTGCAGAAAATCCCTGTTTATTAACGAAGGGTTAAAAATAAATGGACTCCGTTTATTCGAGAAAGTGCTAGTGAATCTGACATAATATTTTAGCATGCAGGAACTGCCACCTATACAGCTAAAATTTGAACGAGACTATATAACTATAAAGGTCAATTTTTCCTTTTATGGCCAGGTGAAGCGGATTATAGAGGCTAAAAGGCTTCCCATTGACTCAAACATATATTTCTTACTAGGGATTTTAAGGTAGAGTCAATCATCAGCAAAATACAGGAAATAATTTATTCAAGCAGATGCTACAAGAAACCCATTCCAATCAATTTGAAATGTGTAATTAAAGCACTCGACGTTTTGGCAAATTTCTCCAACAATGGTCGTTAACTTGGAATTTTAAACATTTGAATTGTGGGTATTTAATAGACCGTGGTACTGCAGAAAGATATATCTATCAAATTCAACATTCTTTTATCTTTTTGTATCATTTCAATTAAATATGCTAAACCTTAAATTTTGTCCTATATATTCTTCATTCTTCGCTAGGATTGAATAAAAAAACTGTATAGTCCCGGGCAGGATATATTAAACCCATTTTTTTTCACTCAAAATGTTTTTTTGTGTTTTGAGTTATTATTATTAATTTTTTATAATTGCATTATGAAGAAGCGGAGTCTCCATAGAATTTTTTAAGCCATTGCTTAGTATTAAGGTTAATAGAAATACAAGGTTATACCATAACGCGTATACGAATGATGTTTGACTTCCACTACGCTTTTAAGTAGATGAGTTGGGTGTTTTGTCAAAATCTGTTTTTCTTGCCTAGCTGTAGGTACGATACATTAAATTGAAAATTCTAGCAAAAGTGACGTCATAGACTATGAGTGGATGTGTGTTTTGTCATAATCTGCCTGTCTTGCCCAGCAGTCGGTACAATACATCAGATTGAAAATTAAAGCAAGCTCGTTTACATGAGGGTCTAACCTTGTATTTCTATTAACATTACTTAATATGAACGGTATATTTTCCCATTAAGAAGCATTGTAAAATTTCAAAAAAACCACATTGTTTTAGATGCATTGTTTTGGAAATGACTAAAACAGCAACTTACTTAGCACAATAATTCATTAACTAAAGAAAAGATTGTCATGAAATTATGATAACTGTATTTTGAAGGTTGCTACTAACTGAAAATGAGATATATTAAAAAAAGAAAAAAAATTGCGCCAAATATGTGTGATACTTTCAGCCCATGTGTGATATAGCTATATATATATATTATATAAGTTGGATGTTCTTTGTATGATAAGTCAAAACTTCAAGTGCTTAGTAATAAATATTAAAGAGATAAGGGCAAAAATACTTCATTATTCTAAAGGGTTTCAAAATTATATTTACAGCAGGTAGATATTATGGATTTGTACATTGTAAATATAATTATAGCCATGATGAAACAAACAGGATGTTATTTGCAAAAAAAAAAAAAATTAACAGAAGAACAACTTACAAAAAAATATAAATATATTGCATGACTTAGTTAAGCAAATTTTAAAATTATCAATCCATTCTCTAATACTACTACTGAGTGTGGACTCTAAACTTGCAGTAGCGTTACTAAATTACGAAAAATGGGATTTTGATGGAGTCTAGAAAAGACAACTCAAAACCAATTTAATGGAACGATGTAGCTCAATGGAAAAATCGTATGGGAGAAATTATTCTCATGAACTCAATGTGCGTAGGTTCGCACCTCGGTTATTCCTAGAGAAGGAAATATACTTTATGTATATGGACTTCAAAGACATTTCATGGGTCAGATGGAGTAAATGTAATAATGTTTACTTATACTTAATCAGTGCAACTCCATCTAACAAATTAATGGAACATTAAAAAACAGAATCAGATTGTATGTTTCATTAGTATATATAACCATATTTTCTATACAATGTGTTCTTCTTCAAAAGCAATAGCAGCCTCAACACGCCGGCACAAACAAATTCTCATCTTATGACGACAAAGGCGTGTCCATGACGTAGCATGCGAGTCCATATTTGGATGAGGTGTGTGACATACATTCTTGTACAAGACTCCCTAAACGGCAAAGTAAAGGGGGTGATATCATCCCTAGAGGAGGGCTACATAGCGGTAGGTCAGTGTTCATGACATAACCACCCTGGCATGATGTCACCGTGCAGCCAATCCTTATTTGAATGAGAGTTCCAGCAGACATTTTTAACTATCAGGCCCCAAACTGCAAAGTCCAGGTGATTGAGTTTAGGGATAGAGGAGAGCCACATGAAGGCGGGAAGAAGTGAGTGATATTGCTACTGCAGAAGTCCTTCTTGGCTGTATGGGGATGTAATGGACTTATTGATGTTGTGGGCAGTCTAGATTGCCAACGGTCTCTGCAGTCTTTTCGACACTGAAACCGGCCTGGAGGAGATTGAACAGGTATTTTTTTGGTCATTTTTACAATAGGAGAAGACATGGGATAAAATCGAGATTTTTCTTTTTTCAACTGTCATTTTTTAGCTAATTAAACCTCATAATTAGTGTTTATGTGTGTGTTTCAAATAAGTAATTAATTATAAAGTTATTAGTAAAAAGTTTTAGGGAACACACTTGACCGGTATGAGATTGTTATGAATTTTAGTGGACGGAGCTAAATAACCCTTAAGGAAGTTTGATTTGAACGGGTCTCAAAGAATAAATAAGTTTAGGTTGGTCACTAAAGAAAATTTTGGTATACACCGATTCCATAAATGAATGCCTGATGACATCACGGATGTTACAAAATTGGTGTGACAATGAAGGCAATTGAGATCAGCTGAATTTTGAATTTGAATTGCTCCTTATTTTCTCGTAATCAGTGTTCTGAACGTTGATTGGTTGAATTAGAGTTATCTAATGTGAAGCTGCAAACAATTTTCAACAATCATTGAATAATAGTTCCATGGTTTGGATAAATTGGATAAGTACCAACTAATTTTGGGCCTTTTTCTTGTTTCTTTTTGGAAGAAAGGTTGTATGACACAAAAATTAATTTAAACATTGCTTTGAGTTGAATTTTTTTGATTCTGTAAAAACACTTTTATCCTATTTTAGTCATGCTATTGCAAGTTTCTGGTTCAACATTGTAGACTAAATAATATTTTTTGACGAATAAATAACTAAGCCTTACTATGCGGTTGAATTATTAACTTTTATTGTTTTATAAAAATAATTGTATTATAGATCAGATAAACTCACAGACCGCTGAATTGAAGCCTTGCTAGAACTGTTCTCCTATACTGAGCTTTAAGATATTATCTCCAATTTTTCTCAATGAGTGACTTTTGAATTTTGATACAATTATATCAAATGAGCAAAATAATCAATAATTCAAAAGATTTCAGCTAAGGAAATATAATGGAAGACTTATTATATTATTAAATAACTAATTATTTAAAAGAATAAAACTTTTAACCCTCAAAATCTGCTTTTATCCAATATCTCAAAGAAATGATAAAATTGTTATTTAATTCTGTGGCAAAACTTTTTTGATGTTCGACAAAATGGACATATTTCAACTACTGTGTTAAAACTTCGACTGTGTTGATAAATGAACTGATATAACTATGCTAAAAAAGCTGCCTGAAGCTTCAGCTCACACAATTAGACCTTGTTTCATTCTGGATTCTGGCTGCCAGTCAATATCCCTCTTTGTCAAAGAGAGCAATCAAATTTATGTTGCCTTAAATTACCACCTATTCAAGTGAGTCAGGGACTCCAATGTGCCCGTCACAAATTCAAAGGCAATAAACAAACTGAAAGCAAATTTGAAAGTTACACTGCGTGCTAATCTCTCACCCATCTCACCACGACTAGATTTCATTTTTCCCAGCGGCATACACAAGTGTATCATTGAGAGAAAACAAAATATGTATTATTGTCATTAAAAATGACCGTGGTACAACACATATCCTATAAAATATGTATTTTTTTTACTCATTTACTGGGGAAGGTGTGTCTTGGAAATTTTTTAACAGTCAAAAGTGTGCCTTCAATTGTAAAAGTTTAAAAATCCCTGTGTTACAGGATATTTGTCAATGATCATAATTATTCAAGAACATAAAAATATGTTCTTTGCCAATACACAAACGTTAAAGTCCTTAAATGACTTAGTATAGTTATAACATGTACTACTAACCGGTTTGATTTCCCCCTTATTTCGAATTTCGATTACAGGAAAGTTGTAATATGGTATGAAAATTGCATTGTTCTACGTGGTTATTTCTACCTCGCATATCACGATCAAATTATGAAAAAAAAGACAATATCACTTTAATTAGAAAACATAGATATAAAGACGACATTTTTAGTTAAATTGTATAAAATAATTTTGATAGTATTAAAAAAGTGTTGCGTTATAATTTGCCTATGGAACAAAAAAGAGAAAAAATATAGGAAAATTTAATGATCCATTCACAGCGCCCATCTTTTTTTTACAATTTTAGAAAGAAATATCAATTTTTTTCTTATATGATTATCTTTTTTTGCTCCATAGGGTACCTTAAGAAAAAAACTTTAAATTTGTTTTTTATAAATTAGAATAATGTCTAGCATAATTAATTATAGCAAAATAATGATTTATGATGTATTTTAATCCTTATGACTAAAGAAAAAAACTTTCCTCCTATCAAACTTTGAACAATATTTGCTACCTAAAAATGACATCGTGGAATAATGAAATTTTGTATAGATAATTTTCATACTATATGACAACTTTTCTCCACTATCCGTAATCAAAATTCGAAGAAAGTTGAAAATCAAACCGGTCTAATGTACAAGTAGATTGCACAAGTTGAAAACAAATGTCAAAGTGAGATAAAACTCTTTAAATGAACAATTAATAGTCCTTGTGATACGTTTAATGTAATGATTAAATTATGTTCTAGGGTCAATTTATTTAAAGTATAATTATTGACATTATTAATTAGATAATTACTAATTGATAAGTGATGGTTTTAGTGGTCGATGTCCAAAATATAATCCTATGGACGCCCCTGAATATACACTATTTTTATGACTAATAATAGCAATTGACTTAATTTCAAGGACAATTTTAGAATCTTTCCTCCTCTACTATGAGTCCCTGCCCAACCTACTCCTATTGTAACAGACCGTTTGCCACACTTTACAAAAAAGAAAATTGTGCACCCTGTATTACAAAAAAAATCTTTCCAAATTACAGATACCAATACGGGATTTTTCTCTCAATACCTGCACGAATGCAAGTATTGCATGTACATTTTGCAACACACAATCAATTATTATTACCCATAAATCCCAAAACTTTTGGTCCATTAAATATTTAAACAATAATGTATTTATTTCAAGGTTTATGGGTTTGCAAAAAAAAAAGAAAAATGTAAATATGGGCTTGCTTAAATATGGGATTAACCTACCATTACGAGGACAATAAATTTAATGGATCATTCTTTGTTATAGGATTAGACTGAATCATCAAATTGCAGAAATCCTCAAGGATTCCCCCTCAAAAGTGAAACAATGCAGCAAAAAACAATTAAATTTATTAATAAAAAAATAAACAATTAGCATTGAAATAAACCTATTTTATGACTATTTCAATATCTGAGCTTTAATAACCATCTACGTCAACCCCAATATATTTTGTATGTAGAGTAAGATGTCTCGGATTACCTGCCATTTCTGTCCGTGCTCGTAATCCAAAGTGGATCTCTTCCTTGGTTCCTAAGTATGAATTTACAAATATTCCATATCAATTTCGATCAATGCTCAGTTCTTATTTAGGACAATGGACCACGTCAATCCCGTCTTACTTTTCGGTCCTTAAAGAAGGTAAAATCGATCCTTTGAGGCTTTATTGAGAGGCTTTTTCTCCTCAATTTAACTATTTTGTTATTTAGTACAATATATGATATAACTATGTACAAATATAATAATTTGTCATATATTGACAAAATGAATATTCCTTGAAAAATATGAGCAATAAGTTGTCTTATCCAGATGTTTTTTGAGCAACACATACACAAGAGGTATCAAAATTTGTGTAATTGTACTCAAATGACGAATTATCCTGATCTTTATAAGAAAGAAATATGTAAACCTCAAAGCTGCCAGAAGTCAGCCATATTGTTGCTCCGGAGGTCTTGGTCCTTATTGGATGTATGTGGCTGTAATTGACTTCTTCATGTTGTAGGCAGTCTGGATTGCCAACGGTCTCTGCAGCCTTCCAGGCACTGCCACTGCCGGTTTTGTTGTTACTCAGACATTTTTACAATTACAGCTGACATGGGATAAAAGAAAGCCTTGGTTATTTTTGTTTCAGCTGTCGTTTGGATATGTAATGAAATCTTGCAAGTAAAAATAACGGGGATAAACTCGCAAATATATGCTACTGCAAGGTTTGCGTCATCCTCCCTCTAAAGATATTTGGTGAGAACGAAAGGCGGTCAATCACTAAATTAAAGCTGGTATATTTCCTCGGCTTAAAGGACAATAAGAACCAATCACTGCTTAATGCCTATAGGTAAATGTCAGTCTAAGTGCTGGACATTTACAACTTTTGCCCTTCTTAAACATTACAGCAACATTAAGTCAATTGAATACGATCATTCATTATTTGCTATTTCATTCAACGTAAGTTAAAAATTCGTTATCAGAGACGTTACTGTATATAATTAGTATATATGACAGTGACGTTTGTCTTTTTTCATTCCTAGGGAAAAAAGTTTTAGCGAGGCCTTAAATGCAAAAATCCCTCTTGAATTTATGAGTATTACTGTCTAAGTTTGCATTAAAAAAAAACAAGGTCATCTATTCTATATATTTATATATAATAAAAGGAGGAATGAACCCACCCACTTTGCAGATAAAGATGATTAAGATAAAGAAAGTCGGGGAAAAAAAAAAATCTGCAATGAGACATTATTCTATGAAAACTAGCTTAATAGAAAGATACAAAATCTGTATTAACTTTTCATCATTTCCTATATATGTGGCCTGTCAATACTAAAGAAAGTTAGAAGGCTATATTTGATGGACAGGAGGCCTATATTTCAGAATACCGTTTTTCAAGTAAACCGAACAACTTTTCCTTTTCTCTGAATGAATCAGATCTCTTGTCTATTTGATGAACCTGATCGGAACTGGATCATAACTCCTACAATTTAGATGATGATCCGTTACTCACACATAACCCTTAGAGAAAAGAATTACATATAACCCGTAGTCTAGACTAAAGAGCCCGTAGTCGCAATTAAATGATCTGTTACAATCCCAGTCTACAGTAAGGAGACTCAAAATGAGGATGGGGCATGTCAGCTGAAATAATAATGAATACAAAAACCTGTATCTTCGATATGTTTACTCAATCACACACCCTTGATTAAAAAATGACGAGTAAACAATACTACGAATAAAATAAAACAATAAACAACAATTTGAAGAATGTTTGGGAGGAGATCAGCTTAGCTGTCATGACGCTTTTTTAGATCAGCTGCAAGCAGCCTTGATAGAAAGGAAATAAACACAAATCCCACTCCGTGTATAGCAATGACTTAATGGCTGGATTTACTACGAAGTTGATCCTCAATTATATGTACTCCGAGTGCAATGAAGAAATCCCATCTCCACCATTTTCTATACTCCGTTTCCTACTCCTATTAAAAGGCCGAGTTGCAAGTCCAGATCATTTCCCCTAATTCTAATATCTAGTAAAAAAAAAAAAAAAAAAAAAAAATTGAGGATTTCTTTTTATTTGATATTTATTCAAAATTGTTTTTGCCTTGACTCACAAGGAGGTGTGAAATCCCCTGACTACCAGCTTTGAAATGTACTTTCATGGCCTGTAGGTAGTAAGTATCTAAAGTACGGGAATAAGTGATTTAATGAAACATTAAAACCAAATAATTAACCCATAAAATGATCATAAAAACCACGCTCTTTATTTGATGGGGTTTTTTAAGTGTTCACCCTAATATTATTTTATCCATGGAGCTTTGTACGTCCTCTAGCGTGCGGTATTAACTACTTCACACGATCTCTTGGCTAAGGTTATCCAAGAGGAACAATAGTAAATTAAGGATCATATATTGGAGGAAATCCATGAGATTGATGATATTTCCCTCTATTTCTTACCGGGACGGAGTCAGAAACCCTGACATGACTTTTAATGCCGTTCATCTTTCTAATAAGACAGAAGCTTACCAAAATACTACATTATCCCCAAGATGGTGTGAGAGTCTGTAGCTTGTTTATTTTTTATTTTTAAATGGCGCATGTAGTGAGGAATTTTCTCAGCGTACTCTATCTACCAAACATGGATGTTTCACCGCATGAAATTTGGCTTGATATACGAGTGTGGGTTGAACAGCTTCTCACCTCAACGGGAAGATGGCAGGAATTGTAAATAAAAGAAGGTCTATTTAGCTATTGTTGACAGTTACTCACCAAATTTTCAGCCATTTTGGACACCTAGTTGTTATGTAACAGCTGTTTGAGTGAGTTGATATGAGTCAAGGTTAATTGAAATACAAGGTTAGACCATCATGTTATCGGTAATAGACATTTAAAACAAGAGGTGTCGTTATAAAATTAGGCCCAGGAAATGATATTAGATACAAACAGATTGCAGCTGTCTTATACGCAGAGTGCGTAGTTCCCCAAGCTCCAGCAGGGTGCCCAAAAACTATGGTTGCTTAAGACAGTGGCTCTCAAAATGGGGCCATGAGGGAAGGCTAGGAGGGGAGGGGGTGTAGCTCAGGAAAACGGTTGACTTATTTGGCTTATAACTACCAGATGATTTCGAGCCTTTTTTTTCATTTTCTTATAGGAGTAAAAGTTGCGTGATACAATAAAGTTAACGTATGTAGTGCTTCGTTTACAGAAAATTATACAAATGGAATATGAAAAGGTTATAAATATATCAAAAAATACAACAAACGAAAATAAACACAAGGACTAAGACCCATAGGCAATATATTAGAGTCTCGGTTCGACTTTGTTGGTTACGGTTCTAGCGGTTCAAGAACAGGAACCGCTTGAACCTCTAGAATCGCTAGAAAGATAAAGGAACAACTTTGCTTATAACTCACCAAAAAATCCTCAGAGTTACTGTTCGTGTTTAACACACTTGTGATTACTTTCTATATATATGTTGTCTCTTCAAGAATGGGGAAAAAAAAGTGACAATACTTTAAAAAAACAAGCACCTTTTAGGTTGTCATTTCAAAAAGAATGTAATCTTCCATTGTCATATTTTTGAAAAATATAATCACGAAATTTTAGGTTTTTAAGGTCCCAAAATGTTTTTTTGGTCTTAACATATTTTTTGCATTTTTGAGCCGTTTTGATAATATTTACAGGTAGTTCAAGGGCCCAAGTTTTGAAAACTTCACTTTTGTGTTTTATTTTAATATTAGGTCAAGTAAGAAGTTCGTAACATTTTTAGCTAGATATCTCTAGTGAGGTATATCTCACCTTTAATACATTAGTCAAAATGCTTTAAATTTACTTAAAGTTTAAGCATAAACATAGAAAAAGTTCATTAAATGTTTTGTGCTTAGTAAAGCCAGATGTGCATTGTAGCGTTTCCAAAATGGAAGTAAAAAAAAGGAGGAAATTCGATATTTTTTTCAGTATCACTAAGACCAAGGTGAAAAGGCGAAGCAGGTGGCCCAACTTTTTTGTTATGTTCATTGACTCAATACAATATTCAATGCAGAAGCAAAGCTGTGGTTCAGACGATTTCGTCCGGGTAATATCGAATATGGACGTCGAATATGAGGCAGGATCTGATAGTTCAACCAACTTTTTCTTTGGTTATATTCTTAACGTAGTTCTTTTATTATATCACCCAACCTTTCATATAAACAGGAAAAACGTCAATGTCAATAAAATAAATGAAATCGTCAACCCGGACCGACATGTTAATTTTATTCCCTAAATAAAACAAAAACGTACATAATATAATCGATAAACGGCACTATCCGAACTTTGCGTAAAATACTCATAGATTTAAAAGAAATTATATGTCTAATTTTCGTTTCAGATCCGTATCGGAAAGTTTGGATTCCCTAAATTTACTCGAATATTTACGTATAAAGATCCGAGCCTACTCGGATCGGAGAAATGTGGGTCTATTCTATCTTTATTCAAGAGTCATAATATGATGTCCTATGAACTATACATAAATTTGACTCTTCCTGTTTAAGGTGTGTGGAATTTCATTCAAAGTGACCACCACGCCCTTCTTCTCCTCCTTTAGTACACACTTAGAGATCTAAGTTCTACCTATGTTAGTATATTTGTGAACCATTATAATTATTTTAGAATGAAGGAGGAGAAACAATGCTTTATTGAATGGACACAATCCATTGTTCATTTGATTTAAGAGAGCATCATGAAAGAGTATATATTTTGACAGATTCCTAACGGTTATTGGAATGAATTTGGAGGTGATTACATAGAGTCATAATAATAATTATTTTTAGTAACAATAACACGGGGGCAAAATGATACGCAAGAATCCCCATTAATGGTTCATTACTAAGTCCTACGGTGTAAAATAAATATATTCATCTTCAATGATAAACACTTTAATATTTTAAACATAATTAAACGAATAAAACAAAGCAACAAAGTCCTATCTGTCTATGTTTCATGGGAATAATATTTTTTTAAATTAGTGGATCGCGGGAAATATCCGGAACCCATTAGTCAATACTAACAACTGTAAAATTGAAGTATTTCTTTTGATACTATCAGAGAGTCGAAGGGAATAAATAAAATGGCGGTGAACATAATACGTATAAGTATGTATGTACATCAAATATGTTCACCAATTCACACAACCTCGATCAAAACATGGCTAGGGATGAATAGGTTTGAATCTAAATTGAATGCTAACAAGACTGGAGCCCCATCAATTCGCTACTGATTAATTTTGATATTCGTTGAATCGGTCCTTAATGGTAATTACAACAGCTGAAATGACGTAGTTAGTAACTACACCATTTCAGCTTTTGTACCTGAGGTTTGAAGTAGGATGCCTTAAACAATCATTAACTTTTTTCTTTGGTTATATTCTTAACGTAGTTACTTTTATTATATCACCCAACCTTTCATATACACAGGAAAAACAGGGCAAAGTCAGTTGGTAGTTAGGCAAATAAGTCAATCACACCAACTGCTATATATACTTTAAGTATTCTAAGACTGTCATAGTATTTCTCAATAATTGTTTAACTGAGTTAAACATAATCGTATTATGTATTTATTAAATAAATGTATTTCATAATATTAAATTTCTACTTAATATTTTATTTAATACTGTATTATAATATTGTCAATTAATATTTTATTAAAAGTGTAGCTGCATATTTGTATATGATGGCAAAAAAATGTATTATTGTCCATTTTGAAAACGGAGAAAAGTATTATAACTAATTTTATAGTTTCTTTATCTAAAGAATAAATTATGAAATAGTCAAGACGTGAGACCAAAGAATGGACAGCCGACAACAGAATACGCGGGTATTTTAGTATTAGCACGTGGGTATTTTAGTATTAGCAATGTAATTCCGTGTTTTTTTAATTCTAGCTAAGAGGGAAGAACGTAA